>NC_061513.1:106149671-106190301 GCF_022539505.1 Lolium rigidum | reverse complement strand
AGATATGGTTCTTCCTGCGTTACCTTGTGTTTTGCCCCGGTTGCAAGAAGGAAGACGAGCCGAGGGGACGTCTCGTGTTGCAAATGCAGGGTAGCAGAGATCGAAGCTGAACAGGCACAGAGAAATGCTGCAGCTGAAATAGCAAGGTTAAATGGTGAACTTGCAAGCGCGCTGGCTGAACTAGCAATCTTGAAGGCACCAGCTTCCTGCAGCGACAACACCCAGCAGACAAGTCCCCCTCATGGCAAACGGACGAAGATGAATGATGAGCAGTGGCTGGAGCGTAGTGATGCGCCGAAGAGTAGTGATTATTGGCGTAACCCGAGGATGCGATCGTGGACCGGTGCCGATCGAAGAGTGATGATCCGTGGACGACGGAGATGAGTGATCAGCAGAGCCCGAAGAGTGATAATCCGTGGCGGACGAAGCCGTGCAATTACTGACGACTTCTCCAAGATCCATGCCTAGTTAATTATTTGTATTTGCTTGTCAAGAAACTTTGCTTCTATCGTCTCAGATTATCAGAGAAATCATACTTTTCCTGATGTGAATAGTACTGTCAGATCTGGTTGAATATTCACACCCAGATTTATCTTTTTTGTTTCTCTAAGTGTACAAAGTGTGTTTTCTGTAGGGGAACAGGAGACCATTCAACACCTTTTTATTGAATGCCCTTTAGCTAAACTCTTATGGCGTACTGTGAATTTTACTTATGCTCTCCCACCTCCCACCAATATTACCAATATGATTGGTAATTGGTTGAATGGAGTCGATAGACAATCAAAAGCTTTTATCCGGATTGGGGTTTCGCTTTATGTTGGTCTATTTGGAAGAGTAGGAATGACATAATTTTTAATAAAAAACCTTCCTTTCATTTTTTCCAGGTTATTCATATGGTTTCCCATTGGGTCCAACTTTGGGCCCTACTCTCTCCGGAGGGGCAGCGGGATGCCATGGCTTCTGGATGCACACGGCTCCCGATGGTCGCTCGGATATCTTGTGCCAGTGCTGGTTGGCGTCATACTAGAAGACTATGTTGATGTGTAGTCTTACTATGTGTTTCTTTCGATGGTTGATTCTTGTATCAATCCTCGATGATGAGTGATTTGTAAACATTTATACTTTAAATTTTTTTTAATAAAGGATGTGTGCATCATCATGATGCAGAAGCCGGGGATGACCCCCATTTCGAAAAAAAAATGTCGAATTTGAATTTGAAGTTACATGTACATCTCCATAATATATGTGTATGCCTCAAGTTTCACGAGAAATCTAGGGGGGTAGACCCGCCGGGCACACGTTCCGCTGTTTTGGGGGAAGGAGGGGGAGAACGACCGCCGGAGCACCGAAACCCCACCAAATCTTGCATGTGGACCTATGATATGTGTTAAAGTGTGGTGCAAGGTCTAATGGTGCAAAAGTAGCTCCCCTAAACCCTAAACCCTAAACTGGGGGAGGCTTCGAGCCCTAATCCCCTCTAAATCCCTAAACCACGACGCCGGAGCTACGGAACCATGCATCATAAACCCTAACCCTAACCCTAAACCCTAATCCTATACCTAACCATAAATACTTACCTTTAAACTAAACCCTAGCCCTAGCCCCTAAACCCTAGCCCTAACCCTACACCTAACCCTAACCAGTAGATCAGGCACACCCTCGATCGTGTGATAATGGCTCTAGCTGCGGGTATATGTGCCAAAGGGTCCCAATCTTGGTTCTACATGTGTATATGTACTAAACAAACCTAAAAGAATGAAAAGTTACATTGGTGCACCCTCGCGCGGAGAAATCTAGGGGGTAGACCCGCCGGGCACGCGTTCCGCTGTTTTGGGGGAGGAGGGGGATAACGACCGCCGGAGCACCGGAACCCCACCAAATCTTGCATGTGGACCTATGATATGTGTTAAAGTGTGGTGCAAGGTCTAATGGTGCAAAAGTAGCTCCCCTAAACCCTAAACCCTAAACTGGGGAGGCTTCGAGCCCTAATCCCCTCTAAATCCCTAAACCACGACGCCGAGCTGCAGAACCATGCATCATAAACCCTAACCCTAACCCTAAACCCTAATCCTATACCTAACCATAAATACTTACCTTTAAACTAAACCCTAGCCCTAGCCCCTAAACCCTAGCCCTAACCCTACACCTAACCCTAACCAGTAGATCAGGCACACCTCGATCGTGTGATAATGGCTCTAGCCGCGGGTATCTGTGCCAAAGGGTCCCAATCTTGGTTCTACATGTGTATATGTACTAAACAAACCTAAAAGAATGAAAAGTTACATTGGTGCACCTCGCGCGGAGAAATCTAGGGGGTAGACCCGCCGGGCACGCGTTCCGCCGTTTTGGGGAGGAGGGGGATAACGACCGCCGGAGCACCGGAACCCCACCAAACCTTGCATGTGGACCTATGATATGTGTCAAAGTGTGGTGCAAGGTCTAATGGTGCAAAAGTAGCTCCCCTAAACCCTAAACCCTAAACTGGGGAGGCTTCGAGCACTAAAACCCCTCTAAAACCCTAAACCACGACACCGGAGCTGCAGAACCATGCATCATAAACCCTAACCCTAACCCTATACCCTAAACATATACCTAACCATAAATACTTACCTTTAACCTAAACCCTAGCCCTACCCCCTAAACCCTAGCCCTAACCCTACACCTAACCCTAACCAGTAGATCGTGCACACCCTCGATCGTGTGATAATGGCTCTAGTCATGCGGTATATGTGCCAAAGGGTCCCAATCTTGGTTCTACATGTGTATATGTACTAAACAAACCTAAAAGGATGAAAAGTTACATTGGTGCACCCTCGCGCGGAGAAATCTAGGGGGGTAGACCCGCCGGGGCACGCGTTCCGCCGTTTTGGGGGAGGAGGGGGATAACGACCGCCGGAGCACCGAACCCCACCAAACCTTGCATGTGGACCTATGATATGTGTCAAAGTGTGGTGCAAGGTCTAATGGTGCAAAAGTAGCTCCCCTAAACCCTAAACCCTAAACTGGGGAGGCTTTTTTTTGTGAAGCAGCTACATGGCGCGCATTTCAGTATCGCGCGGGACCTCCGCGCGGCGGTAGGATACCTCCTACGCACCACCTATCACATGCCGTATGCGCGCGGAAGCCATCTGGGAATCCCACCCGCTCCCGCGGTGCCCCGCCGAATCCGCCGGAAACCGTCCCGGATCCGAACCGGGGCGACACTTTCCTTCGCTCAATAAATGGAGGGAAAAATGTTTTTAGGTCTAGGACGCGTCATTTTATGTGCTAAATGTTTTCCGTTTCGCGCGTTGGCGGACGGGTGCACGCGCGCGCCCGTACGGCCATACCGCATGTCCCGGCGGCCCCGTTTTGCGCAGCTTGGCAAAGCAAACGGAGCCAAAAATCGAGCGGAGCCGCGTGGCGTCATTTTATGTGTCCCGGTAACCACCGCAAAAGACGGAACTGGGATACGGCAATTATCTTGGAGAACCCTTCACGAACAGTGGCTATCTCGTCCGGAGTTCTATGGCTTTTAGGGGAAATGAGTAGGAAACGGCCCGTTTCACCACATAGTTTGTCTGAACGAGGCCATATTTGGCACGTGCGTGGGCCTTAGGATGGGAAGCAAGGCCCCGGTCGCGGATTTCCAATCCGAACCACGGCGACGGTTTTTCCATTTTCGGGTGCGGAAGGGCTTTTCTTTGTGAAGCAGCTACATGGCGCGCATTTCAGTATCGCGCGGGACCTCCGCGCGGCGGTAGGATACCTCCTACGCACCACCTATCACATGCCGTATGCGCGCGGAAGCCATCTGGGAATCCCACCCGCTTCCTGCGGTGCCCCGCCGAATCCGCCGGAAACCGTCCGGATCCGAACCGGGGCGACACTTTCCTTCGCTCAATAAATGGAGGGAAAAATGTTTTTAGGTCTAGGACGCGTCATTTTATGTGCTAAATGTTTTCCGTTTCGCGCGTTGGCGGACGGGTGCACGCGCGCGCCCGGCACGGCCATACCGCATGTCCCGCGGCCCCGTTTTGCGCAGCTTGGCAAAGCAAACGGAGCCAAAAATCGAGCGGAGCCGCGTGTCGTCATTTTATGTGTCCCGGTAACCACCGCAAAAGACGGAACTGGGATACGGCAATTATCTTGGAGAACCCTTCACGAACAGTGGCTATCTCGTCCGGAGTTCTATGGCTTTTAGGGGAAATGAGTAGGAAACGGCCCGTTTCACCACATAGTTTGTCGGAACGAGGCCATATTTGGCACGTGCGTGGGCCTTAGGATGGGAAGCAAGGCCCCGGTCGCGGATTTCTAATCCGAACCACGGCGACGGTTTTTCCATTTTCGGGGTGCCTGAAGGGCTTTTTTTTGTGAAGCAGCCTACATGGCGCGCATTTCAGCATCGCGCGGGACCTCCGCGCGGCGGTAGGATACCTCCTACGCACCACCTATCACATGCCGTATGCGCGCGGAAGCCATCTCGGGAATCCCACCCGCTTCCTGCGGTGCCCCGCCGAATCCGCTGGAAACTGTCCGGATCTGAACTGGGGCGACACTTTCCTTCGCTCAATAAATGGAGGTAAAAATGTTTTTAGGTCTAGGACGCGTCATTTTATGTGCTAAATGTTTTCCGTTTCGCGCGTTGGCGGACGGGTGCACGCGCGCGCCTCCGTACGGCCATACCGCATGTCCCGGCGGCCCCGTTTTGCGCAGCTTGGCAAAGCAAACGGAGCCAAAAATCGAGCGGAGCCGCGTGTCGTCATTTTATGTGTCCTGGTAACCACCGCAAAAGACGGAACCGGGATACGGCAATTATCTTGGAGAACCCTTCACGAATGTGGCTATCTCGTCCGGAGTTCTATGGCTTTTAGGGGAAATGAGTAGGAAACGGCCCGTTTCACCACATAGTTTGTCTGAACGAGGCCATATTTGGCACGTGCGTGGGCCTTAGGATGGGAAGCAAGGCCCCGGTCGCGGATTTCCAATCCGAACCACGGCGACGGTTTTTCCATTTTCGGGTGCCGAAGGGCTTTTTTTTGTGAAGCACCTACATGGCGCGCATTTCAGCATCGCGCGGGACCTCCGCGCGGCGGTAGGATACCTCCTACGCACCACCTATCACATGCCGTATGCGCGCGGAAGCCATCCGGGAATCCCACCCGCTCCCCGCGGTGCTCCCGCCGAATCCGCCGGAAACCGTCCGGATCCGAACCGGGGCGACACTTTCCTTCGCTCAATAAATGGAGGGAAAAATGTTTTTAGGTCTAGGACGCGTCATTTTATGTGCTAAATGTTTTCCGTTTCGCGCGTTGGCGGACGGGTGCACGCGCGCGCCCGGCACGGCCATACCGCATGTCCCGGCGGCCCCGTTTTGCGCAGTTGGCAAAGCAAACGGAGCCAAAAATCGAGCGGAGCCGCGTGGCGTCATTTTATGTGTCCCGGTAACCACCGCAAAAGACGGAACTGGGGATACGGCAATTATCTTGGAAAACCCTTCACGAACAGGGCTATCTCGTCCGGAGTTCTATGGCTTTTAGGGGAAATGAGTAGGAAACGGCCCGTTTCACCACATAGTTTGTCAGAACGAGGCCATATTTGACACGTGCGTGGGCCTTAGGATGGGAAGCAAGGCCCCGGTCGCGGATTTCCAATCCGAACCACGGGGACGGTTTTTCCATTTTCGGGTGCCGAAGGGCTTTTTTTGTGAAGCGCCTACATGGCGCGCATTTCAGCATCGCGCGGGACCTCCGCGCGGCGGTAGGATACCTCCTACGCACCACCTATCACATGCCGTATGCGCGCGGAAGCCATCCGGGAATCCCAACCGCTTCCCGCGGTGCCTCGCCGAATCCGCCGGAAACCGTCCGGATCCGAACCGGGGCGACACTTTCCTTCGCTCAATAAATGGAGGGAAAAATGTTTTTAGGTCTAGGACGCGTCATTTTATGTGCTAAATGTTTTCCGTTTCGCGCGTTGGCGGACGGGTGCACGCGCGCGCCCGGTACGGCCATACCGCATGTCCCGGCGGCCCCGTTTTGCGCAGCTTGGCAAAGCAAACGGAGCCAAAAATCGAGCGGAGCCGCGTGGCGTCATTTTATGTGTCCCGGTAACCACCGCAAAAGACGGAACCGGGATACGGCAATTATCTTGGAGAACCCTTCACGAACAGTGGCTATCTCGTCCGGAGTTCTATGGCTTTTAGGGGAAATGAGTAGGAAACGGCCCGTTTCACCACATAGTTTGTCTGAACGAGGCCATATTTGGCACGTGCGTGGGCCTTAGGATGGGAAGCAAGGCCCCGGTCGCGGATTTCCAATCCGAACCACGGCGACGGTTTTTCCATTTTCGGGTGCCGAAGGGCTTTTTTTTGTGAAGCAGCCTACATGGCGCGCATTTCAGCATCGCGCGGGACCTCCGCGCGGCGGTAGGATACCTCCTACGCACCACCTATCACATGCCGTATGCGCGCGGAAGCCATCCGGGAATCCCACCCGCTCCCGCGGTGCCCCGCCGAATCCGCCGGAAACCGTCCGGATCTGAACCGGGGCGACACTTTCCTTCGCTCAATAAATGGAGGGAAAAATGTTTTTAGGTCTAGGACGCGTCATTTTATGTGCTAAATGTTTTCCGTTTCGCGCGTTGGCGGACGGGTGCACGCGCGCGCCCGGCACGGCCATACCGCATGTCCCGTCGGCCCCGTTTTGCGCAGCTTGGCAAAGCAAACGGAGCCAAAAAATCGAGCGGAGCCGCGTGGCGTCATTTTATGTGTCCCGGTAACCACCGCAAAAGACGGAACCGGGATACGACAATTATCTTGGAGAACCCTTCACGAACAGTGGCTATCTCGTCCGGAGTTCTATGGCTTTTAGGGGAAATGAGTAGGAAACGGCCCGTTTCACCACATAGTTTGCTCGGAACGAGGCCATATTTGGCACGTGCGTGGGCCTTAGGATGGGAAGCAAGGCCCCTGGTCGCGGATTTCCAATCCGAACCACGGCGACGGTTTTTCCATTTTCGGGTGCCGAAGGGCTTTTTTTGTGAAGCAGCCTACATGGCGCGCATTTCAGCATCGCGCGGGACCTCCGCGCGGCGGTAGGATACCTCCTACGCACCACCTATCACATGCCGTATGCGCGCGGAAGCCATCCGGGAATCCCACCCGCTCCCCGCGGTGCCCCGCCGAATCCGCCGGAAACCGTCCGGATCCGAACCGGGGCGACACTTTCCTTCGCTCAATAAATGGAGGGAAAAATGTTTTTAGGTCTAGGACGCGTCATTTTATGTGCTAAATGTTTTCCGTTTCGCGCGTTGGCGGACGGGTGCACGCGCGCGCCCGGTACGGCCATACCGCATGTCCCGGCGGCCCCGTTTTGCGCAGCTTGGCAAAGCAAACGGAGCCAAAAAATCGAGCGGAGCCGCGTGGCGTCATTTTATGTGTCCCGGTAACCACCGCAAAAGACGGAACTGGGATACGGCAATTATCTTGGAGAACCCTTCACGAACAGGGCTATCTCGTCCGGAGTTCTATGGCTTTTAGGGGAAATGAGTAGGAAACGGCCCGTTTCACCACATAGTTTGTCGGAACGAGGCCATATTTGGCACGTGCGTGGGCCTTAGGATGGGAAGCAAGGCCCCGGTCGCGGCTTTCCAATCCGAACCACGGGCGACGGTTTTTCCATTTTCGGGGTGCCGGAAGGGCTTTTTTGTGAAGCAGCCTACATGGCGCGCATTTCGCATCGCGCGGGACCTCCGCGCGGCGGTAGGATACCTCCTACGCACCACCTATCACATGCCGTATGCGCGCGGAAGCCATCCGGGAATCCCACCCGCTTCCCGCGGTGCCCCGCCGAATCCGCCGGAAACCGTCCGGATCCGAACCGGGGCGACACTTTCCTTCGCTCAATAAATGGAGGGAAAAATGTTTTTAGGTCTAGGACGCGTCATTTTATGTGCTAAATGTTTTCCGTTTCGCGCGTTGGCGGACGGGTGCACGCGCGCGCCCGGTACGGCCATACCGCATGTCCCGGCGGCCCCGTTTTGCGCAGCTTGGCAAAGCAAACGGAGCCAAAAATCGAGCGGAGCCGCGTGGCGTCATTTTATGTGTCCCGGTAACCACCGCAAAAGACGGAACCGGGATACGGCAATTATCTTGGAGAACCCTTCACGAACAGGGCTATCTCGTCCGGAGTTCTATGGCTTTTAGGGGAAATGAGTAGGAAACGGCCCGTTTCACCACATAGTTTGTCGGAACGAGGCCATATTTGGCACGTGCGTGGGCCTTAGGATGGGAAGCAAGGCCCCGGTCGCGGATTTCCAATCCGAACCACGGGCGACGGTTTTTCCATTTTCGGGGTGCCGGAAGGGCTTTTTTTTGTGAAGCACCTACATGGCGCGCATTTCAGTATCGCGCGGGACCTCCGCGCGGCGGTAGGATACCTCCTACGCACCACCTATCACATGCCATATGCGCGCGGAAGACATCTGGGAATCCCACCCGCTCCCGCGGTGCCCCGCCGAATCCGCCGGAAACTGTCCGGATCTGAACTGGGGCGACACTTTCCTTCGCTCAATAAATGGAGGGAAAAATGTTTTTAGGTCTAGGACGCGTCATTTTAATGTGCTAAATGTTTTCCGTTTCGCGCGTTGGCGGACGGGTGCACGCGCGCGCCCGGTACGGCCATACCGCATGTCCCGGCGGCCCCGTTTTGCGCAGCTTGGCAAAGCAAACGGAGCCAAAAATCGAGCGGAGCCGCGTGGCGTCATTTTATGTGTCCCGGTAACCACTGCAAAAGACGGAACTGGGATACGGCAATTATCTTGGAGAACCCTTCACGAACAGGGCTATCTCGTCCGGAGTTCTATGGCTTTTAGGGGAAATGAGTAGGAAACGGCCCGTTTCACCACATAGTTTGTCGGAACGAGGCCATATTTGGCACGTACGTGCGTGGACCTTAGGATGGGAAGCAAGGCCCGTGTCGCGGATTTCCAATCCGAACCACGGCGACGGTTTTTCCATTTTCGGGGTGCCGGAAGGGCTTTTTTTTGTGAAGCAGCCTACATGGCGCGCATTTCAGCATCGCGCGGGACCTCCGCGCGGCGGTAGGATACCTCCTACGCACCACCTATCACATGCCATATGCGCGCGGAAGACATCCGGGAATCCCACCCGCTTCTCGCGGTGCCCCGCCGAATCCGCCGGAAACCGTCCGGATCCGAACCGGGGCGACACTTTCCTTCGCTCAATAAATGGAGGGAAAAATGTTTTTAGGTCTAGGACGCGTCATTTTAATGTGCTAAATGTTTTCCGTTTAGCGCGTTGGCGGACGGGTGCACGCGCGCGCCCGGTACGGCCATACCGCATGTCCCGGCGGCCCCGTTTTGCGCAGCTTGGCAAAGCAAACGGAGCCAAAAATCGAGCGGAGCCGCGTGGCGTCATTTTATGTGTCCCGGTAACCACCGCAAAAGACGGAACCGGGATACGGCAATTATCTTGGAGAACCCTTCACGAACAGTGGCTATCTCGTCCGGAGTTCTATGGCTTTTAGGGGAAATGAGTAGGAAACGGCCCGTTTCACCACATAGTTTGTCTGAACGAGGCCATATTTGGCACGTACGTGCGTGGACCTTAGGATGGGAAGCAAGGCCCGTGTCGCGGATTTCCAATCCGAACCACGGGCGACGGTTTTTCCATTTTCGGGTGCCGGAAGGGCTTTTTTTTGTGAAGCGGCTACATGGCGCGCATTTCGCATCGCGCGGGACCTCCGCGCGGCGATAGGATACCTCCTACGCACCACCTATCACATGCCGTATGCGCGCGGTAGCCATCCGGGAATCCCTCCCGCTTCCCGCGGTGTCCCGCCGAATCCGCTAGAAACTGACCGGGAGGATTTAAACTGGGGCCACACTTTCCTTGGCTCAATAAATGGAGGGAAACATGTTTTTAGGTCTAGGACGCGTCATTTTATGTGCTAAATGTTTTCCGTTTCACGCGTTGGCGGACGGGTGCATGCGCGCGCCCGGTACGGCCATACCGCATGTCCCGGCGGCCCCGTTTTGCGCAGTTGGCAAATTAAACGGAGCCAAAAAAATCGAGCGGAGACGACATTCTAGCTAGGAGAATCCTTCACGATCGAACCGCCACGTTCGGAATCTTGATGTATATAGAATGGGATAAAGCTTGCATATGCCTTATGATAAGCATATAATTAGTGTGTGCAAGAGACATATATTATTTGACCTAATTAACCAAACATTTTCTCGATTTTTTTTATATAATTTAATTATTAAGGATTCTAGGAGTTTCATATATCCCTATATTATTATCATTAAAGGAATGAAGGTGACACACGTTTAATTACATGATATTCTGTTTTTATAAATATTTTAACCTACACCAAATTATATGCATTATTGCGCATTTAATTATTATTGTTTTGCACAAAAAAGCCCCAAAAATTCCCTCCAAAACCCCAAAACCCCAAAACCCTCCAAAACCCCAAAACTCTCCCGCCCAGCTTCTCCCGCCAGCATCTCAAAAAAAAAAAAAAAAGCTTCTCCCGCCAGCTCCAGCTGAAATGTTTTGAATCCGCCCGCCACTAACCTAAGCCGGAAAGGAGGGCAAATGTCCGAAACGCCACTAACCTAAGCCGGAAAGGAGGGACATTTCAGTCAAATCCCGTACGAGCTCCCTCAATTCCCCCATCCCCTCCCACTCCGGTGCGATGCGAACCCCAATTCCCTCCCACTCCGCTCATCCCCACCCGCCGACGGCCACCGACGAGCGGCGCTCCGACGAGCGGACGAGCGGAGAGCTACCCGCCGACGACGGCCGCGCGTGCGTAGACGCTCGCCACAAGATCTTCCGGCGAGTTCCCTCCTCAACCCGACCCCTCGCCCCCACTTCTATGGCCTTTTCTTGGCCTGCTTAGGGTTTCGTCGGCCATGGCTAGGGTTACGGTTTGCTTGGCATGGCATGGCATGGTTAGGGTTAGGGATTTCGTGGCATGGCTTCTTTCCTTGGCTTGTCCAGGGTTAGGGTTGCTCGGCCTGTCATGGTTCTTGCTGCAACCAGTCCATGGTTGCTTCGGATCTTGCTTGGCATGTTCTTGCAAAGAACCGCCGATGATTGCCGCGGATCTTGCCCGGCTCAGTGCTCGTAGATTTTGGATTTGGTTTTCTGCAGCATCTATATGATTACTCGTCGCCGATCTTGCTTGCTATATGCAAGCAGTCCATGTTTGCTTCGGATCTTGATTGGCATGTGTCTTGCTGCAACCAGCCGATGATTGCCGTGGATCTTGCTTGGCTCGAGCTCGTAGAATTTAGATCCGGTTTACTCGCAGTCCCTATATGATTACCTGCCGCCGATCTTGCTTGCCGTATCCAACCAATCAATTAGTGATGCGGATCTTGCCTCGCGTGGGTCTCGCCGCAACTGACCCATGATTGTTGGGGGATTTTACTTGGCTTGGGCTCGTAGATTGTACATCTAGTTTACCGCAGTCCATATATGATTAGCTGCTACGGATCTTTCTTGCCGCAACTAGTACATAATATGATTACCTGTCGCGGATCTTGCTTGGTACAGATCTTTACCAAGGCATGCCCTTTTATATTTCGTCGATGAACATTTATATTGCCCTTTTATCCCGTGTTGATGAAACTTCTCCCAAACAAAGTTTGGGAGCCCCGTTTATCCGTACATGCCTACAGCTTTTTCTCGTGTACATGTCTATTGTTGTATTAAGGGATATGTCTAATGATTATAACCTCGTTATCTTCTTAGGTAATACTATCAAGGTCCGACCTACTTCAAGGAGCAAGGTGAACCAGTGTGATTGTTGATCCACATGAACCTATGTTGCTTGGTTCTTTAATTGCATCCATATGTTGTATCTCGCCGTCACTAATTGTTATTCTTTTCGTGCCAAGCACATATCCAACCCATCAACATCGTGCATGGCAAAGACCGGGAAGAAGCAATCGGCTGGTATGCGGCTTCATCCTAACATCATTGTGTCTAATTGATGCTTTTAATCGGGTGTCGGGGTTTTTGGCTCTGTCTGAATATTTCGTACCCTAGGATTAAATGAAACTAAAAGTTGAAAATTGCTATGATTAAACAATTTACCTTAGTTGTTCGAGTTGGCTTGCTTCTATGCATTTCAACCATCAATCTAATGGTTACATATTTTTCTCATACATGTAAAGAAGCGCCCCTCACCGAGATAGAGAAGGACAGGGCTAGGACAATGATGCGGAACAACCGTGTCTTACAATCCCCGGGTCTCCCCGCCGTAGTGTCAATTTTTAGGAAGTCACATGGTGGTCGAGGTGGAGGTCGTTCCACACTTTCAAATGATGAGTCATCTGCCATAACACAAGGCGAGAGCTCGGATTATCATCCGAGCAATGACCAATTGGTTGACCAGGAGGATGGGGAGGTTGAAGGGAGTATAGGGGAACACATTGAGAAGGTGCATTCTCGCTTATCATCTTTGGAGCGCCGGCATTATTTGTATCCGTTTTCTTATTTCTGTTTTGCTATAACCTCGTGATGTAATGCCATTTTGTTTTGCTATTTTTGCGAGGCATTGAAGGATCCCAAGAGTAGAAAGAAAAAGGCTTCGTTAGAAAGACAAGCCCAGGGAGGAGGAGTAAGAGGTTGCAAAAGGAACAAAGTTCAATGCCTCCTCGTTAGAGTGTTTGCCGATGCTCCAGGAGGGGGAAAGAGGCATCCGGAACCCGTTGCTCGAAGTTCCTTCCAAAAGAGTCACCAGGAGGACATCAAGTGAAGCGTCTGCAACCAACAATGAAGATACTCCGCCCCGCAACAATCGCAGAAGCTCACCGCAGATTGATGAAAGGATCGATGAAGCAAGCACTGTTCGCAGGGACACAGGTCCTACTGCATCTGATGTCATGGTCCATCAGCACTTTGATTCTGATGGTTTTCTTGATCCTGAGGATGATGAAGGCAAGTTTTTGTTGGACAGACTGTCCACACTATCTACCTGCCTTTTTTGTTTATCTTTATAAACTCTTTTGGTTGTGGGTGCCGCTTTCGACATGATCTTTGTATGTATGCTATTCAGGTGGAACCACCGCCGCAGTGGCCGTAAAAGGAAGGGCACCGGGCCGGAGCGGATTTGCAAGGGGATGGGAGTCAAGCTTACCATTGAGATTCCTCCAGGGCTGAAACGTCCCGAGAAGCCTTTGCCTCGCCGCCAAGTTTGCATCGGAGGGTGGAATGCTTGCAAGAGGCCGGATGCCGCTCCTTCCGCATTTCAAGTTGTACAAGAGGGATGAGAATTTGTTGGCCGACTTCGTTGGAAAGATGGGGGTAATCTTCTTCATCACCAGCTCATTTGTTAGATGATAGGAGTGCTTGCTTGATTGTTCATAGTTCATGATAACTAACCTCGTCCTTGCCCTTGTTTGCTTTGTAGGCAAATTTCAACATGGACACAGAGTCGGAAGACATCCAGAAGGCTTGCTATGACGTACCGCGGAAAGTGTCGAAGAACAGGCGCTACATCCCGAAAAGGGACTACTTCGACAAAGTACCAAGAAATGAAGTCAGCATCAAGTCCCCGTTAAGGATGTCTCGGATGAAGAATGGGAAGCTCTAATCGCTCCGTGGGTAACCCCAAGACACGAGGTATGTTCTTTGCTTCAGCTTGCAGCTCATTAGTGCTTGCATGGTAGACATGATGCTCATCGTTATAGTGTGCACATTGCTGAATATCATGATTGTGCCCTTCTCGCGTAACACATGTACCAAGAACAAGGACAAGTCGTGTCTGCGGTCAAATTTGGCCAAAAGACCGGCTCTCGTAGCTATGCCGCTCATCCGTATGCAACTCGTAAGAACACTCTTACTGAATTTCCTTTTGCATCTTTCTCTTGTCTCCACAAGCTTATGTTCGATTCTTGGTGAACATCATTTCCGGAGGGAGGAGCGCAGAGGTGAAGAGCTAGATGCGATCGACATCTTTAAGGCGACCCATCACAACGAAGAAGGATGGTTTCTCCGAGGAAGCTCTAGCCGCAATAGTAAGTGACTTGTTCATTTCACTTTTGTGAACCATTCTTGGACCCGCGCGTTTCCCGAATTGATGAATCTTTTGGAAATGGATCTCCAGTGCTGATATGGAAGCCGAGATGGCTATTCCCGTGCCGAAGGTGCACCGCCAAGGTCTGCAGCCGCTCGTTGTTGCAAAGGTTCTTAGCAAGGAAGCCAAGCACGACACTTTCCCCGAAGAATGCCGGACTTCAGCCCCGCTCCACCGTCAAGCTCAACAAGCCCACCGCAGCTCGCCGTATCGGCGCATGTTCATGACCCGGAAGCACAGCTCGAAGAGGTCCCAGGAGGAAGCCGAACGGATGAAGCAGCGAGCTTGCCGCCATCATGGAAGAAGCCGCCGCCCGTAAGGAGAAGCAAGCGGCAAATGAAGCCGCACAAGCTCGGCCGTGACAAGGACTACATGGAGCTCCTCAAGCGGACCGAGGAAAGTGATAGGAGGCTTGCTCACATGATGTCCATCTTCGGAGCATCCGCGAATTAGCTCCCGCTCGCTGGTCGTATCCCTTTTTTGTGTCCCGCCATGGAACTTGGTCATATCCCGGCAGCGTGACAATAACTTCTTACCGTGAATCCGTGAACTTCTTACCGTGAATCCGTGAACTTCTTACCGTGAATCCGTGAACTTTCTTGGCATGTTGGTGAATCTCGTGAACCTGGTCATTTTGCCGCTGTCACTCTACTGTGAAATTTGCATATTTGAAATGTTGTCTTTTATATTTTGCTGTTGAATTTCCTAATTTAATATATGCACTGTTGGGCTATTGTGGGCTCTTAAAAGGCCAAGGCCCAAAGTAGCCTAGAAATATATGGGCTCTTAAAAGGCTAGAGCCCAACAAATAATTAATTGCATTTTCGAAAAATGGGAGTTGAAAAGGCCAAAAAAGGCCGAAGCCCAAAAAACTTGCGAGACCGTAAAAAGGCCAAAGCCCATAACTTTTATGGACCCAAAAAGGCCAAGGCCCAATATCTTTATGGACCCCAAGAAGTCTCGTGGCCCAAAACCTCTGTGGACCCTATAAAGGCCTAGGCCCAAAATCTTAATGGACCCTAAAAGGCCAAGGCCCAAACCCGTAATGGGTCCTAAAAAGGCCACGGCCCAAAACCGTAATGGGTCCTAAAAAGGCCACGGCCCAAAACCGTAATGGGTCCTAAAAAGGCCACGGCCCAAAACCGTAATGGGTCCTAAAAGGCCACGGCCCAATGGAAATTGGCCCGAGCCCAGTAAGTAAAGCAGCTAAAAAGGCCGTTGAAAAAAAAAAAAAGCTAAAAAGGCCGAGGTAATTGGGCTGGCTACGGGCCAAGGCCCAACAAAGCCGAAAAAAAAATCAGAACTAATGGGCTCAGCCCATATAAGGAGCTGAATGGACCGGGCTGAATTCAAATAACGACGTTTCTAATTCGTCACAATTTTGCCACGTCGGATTGCCACGCCGGACTCGGGGCAGGTGCCCATGACGTTTTGGGAACGTCATGCGCCGATGACATTTTAAAACGTCATAAAGCTTTAAGACGTTTTCAAGTGGAACGTCGTAAGCACTCATTGCTGACTCCCAGCTTTCGACGTTTTGAAAGTTGTCACAATAACGTCACAAGTAGCCGTTAGTGACGTTTTAGTGACACCTTTATTTCGTCAACTTATGGCAGATTTCTTGTAGTGTTATGAGAAATGCACATGGTATGGATGAACTCTCACTATGTTGGCCTTCTAAATTTTTCACCCATTTCGGAAATTGGTGCCAATGGGGGAGAAGTTTGGAGGGTTTAAGGGAATTTGGTTATGTCTTTTCTTTGTGCTTAAGCATGTGCCTTTATTGCATTGCATCTTGTTGCTTTGCATAGTTGAATATTTAGAGGAAACTCCACTAAGGCTTTGAATGCCAATATATGCAATGAAAGTCAAGATCATTCACACATGCATATATTATGGGGGAGTTTGTTCTATATATTCAACTTGTTTGTTACTTAAATTCCTTATATAAACCCTCTCAAAGAGATTGTCATCAATTACCAAAATGGGGGAGATTGAAAGTGCATGGAGCCCCCATGTGTGGTTTTGGTAATTAATGACAATCCCTATGGACTAATGTTTGCATTGAGTTATATTTGTAGGAGTTGTCCATAGGCAATGCTTGAACCATATGTTGGCTTCAAGGTTGCAATAAGAAGCAATTGAAGAAGATCAAGTGTCAAGTATGTCTTGAATATGAAGATGAAGTGAGCCCTCAAGTTTAACTTCAAGACATCAACATGAAGAATGAAGAAATGAAGTGCAAGTTCAAGATGAGCCAACTCGAAGAGATCATAAGCTTGAAGCTTGCCATGGAGAAATGAAGTGCTAGTTCAAGATGAGCCATCTTGAAGAGATCCTTTGATTGTCTCTTGCCATCCATATGGTGATCATGGATATGTGAAGTTGCGCCGAAGAAGAAGCTCTCCCATGGTGGTTTATGGGGGAGCAATCTACAAGACTTCGTCAAGCAAGCACAAGCAAGAAAGGCGTTCCATCTTGTTGCAGTCAAGATCGTCATCATCGAGATCAAGTGGAATGCGCAAGTATAAGGTTTGCTCTTGATAGGGTTTCTTTCTCACCGGTCTCATAGTGTAGTTGGAGACCGGTTTATAGTTTAGTTGCCGTACTATCAAGAGGGCTCTCGAGTGAGTAACTCGATCGCATCGTTCGGAGAGAGCTCAAACCTTTGCATACTTGCATCATATTTCTTGGTTGTTATTTGGATATTATCCATGTGGTGATTTAGAGCTTGTGGTTATTTCCATAGCAAGCTCTAGTTCATCGAAAACGGATTCCGCATGAATCACTTGTTGCGTTTTCGATATTGGAGTTTTTCTCGGTTTCTCGTATTGAGAGGTTTCACTCTAAAATACATAGAAAAACCTACCCCACTTGTTCTTAAGCTTTTCACTCTTTGTGGGGTAGCTCTTGTCATCTTCTTTACAACAAAATTGGTTTCACCTAAATCCGAGTTTCCTAACTCAAGTTGTTGCATTTTCCATATTGGAGGTTTTACCGGTTTGCTGTTTATAGATAGGTAAAACCTTTATCCATTTGTTTCTATCCTACCTTACTGGACTATGATGGTTTCCTACATGATCTTGTAGAGCTTTTTACTAGCTTCGAAACGAGCCTAAGATCATCAAAATCGGAGTCCGGATGCAAAAGTTATTCAAGTTTCCGTGAAGCAGTTTTCTGGCCGGAAGTTGGCCGGAAGTTCCGGTGGCCGGAACTTCCGCCCTAGTTCCGGCGAACTTCCGGAAATGACGAATCTGCACGCGAAAGTATACTGTAAGCATTCCGGGGACGCCCGACTTCACCCGGAAGTTGGCCGGTACTTCCGGGGGGCGGAAGTTCCGCCCCAAATGACCGGAAGTTCCGGTTTTGACGAGTTTTGTGCATAACGGGCAGATTTCTCTTGCCCTATTTAAGGGGGTCTTCTTCCCCAAAGTTCCCCAACCGTTTGAGCTCGTTTTTGCCCCCATTGTTGACCTTCTTTGAGCTTGCTATCTCCCTCTCCCTCCCATGAATCTTGCATCTATTTGAGAGATAGATAGAGGAGATCTAGATCTACATCTTCACCAATCAAATCCCTCTCTTTGTGAGGGGAATCCACTAGATCTAGATCTTGGAGAAATTTGGTGTTCCTCCTCCTATTTGTTCTTCCTCTCTTATTCCCCCAATAGCTTTTATAGCTTTGTTGGAATTTGAGAGAGAAGGACTTGAGCATCTTTGTGGTGTTCTTGCCATTGCATTTGGTGCATCGGTTTGAGTTCTCCACGGTGATTCGTGGAAGTGAAAGCAAGAAAGTTGTTACTCTTGGGTTCTTGGAACCCTAGACGGATTTGAGGCCTTTGTGGCGATTTCTTGGGAGCCTCCAATTAAGTTGTGGATGCGTGCCCCAAGCTTTGTGTAAGGCCCGATTTCCGCCTCGAAGGAAATCCCTTAGTGGAACCGTGACCTAGGCCTTTGTGGCGAGGGTCACCGGAGATTTAGGTGAGGCGCCTTCGTGGCGTTCGGTGTGTGGTGTGAGTACCGCATCTTGGGGTGAGGCCTTTGTGGCGTTGGTGTGCATCGAGCAACCACACCTCAAGGTGAGCCTCTTGTGGCGTTCGGGAGCACTAAGCAACCGCACCTCTCCACCGGAGATTAGCACTCGCAAGAGTGTGAACTCCGGGATAAATCATCGTCTCCCGCGTGCCTCGGTTATCTCTATACCCGAGCTCTTTACTTATGCACTTTACCTTGTGATAGTCATCGTGCTTGAAGTTATATATATCTTGCTATCACATACTTGCTTGTATTGCTTAGCATAAGTTGTTGGTGCACATAGGTGAACCATTGCTTAGAATAAGTTGTTGGTGCACATAGGTAAACAATAGTATATAGGCTTTGGGCTTGACAAAGTAAACGCTAGTTTTATTCCGCATTTGTTAAGCCCATCTCGTAAAAGTTTTAAATCGCCTATTCACCCCCCCCCCCCTCTAGGCGACATCCGTGTCCTTTCAGTAGGAAAGGGGTACTGTTAGTTTACCTTCTCCATTGGAGGTGGATCCCGTCGACACAGGCATGGTGGCGACGGCGACGGCGTGTGGTCGAGCGAGAGGTGGTGGCGGCGGTGATGGAGCATCCCGTCGGCACTGTGCTGAACCCTGATCGGTGGGTGTGTTGGTGGGGCGAGTGGCACTCTAGTCAACCTCGTGATCTGTGCCACCGCCCCCACCACTGTATATATAGCACAGGCGACAGGGGCCCACCAACCAAATGCGGTTGGGCGCCCCCGATCAGGGCGCGGACGAGGTCAAGGGCCTGAGTTCGAGCCGTTGGGCTCGGACAGAGAGGAGATCATCCTAACATTTTCTGCACCGGATATGAAAAACAACATGCATTGTTTGGTTGCCTGCATAAACGTTTTTCTGCCCTAGTGGTGCAACACACACCTTATTTGGTTGCAGATATGAGCATGTTGTGGCAACCCCTTCATTTAAGTGTTGAGGTTACCCAGTGGTGCTAACTAAATAACAATACATTCAGCAACAATCAGTTCATGGAAAGTTAATACACATCAACTAGTTACCGTATTGGGCGTGCATCACGAGTAATGCATCACAGGTTCCTCACACGAGGGTTAGTATATACCATCTCGATCAAATTCATCATTACAGACCGGGAATCGGGTTCAAGCAAGTCCTAACTAATGGGGAGATACGAGAGCAACTCCCAAAATTAGCAGATCGTAAAGAAGGAAGCAGAAGCACTAAGCAGGAAACTGCTTCGTAGCCAGGTTCTAAGCCAGGTCACCCTCTCCGATGGTTGCAGCTGACGGTACTCGGCGTACTCTTTTTCGTTGTCTGCAATGGAGTTGATTGTCCTGACCATCAAGTTAGGTTGGTACAACTGCGCCTTGCAGATAAACCGGGGCGTGAAGATCGTCTTCATCCGTGCATAGTTTGTGGTCGAGGTGTTGACGTACTCACGATGCCTCGGGTAGCGCTGCAATCTACAAGGAACAAGTGTTAGTGCGGATGACAATGACATACTGTCATATCAAAGAAGGAACTCAATGAAGCTTACTACCTTCATGTACTCATCCAGCGTCTCTTCATCAGCAAGATAGAAGTATCAACCATCTTCGCTCCACTGGAGAGTACAATCGGATTTAATCTTGCTTATGACGCTTCACTTGGTCCTCCACTTTCTGATGTGGTTGTATACCCGAAGAGTGATCATATGTATGCTAGAGAATGCAAGAACATCAGCAACTACCTTCTTTATATGTGCCTCTTTGAATCCTAAGTTAAAACAGACGCCTCTATAGACAAGCTCAACCAAGCGGTTCAGCACAAACTCTGACATCTTAGGTTGCCAAACCATGGCAGGTTTATTTGCAAACAGATAACGATTAGCATTGGCAGATGGAGTAGAAACATCAGGGGATCCCAATTGTATGATCGCCTACATGACAAATAGCAGAAGAACGTAGCTAAGCATTAGCACATCAATGAACTACCACATCCACATCCTTAAGCATTAGCACATCAATGAACTATCACATCCTTATAGCATTAGCACATCAATGAACTACCGTATACTTAAGCATTAGCACATCAATGAACTACCAAAAAAAAAGAGCGCCCTTACACTCAAAGGAGACACACGCAGCACGGAGGTCGAGGAAGTATGAGAACCTGGCGAAGAAGCATGCAGGACAAACGTCCCCGTGGAAGATTCAGTTGCAACCTGGACAACCGTCCCGTGGAAGAGTCAGAAGCAACCTGGACAACCGTCCCCGTGGTAGAGTCAGGTCCTACCACGACCGGCGAGGAAGGACTGGCCTACAATGGATATATTCTATCAGATCCCCCTTTGTATTCAAAAGTTCTAGATCTAAGGTTTGCAGAAGTTTACAACAACCGGAGTGATCGGCGCAGATGAAGAAGACGAAAAGCCATGGCCAAATGGGGGGATTTGGATTTGGCGGTGAGAGAGCCGCTCGTATATACAGTGCCGAAATTTGGAGGGCGGTGATCGAATTCATCGCGCCGATTTTTCGCCGTTCCGCGCAAGCTCGCGCCATCTCTCCTCGGTGGCTCTGCGGGAACACATTGTTGTCGCTTTTTGCGGAGACGAGGGTGCCTCGCTGGAAACGACCCATTCGGCCGTTCCTCCTGGGCCTGGCCCTGAGCTTCTTTAAGAAGCATGCGATGCAACAACGCGGAGGAGCCCAGAAAACTAAACGGGCCAAAAACTGCGCCCCACACGCGAGCCAAGAAAAATCTAGGCTACCAAACACGCCCCTAGTCATCACGGTATATGGCGGAGAGTTATTGTAACAACAAATCACGGACAGGAAGTACCGGAGGGTCCAAACCATCAAGAGGTCAACACAAAACCTAGGTTCAGCACTCAACAGTATCCCAAAGCTAGTTTCTCTCCACCAAAAATTTCATTTCCAAGTATCCAAAAATCATGAAGTAAATCACACGCGTTACGGAAATTTGTGAACTTCGCACAAATCACAAGATTATATAGTTTATCTTTTGGAACTAAGTATGCAACCCCGGTATTATGTGAATTATGTATAGATCACAAATGTTGTCATATTTAAGCTTTGAACTTTACACATATTTATTACATGTACGTAGTCTCTATGTGCATGCTTTTTTTTTATTTTTTTGAAACATGGAAATACGATTTCTTGGCTCCCTCAAAAAGGTGTCTTTTGGGGTACTATGGACCCCCGTTCCAAAAATGCGCTTGGTGGAGGGTGAAAAACGGAGCCAAGTTTCTTTTATAGTCATATATAATCTTAATTGTATTGGAGGTGTGAGTTTTTTTCTTCTTACAAGTGAAATCAGTAACTTCGCCTCGAAGCCTAGCCATCTCTCTCCCTCCTTGTATGCCTTCTCCCTTCCCTCGACCTCTCATGCTGTCGTCGATGAATGCCACATCCAAAAGCCCCGCAACATTGGAACCCCTCATCGGACTTTGGATGGTGACACGACCACAAATATCATGAAGACAATAGGAAAAAGATCATTCATTCTCATCGTGGGGGCCTCCTTTGATGGGTAGATGGCTGTAGGCATGGTTTGGAGGGTGGTATGGAGGTTGACTATTTTCACCTACTTATTCATGCACTTAGCAGCCACTTCCACTACCATGGAGTTGATGGAAAGAAAGCCACAAAATGGCTGAAGTTTACAGAAAACTGGTCAAGGCCGGTATGAGTAGGGAGATATTACAACGACCTAGAAACCAGAAAAATAGTACAGGCAAAGCAGCAGAATTTATGCCTCATCCAGGATGAAACGATGCTCACTAGCTATCACCCATTTGTTTGCCTCAGTCTTGATGTGATCCATGAGGGTGTTTATCGGTTTTAAAAACCTTCTCAAACACTCTATTATTTCTTTCTCTCCAAACTATATCAGGTGATCAACATGACGAGCGAGTACAACTTCTTCCTCTTCTTACCTGTGAGTGCATCTCTTGCTTGCTGCCACCAAACTTGCAAAGAAATGTCAGTGGTAGGAGTACGGTGTTGTAACTGAGCCCACTAAAGCAGGTTGCTCCAAATAATATTCACGACCGAACATCTAATAAAAAGGTGTTGGGCGTTTTCCTCCGCGAAGTTGCAGAACATGCATTTCTCATTATGGGGAAGCCCATGCTTCGCCAAACGATCAGTAGTCCAGATTCTCCCCGGACAAACAGCCATGCCGCAAGTTTACAACAAAAAGGAGCCCAAGATTTCCAAATTGCAGAGGCAGCGTTCCCATCCCACCTTGGTTTTGTAATGAGCCTTGTAAAGTGATTTAGTGGAGAAGGTACCATTTGCCTCCCACGACCAATTCCATCAGTCCTCCTCATCCGGATCAAGATGCATAGAGTTACATTCTTCCCAAATAGCCAACACATGCATGAAAACATTAATTGTGATTGCCTTCTTTATGTCTTCGATCCATTTTCACTCAACACCGATTGTACTAGGTTTTCCATGTGGAGTTGATGGACATAGACACAACTTTTTTTTTAAGGGAAAGATACAAGGTGGGAGGGGGGCCTTGGCATATTGGTTTAAGCATAGTGGTGATGCTGCTGGAATTTATGTGGGTACCATGACTCGAACCCGGGACTCTGAACCCTGGCTATGCGGGTATCAAAGCTCGTTCATTCTCTAGACACAACTTAAATATGCACATATTTTGGTTAAATATCAATGATCTTGGCTCTAGACTAGTGGCTTTGACCATGGCGGTGGTAAATTTCTCGTCACTCACTTAAAAATTCTACAGACGCTAAACTTGCACAAGGTATCTAATACTACCCGAAGCCGGCAAAAGTTGGTGATACGTTGAGCAAAAATTACCCGGGAGATAGGTAATAGACACAAAATGTTAGAGAGGTAAAAGTATTGATGATCGACGCAAAATGTTAGACCTCTCACATCGTTGTGCCACTCCTATGTGTATTATCAAGCGTAGGCATTGGAACGTTAACGGAGGAACAAAAATAAGATGATAGCGTCAACAGCCCAATCAGCGGACCCGCCAGTTCCTCCCCAGCCTCCTCTATCACCTCCTCTATCGTCATCTCACGCGCCACGGCCTTGCCCCGATTCGCACGCGCACGATCTGCAATCCTCTTCTCTTCTCGAGCCCTCTTCTCTTCTCGAACCGCCTTGGCCGATGCCTGCCTCTTCGTCTCATGTACGGCGGCCGGCGGCGCGCGCTCCTCCCTCTCTTCTTCCTCCTCCTCGACACTCTCTTCCTGGGCCATCTCTCCCTCGGCGCCGTGGACGACGTTGCTTATGTCCACGCCGTCTATGTAAGGTATGAAGAGTAGCCCGAGGGCGCCGTCCGGGTGATCTTGGAGCCCGTCGACTATCTCCTGCCTGTCTTTCAGGCTGTCTTTGTCGAGTTTCTCTTTGTCTTTCAGTAGCGGGGGCTGGCCGGGCAGCCTAGGCGACCGGAACTCCCACAGCTCCAGGTCGACACGGCGCTTCTTCGCCACCGCCACATCCAGCCCGTTGGCCTCCACGAAGGCGTGCCAACCGGTGATGAGGCGGTACCCGCCATTGGAGCCGAGGTACTTGAGCCTGATCCCGTACTCCCTGCCGCGGCCGTCGAAGGTGCGGACGCGCAGCCCGGTCCCGCATTGGTTGACCAAGAACGTCTCCTTCTCGTTGCCGGCGTAGATGCCGGTGATGGCGTGGTCCTCGACGCACTCGCGCTTGCACGAGAAGAGCAGCCGGTTCTGGTTCTTGATCACGTCGCTGTCAGAGAGGGCCTTCGCGCAGACGAACCGCGGCAGGGCCGTGGCGCCGAGCCTCTCCAGCTGGCGGCCGAGCTCCTCGCTGGGGCGCAGCGTCCTGTCGTCCGGCGCGATGGGCTCCCACGCCGGCAGCCGCGGCCCGTTGCTCTTGCCCTTGTTCCTGTTCGTTTTCTTCTTCGCCCGTGCCGCCCCGGCCGCTGACGTCTCGGCCTCCTCCATGTACTCGTCGTACGCGCCGAAATCACGCCACGGCGCTGCCACGCCTCCGCTCCGTATCCCGTCGTGCATGAGTTTCTTCTTCTTAGCCTGCCGCGGCGGCGGCCGAGACGTGACGACGGCGATCGCCTTGGAATTGGACGGTTTGGGCCGACCGGACGTAGCGCATGCCGTTTCCGTGTCGTACTCGTACTCGTGGGTTCGGGCTGGAACCCCGTAGGCTCTGCTGGTGCCAGCGCTCCCGGTGTCCGCCGCCCGCCTCTTCTTCGGCGGAAGAACGAACGAACCGTCGTCGGCGTCGCTGTGGTAGTCGCTGCTAGAATCGCTCGTCGCCCTCTTCTTCGGCGGCAAGAGGAACTTCACGACGCGGCCGCCGACCGGCTGCTTGCCAGACACGATGTCGTTGCTGCGTGCGGCGATGCTCCGCTCCGGCTCTACTGCCACCGCCTTCGCGCTGCCACGGCCGCTAGGATCCGTCGAGATTGGTTTCGATTGCATGGCACCGTAGCACGAGCCGACTGCGGGCTCCTGTCGGAAGCACGGGTTGCTTGGGGGCGGCGTCATTGGAGAGGCGAGATTTGGAAATACCTAGATGTCTCGTCTCGTCTCGTCTCGTAGGCAAAAGCATATAAGGGCTGAAATAAGAAGAGATTGATCGGGGTTTCAACTCCGCGCGCGTCCGCTTCAGATACGATCCCGGCCATCTCTTGGTGTCTCCGGCAAGGGAATAGTCTCGGGAGTCCGCGTGCGGTACGAACTGAATTATAGTCGGTTTCCTGGTGGCAGTTTGGCACGCGGCGATGGACCGATCTGAGCAGCTGAGGCCCATACACTTCCAGAGCCCGGGCCGGGGCCTCACTCAACGGGCATGTGCCAGCCCAAATACAACTTATCTATTCTCTCAACTCTTCTGTGTCTGAAATTCAGAATCTTGCAGAGGTAGACAGTTGGCACTCAGTACCGTGACTGTCATCCATCTAAAATAACCTGCATTTTATGAGTAATTCTGATCGGATTATCAGTGTGATAAGTCTGTAAACATCCAGTTGGCACTAGTTCATGAATTTGGAATACAGTACATACCTCATCTCTGTGTCTTACTGTCTTTATACATTGGGTTGATATGGCCCCAGAAAAACATGCAATCACCAGCATTACTAACTGTTACATATCGATGCAAACCATGCAATCATCATTCATTTGGATGAAATTCATAAAAACCTAAGGCTACATAACGCACAGATTCAGAGTTGGCAGTCACCCCTGTTGAGTGGATTCAGTTTAACACTGACGGAGCCTTTGTACCCGAGACTAAAGGCCACTTCTTTTCGGCTTCTACGATGGCTTATGGGGGAAGCTTCTTCCTACCTACTTCTCCCAGAATCTCTGATGCCAAATTTGTTCTGGCTTATACTCGAGTTTAGATCAAACTAGATTATAAGCCAAAACAAATTTTGGATTCGAGCTTCTAGGAGAAGGTGGTGGGGAGAAGCTTCTTCCAGAAGCCAACGGAGAAGCCGAAAAGAAGTGGCCCTAAGCGGGGCGGCTGGGGCATGGTTGCAAGGGATAGCGATGGGGATATGGTAGTGGCCGCGGCCGGTGTTGTTATCTTGTTCGATAAAAGAAATATATTAATATCAGAAGATACTACTGTAATTATATTTAGTTTCTGCAACAACGCAACACCCTAATAGCAGTACGGATGCACACAGCTAAAAAAAAAGAAAACTAAATAACAAAAGTCCCGCTATAGCATCCTAGGCTTAGCAACAACAATACAACCACCACCAAGACAACACCTGAAATACAGAATCTCCAAAAACGACGCCTCTAAGAAGGAAACGGTGCACCAGCGCCGTCGTCGTCCGACCAAAGATCTTAGGTTTTCACCCTGAAGATAGTCTCCGCTCTCAAAACAATGTCTCCAACAAGGTTATTGTCAGGCACAACCAGTTAAGGCCAGATCTTGGGTTTTCACCTTGAAAGGTAAGGTTCTGAACTTAACCTATGTTGCCGCCTGATGTCTACGGGAGCTTCTATTCTTGTAGACAGTGTTGGGCCTCCAAGAGCAGAGATTTGTAGAACAGCAGCAAGTTTCCCTTAAGTGGATCACCCAAGGTTTATCGATCTCAGGGAGGAAGAGGTCAAAGATATCCCTCTCATGCAACCCTGCAACCACAAAGCAAGAAGTCTCTTGTGTCCCCAACACACCTAATAGGTGCACTAGTTCGGCGAAGAGATAGTGAAATACAGAGTGGTATAAATAAGTATGAGCGAGTAGTAACGGCACCGGAAAATAGCTTGCTGGCGTGTAGTTGATGGTGGTAATATGGTAGCAGTAGTAACGCAATAGAAACAAGTAAACAAGCAGCGATAGCGATATTTAGGAACAAGGCCTAGGGATTACACTTTCACTAGTGGACACTCTCAACATTGATCACATAACAGAATAGATAAATGCATACTCTACACTCTCTTGTTGGATGATGAACACATTGCGTAGGATTACACGAACCCTCAATGCCGGAATTAACAAGCTCCACAATTCAATGTTCATATTTAAATAACCTTAGAGTGCAAGAAAGATCAACACGACTAAACCAAGTACTAACACAGCATGCACACTGTCACCTTCACACTATGTAGGAGGAATAGATCACATCAATACTATCATAACAATAGTTAACGTCATAATCTACAAGAGATCATAATCATAGCATACGCCAAGTACTAACACGGATGCACACACTGTCGCCATTACACCGTGCAGGAGGAATAAAACTACTTTAATAACATTGCTAGAGTAGCACATAGATAAATTGTGATACAAAATACATTGCAATCATAAAGAGATAAAAATAAGCACTTCACTATGTCATTCATAACAGTGAATAAGTATTCTGTGAAATATAGCCTAAGAGACCCACACGGTGCACACATTGTCACCTTTACACACGTGGGACAAGGAGTCTCCGGAGATCACATAAGTAAAACTCACTTGACTAGCATAGTGACATCTAGATTACAAGCATCATCATATGAATCTCAATCATGTAAGGCAGCTCATGAGATTATTGTATTGAAGTACATAGGAGAGAGATGAACCACATAGCTACCGGTACAGCCCCGAGCCTCGATGGAGAACTACTCCCTCCTCATGGGAGACGAGCAGCGTTGGTGAAGATGGCGGTGGTGTTGATGGAGAAGCCTTCCGGGGGCACTTCCCCGCCCCGGCGGCGTGCCGGAACAGAGACTCCTGTCCCCCAGATCTTGGCTTCGCGATGGCGGCGGCTCTGGAAGGTTTTCCGTATCGTGGTTTTTCGCCTCAGGGATTTCGCGACGGATGCTTTAAGTAGGCGGAAGGGCAACGTGGGGGGCCACACGAGGGCCCCACACCACAGGTCGGCGTGGCCAAGACCTGGGCCGCGCCGCCCTATGGTGGCGGCCCCTCGTGGCCCCACTTCGACTCCTCTTCGGTCTTCTGGAAGCTTCGTGGCAAAATAGGACCCTGGGTTTTGATTTCGTCCAATTCCGAGAATATTTCGTTACTAGGATTTCTGAAACCAAAAACAGCAGAAAACAACAATCGGCTCTTCGGCATCTTGTTAATAGGTTAGTTCCGGAAAATGCACGAATATGACATAAAGTGTGCATAAAACATGTAGGTATCATCAATAATATGGCATGGATCATAAGAAATTATCGATACGTTGGAGACGTATCGGCATCCCCAAGCTTAGTTCTGCTCGTCCCGAGCAGGTAAAACGATAACAAAGATAATTTCTGAAGTGACATGCCATCATAACCTTGATCATACTATTTGTAAACATATGTAATGAATGCAGCGATCAAAACAATGGTAATGACATGAGTAAACAAGTGAATCATAAAGCAAAGACTTTTCATGAATAGTACTTCAAGACAAGCATCAATAAGTCTTGCATAAGAGTTAACTCATAAAGCAATAAATCAAAGTAAAGGTATTGAAGCAACACAAAGGAAGATTAAGTTTCAGCGGTTGCTTTCAACTTGTAACATGTATATCTCATGGATAATTGTCAACATAGAGTAATATAACAAGTGCAATATGCAAGTATGTAGGAATCAATGCACAGTTCACACAAGTGTTTGCTTCTTGAGGTGGAGAGAGATAGGTGAACTGACTCAACATAAAAGTAAAAAAGAATGGTCCTTCAAAGAGGAAAGCATCGATTGCTATATTTGTGCTAGAGCTTTTATTTTGAAAACATGAAACAATTTTGTCAACGGTAGTAATAAAGCATATGAGTTATGAAAATTATATCTTACAAGTTGCAAGTCTCATGCATAGTATACTAATAGTGCCCGCACCTTGTCCTAATTAGCTTGGACTACCGGATCATCACAATACACATGTTTTAACCAAGTGTCACAATGGGGTACCTCCATGCCGCTCGTACAAAGGTCTAAGGAGAAAGCTCGCATTTTGGATTTCTCGCTTTTGATTATTCTCAACTTAGACATCCATACCGGGACAACATGGACAACAGATAATGGACTCCTCTTTAATGCATAAGCATGTGGCAACAATTATTATTCTCATATGAGATTGAAGATATATGTCCTGAACTGAAACTTCCACCATGAATCATGGCTTTAGTTAGCGGCCCAATGTTCTTCTCTAACAATATGTATGCTCCAACCATAAAGATGGTAGATCTCTCTTACTTCAGACAAGACGGACATGCATAGCAACTCACATGATATTCAACAAAGAATAGTTGATGGCGTCCCCAGAAGCATGGTTATCGTACAACAAGCAACTTAATAAGAGATAAAGTGCATAAGTACATATTCAATACCACAATAGTTTTTAAGCTATTTGTCCCATGATCTATATATTGCAAAGGTGAATGATGGAATTTTAAAGGTAGCACTCAAGCAATTTACTTTGGAATGGCGGATAAATACCATGTAGTAGGTAGGTATGGTGGACACAAATGGCATAGTGGTTGGCTCAAGGATTTTGGATGCATGAGAAGTATTCCCTCTCGATACAAGGTTTAGGCTAGCAAGGTTATTTGAAACAAACACAAGGATGAACGGTGCAGCAAAACTCACATAAAAGACATATTGTAAACATTATAAGATTCTACACCGTCTTCCTTGTTGTTCAAAACTCAATACTAGATGTTATCTAGACTCTAGAGAAACCAAATATGCAACCCAAATTAGCAAGCTCTAAGTGTTTCTTCATTAATGGGTGCAAAGTATATGATGCAAGAGCTTAAACATGAGCACAAAAATTGCCAAGTATCAAATTATCCAAGACATTTTAGAATTACTACATGTAGCATTTTCCAATTCCAACCATATAACAATTTAACGAAGAAGAAACTTCGCCATGAATACTATGAGTAGAGCCTAAGGACATACTTGTCCATATGCTACAGCGGAGCGTGTCTCTCTCCCATAAAGTGAATGCTAGGATCCATTTTATTCAAACAAAACAAAAACAAAAACAAACCGACGCTCCAAGCAAAGTGCATAAGATGTGACGGAATAAAAATATAGTTTCAGGGGAGGAACCCGATAATGTTGTCGATGAAGAAGGGGATGCCTTGGGCATTCCCAAGCTTAGACGCTTGAGTCTTCTTAGAATATGCAGGGGTGAACCACCGGGGCATCCCCAAGCTTAGAGCTTTCACTCTCCTTGATCATATTGTATCATACTCCTCTCTTGATCCTTGAAAACTTCCTCCACACCAAACTCGAAACAACTCATTAGAGGGTTAGTGCACAATAAAAATTAACATGTTCAGAGGTGACACAATCATTCTTAACACTTCTGGACATTGCATAAAGCTACTGGACATTAATGGATCAAAGAAATTCATCCAACATAGCAAAAGAGGCAATGCGAAATAAAAAGGCAGAATCTGTCAAAACAGAACAGTCCGTAAAGCTGGATTTTATTAGGCCACCAGACTTGCTCAAATGAAAATGCTCAAATTGAATGAAAATTGTGTACATATCTGAGGATCATGCACGTAAATTGGCTTAATTTTCTGAGCTACCTACAGGGAGGTAGACCCAGATTCGTGACAAGCAAAGAAATCTGGAACTGCGCCAGTAATCCAAATCTAGTACTTACTTTACTATCAAAGACTTTACTTGGCACAACAAAACACAAAACTAAGATAAGGAGAGGTTGCTACAGTAGTAAACAACTTCCAAGACTCAAATATAAAATAAAATACTGTAGCAAAATAACACATGGGTTATCTCCCAAGAAGTTCTTTCTTTATAGCCATTAAGATGGGCTCAAGCAGCTTTAATGATGCACTCGCAAGAAATAGTAGTTGAAGCAAAAGAGAGCATCAAGAGGCAAATTCAAAACACATTTAAGTCTAACATGCTTCCTATGCATAGGAATCTTGTAAATAAACAAGTTCATGAAGAGCAAAGTGACAAGCATAGGAAGATAAAACAAGTGTAGCTTCAAAAATTTCAGCACATAGAGAGGCATTTTAGTAACATGAAAATTTTCACAACCATATTTTCCTCTCTCATAATAACTTTCAGTAGCAACATGAGCAAACTCAACAATATAACTATCACATAAAGCATTCTTATCATGAGTCTTATGCATAAAATTATTACTCTCCACATAAGCATAATCAATTTTATTAGTAATAGTGGGAGCAAATTCAACAAAGTAGATATCATTATTATTCTCATCAAGTGTAGGAGGCATAGTATAATCACAACAAAATTTACTCTCCATAGTAGGTGGCACCAAAAGACCACTATCATTATAATCATCATAAATAGGAGGCAAAGTATCATCAAAGAAAATTTTCTCCTCAATGCTTGGGGGACTAAAAATATCATGAAAACCAGCTTCCCCAAGCTTAGAACTTTCTATATTATTATCAACAATGGTGTTCAAAGCGTTCATACTAATATTACTACCAAGCATGCAAATAAGATTCCATAGGTTTTTTAATTTTCGCATCAAACAATCCATGTTTTAAATCAGGAAATAGAATAAGAAGCTCATTGTTGTCCATTATGCCAAACTAGTGTAAACAAGAAACAAAAAGATGCAATTGCAGGATCTAAAGGAAATAGCTTCGAGCACAAACACAATGGCGCCGTAAAAGTACTTTACCCGGGACCGGAGTATGAGTGCCTTTTACCTTTCCTCCCGGCAACGGCGCCGTAAAAGTGCTTGATGTCTACGGGAGCTTCTATTCTTGTAGACAGGTGTTGGGCCTCCAAGAGCAGAGGTTTGTAGAACAGCGAGCAAGTTTCCCTTAAGTGGATCACCCAAGGTTTATCGATCTCGGGGAGGAAGAGGTCAAAGATATCCCTCTCATGCAACCCCGCAACCACAAAGCAAGAAGTCTCTTGTGTCCCCAACACACCTAATAGGTGCACTAGTTCGGCGAAGAGATAGTGAAATACAGGTGGTATGAATAAGTATGAGCAGTAGTAACGGCACCTAGAAAATAGCTTGTCTGGCGTGTAGTTGATGGTGGTAATATGGTAGCGAGTAGTAACGCAAGAAAACAAGAAACAAGCAGCGATAGCGATATTTAGGAACAAGGCCTAGGGATTACACTTTCACTAGTGGACACTCTCAACATTGATCACATAACAGAATAGATAAATGCATACTATACACTCTCTTGTTGGATGATGAACACATTGCGTAGGATTACACGAACCCTCAATGCCAGAATTAATAAGCTCCACAATTCAATGTTCATATTTAAATAACCTTAGAGTGCAAGAAAGATCAACACGACTAAACCAAGTACTAACACAGCATGCACACTATCACCTTCACACTATGTAGGAGGAATAGATCACATCAATACTATCATAACAATAGTTAACTTCATAATCTACAAGAGATCATAATCATAGCATACGCCAAGTACTAACACGGATGCACACACTGTCACCATTACACCGTGCAGGAGGAATAAAACTACTTTAATAACATTGCTAGAGTAGCACATAGATAAATTGTGATACAAAATACATTGCAATCATAAAGAGATAAAAATAAGCACTTCACTATGCCATTCATAACAGTGAATAAGTATTCTGTGAAATATAGCCTAAGAGACCCACACGGTGCACACACTGTCACCTTTACACACGTGGGACAAGGAGTCTCCGGAGATCACATAAGTAAAACTCACTTGACTAGCATAGTGACATCTAGATTACAAGCATCATCGTATGAATCTCAATCATGTAAGGCAGCTCATGAGATTATTGTATTGAAGTACATAGGAGAGAGATGAACCACATAGCTACCGGTACAGCCCCGAGCCTCGATGGAGAACTACTCCCTCCTCATGGGAGACAAGCAGCGTTGATGAAGATGGCGGTGGTGTTGATGGAGAAGCCTTCCGGGGCACTTCCCCGTTCCGGCGGCGTGCCGGAACAGAGACTCCTGTCCCCCAGATCTTGGCTTCGCGATGGCGGCGGCTCTGGAAGGTTTTCCGTATCGTGGTTTTTCGCCTCAGGGGTTTCGCGACGGAGGCTTTAAGTAGGCGGAAGGGCAACGTGGGGGGCCACACGAGGGCCCCACACCACAGGTCGGCGCGGCCAAGACCTGGGCCGCGCCGCCCTATGGTGGCGTCCCCTCGTGGCCCCACTTCGACTCCTCTTCGGTCTTCTGGAAGCTTCGTGGCAAAATAGGACCCTGGGTTTTGATTTCGTCCAATTCCGAGAATATTTTGTTACTAGGATTTCTGAAACCAAAAACAGCAGAAAACAAGCAATCGGCTCTTCGGCATCTTGTTAATAGGTTAGTTCCAGAAAATGCACGAATATGACATAAAGTGTGCATAAAACATGTAGGTATCATCAATAATATGGCATGGAACATAAGAAATTATCGATACGTTGGAGACGTATCACCGCCCCCACTTTCATACGACTGCTGCGGAGTCCGGGTCACCAAGCAAGTCTCTCAACAACGCGGAGACTTGAACCTCCCTCAGCTAGTCCTTCGCTCCGGTCTTCATGTTATTCCCTTCATCTGACTGCATCATGGACCAAAATGTCTCTTGATGCCAACACAGACCATAGCTTCGCGCCGCTCCCTCCAGAACCAATCGGCCGGAATAAAAGCATGGGTGCGCATAACCGAATACCACCGATCCAGCAAACTCCAGGCAAAAAAACATTGTTACATTCGTCGGCGCGCCTTCCGGAACTCAACACTCCTTCCAGATCGAGAAGAGCAAACCTCAGGAAAGTCTTCATCTTCGCCCAAGAGAGACCCTAGGACCGCCGCCTTTATTCAGGTCGGGTCCCCACGCCGCGACCATCCCAGGATGGTCACAGTTTCCGCCGGAGACACCAAGTGCAGATCGCGTTGTCCGGAGACACCGCAGACGTCCTGGGCACCGCCGCAGCCGAACGCTAGCCCTCCACCGACGACATCAGCCATCTCCGGCTTCCACGCCTCTCCACCTCGCTGCTAGGACGCGGTGACTCATCGAAAGACCCACCACCACTATCTGCAGGCCGACCATCTTCGGCGAAGAAGAGGTCTGTCCCCACCGTCGAACCCAAGATTGCTGCCCCGGGCGACCTCTGGATGCTCTACACTCTGAAACAATTGCAGTGATGCATGCGATCGAGATGGCGAACCGACCGGGAAGTGGCCGAGTGTAAGGGTACATTGCCCCTATGTGTGGTTTTGGTAATTAATGACAACCCCTATGGACTAATGTTTTCATTGAGTTTATATGAAGGAATATTCCATAGGATCTACTTGCTCTCCATGTGTTGGATTCAAGTATGGATGCCATGAAGATAAATATATATACCTTGTGATTTGGCATCAAGATCATCGGTATGAAGATATATATGAGATATGATCAAGAAGAAGAAATGAAGATGGAGTTCTTATGTGGAACTCAATATTAGCCATGCTCTATCTCAAGTGAGTATGAGAAGATACAAGGTTGAGTTGGGCAAGTTCAAGATGAGCATCTTGAGTGGATCACATGCTTGAAGCTTGCCGTCCATTTGGTGATAGTGGACATGTGAAGATGTGCATCAATGAAGCTTTCCCATCATTGTGTATGGGGGAGCATTTGTGAGTATACACGAAGCGACAATGATCAAGTGATGGGATGCGCAAGGCAAAGGTATGACCTTGATAGGTTTTCCTTTTACCGGTCTCGAGGTGGTCGATGGGAGACCGGATTATAGGATAGATAGCCGCACTATTAAGAGGGGCTTTCGGTTGGTTAACTTGATCACATCGTCTTAGGGAGCTCAATCCTTGCATGCGTTGCATATTCTTATTGCTTCTTGGTATTTCTCGGTGTGAGGTTCTTGAGCTTGTTGCTAGCTTTACAACAAGCCCAAGTTCATCGAAAACGGAGTTCACATGCATCTTCTATTGCGTTTTCGAGGTTGGGTGATTTTACCGGTTATTCATGATATAAGGTTCTACCTTTTATATTCATGATAAAATCCCCTCCTACAGATTCTTGGTTTTTCACTTTCCATAAGATAGCATTTGTTGTTATCTTCCAAACAAAATTGGTTTCATGCGATTCGGAGTTCGGGAGCATTTGTTATTAAAGAAAAGGGAAAAAGGAAAAGGAGAAAAAGATAAAAGAAAAAAAAAGGGGAATGGGGCAGCCGGCCGGACCGGCCCAGCAACCGGCCCACCCGGTTCGCGACCGGGTCCGGCGCTGGTGACATCCGGGCCGCCTCCAGGGGTCTTTGGCCCACGTCCGGCGGCTGGCCCGGTCACCGACCGGCCCGCCCGGCGCCTCCTCCGGTCCGACCGGGACACTTAACCGGGCCGCCACCCCGTCCGGCCCACGCTCCCGTCGCGCGCCCCGCGCGGCCCGGGCTCCGCGCCGCTCGGCGCCGATGGGCCGCCGTGGCCCACGCGGCCGGCGCCTCCCCCGCGCGGCTCGTGGCGCTTGCCGCCCAAGCGCGCATCCGCCCAGCCCCGGTCGGCGGGCCGGTCCGACCGGGCAGGCCACCGGCCTCTCCGGCCCAGTGCTCGGTCGACCGGCCTGCTGGCCGGCTGGGCTGTCTTTTTTACTCGTTTTTGAGCCGTTTTTCACCCGGTTTTCTCCCCAACGGTTATTTTTCTCCCTAGACTATAAATAGCCCTTCTTCCACCTTGAGCAAGTACTTCTTCCCTTTCTCTCACCTCCATTGTTGCATTTGAAGAAGTTGCTCTCTCTCTTGTTCCCCCCTATGATTCTTGCTCATTCTTGAGGGATCTAAGAGAGGAGATCTAGATCTACACTTCCACCAAACCAATTCTTCTCTAAGTGGGGGAATCTCTTGGGATCTAGATCTTGGAGTCTTTGGTTGACTTTCCCCTTGTTCTTCCTCTCCAATCTCATCCTAGCGTTCGTTGCTTTGGTGGGATTTGAGTGTGAAGGATTTGAACACCTCCGGTGTTCTTGCTTTGCATCATTGCATAGTGTTGAGCTCTCCACCACGATTTGTTCGAGTGAGAGACCGTGAGCTTGTTACTCTTGGAGGGTGACCTCCTAGTTGGCTTGGTGATTGGTGCTCCGGTGATCTCTTCAAGAAGATTGTGAAGAGGCCCGGGCTTCTCCTTCGTGGAGCTTGTGAAGTGGTTGTGGAGCTTGCCATCTCCGGAGCGGAGGAAAAGCTAACCATAAGGAAAGGGCCATTATCCTTCGTGGGTGTGGTTCGGAGAATAGGGTGAGCCTTCGTGGCGCGGGGAATCCTTCGTGGGACCTCCACTCCTCCAAACGTGACGTACCTTGTTGCAAAGCAAGGGAACACGGGAATACATCCTCGTCTCGCGTGCCTCGGTTATTTCTATACCCGAGCTCTCTTTCCTTGTGATAGCCATCGTGCTTGAAGTACATATATCTTGCTATCACTTGTGCTACATATATCTTGTGCCTATCTTGCTTAGCTCTAGTTGCTATTGTCACACTTAGTTGAGCTTAGCATATTTAGGGTTTGTGCTTGTAAACTAAACGATAGTTTAATTCCGCATTCATACAAGACAAATCCGCAAGAGTTTGTAATTGCCTATTCACCCCCCCCCCCCCCCCCTCTAGGCGACATCTCGATCTTTCACCGAGTTATTTTGGCAACGGACTGCCTTGTACTCCATAAGGATGACATCAAATGAATATGACCTCGCTCAACTGGGATCTCTTTTCAAAGAAGCAAAATTTCTACTACGTGTCTACGTGTACTTCTTTCATCGAGTATAGCATTATCCATGTATGACCTGTGTGTAACAAACCAGCGCATGTTCTAGCTTCTTTCGGTATGTTTAGGGTGCAAACCAACCACTAGGAGTGGTTTGAGCATGTCCCTGTTGGTGTAAGCAGGGCGAAGATTTTGCCATTCAAGTTTAGTGGAATGCCATCGTTCCAAGTCAACAACAAAAAATTCGGAACAATCTTAGGTCGATTCAACCATCCGCAGTATACCAAACTCAAATTGGAGCAGTGAAGAATCAGTGCTTCCAGGCAAACTTTATGTCGTACTAGTAGGTTGCAACGAACATGTTTTTTTTTTGAAACAATCACTGAGGGAGAGAGTCCCCATCTGAGCAACATATACTTCCTCTATCCCAAAATAGGATGTCTATAATATTTAGATAAAGTCAAAATTTTAAAGTTCGACCAACTATATAGAAAAAAGTGTCAACATTTATAATCCCAAATTAACATTTTTAAAATCATCATGAAATATATTTTCATATTATATGCATTTAAAATTTCAAATGTTGATAATTTTCAGCACATAGTTGCTCAAACTTCAAAAAGTTTGATTTTGACCAAAAACTATGGGCATACTAACTTGGGAAGGAGGGAGTACATAGATTTTTAGGAGCGGCGGGAGGAGAGGAAGTCAGGCCACCGGTCGGCGTGTTCCTTTGACCGGATCCTTACACCGGTTAGACCTTAAGTTGAGATCATCTACATTTAATATCATAGTATAGGTAGAATGATTCTGATGTCTGAAATCGAAGGGCCAATGGCCGAACTTTTATTAAGAAGAAAAGAAGCGTTTGTACAAGGTGTACAAGGGGACAAAGAAACGCACACAGAAGTGCGACAGCAACTAGCTAAACAGCAGCTAGCTAACAAAAGGCAAAACCCAGAGCTAACAGGCTACACTGAACTAAAATGATGCGATGCAGCCTGCAGCACGTCAGGAATGGATCTCCTCGATGATGAGCTCCAGAACTCTGTCGATCGTGCAGAATTCTTGCCTGAAAATCCTGGCATTACGCTCCATCCAAACTCGCCAGTGGACAAGGATCATGACCGTGTCAAAATCACGATTCTGATGTCTGAAAACCTTTGGGTTTCTCGACTCCCAAATTTCTAGAGAATTATCATAAGGACTGATGGGAAAATATCTCGAGGAAGGTGGAGATGGGTCGTCGTATTGTAAAGAACATGTCGCACGATACAAATCAGTGATAGTATGATATTGTCGTTGCTTAATTATTTTAGATAAGGTTAAGTCCACTTTAAGGTGAAATAGGCTTAAGGAAGCCTTACGGAAACAGAAGAGGATGTGATTATTTCCTCTTTGTAGAAGATGCAAAATGTATTTTCTGGATTAGATGGTTCCCGCTAGTCCTATGCCAATTGCCGAGCTGGACAAGATGCAGGCGGCAGTACTGTGCAGCACTAGTATCTGCCTGCACCCCCACCACTCATCAATGCCGCTGCCTTTGTAGTTTTGTACTTCAGTGTTACCTGAACATGGCATTAGGTGTGATAGTCTTTCTGTTTCAGGAAGCAAGTAGTGGAGTAGTAGGTTTAGTAGGGTCATGGTCACGCGAGAAAAAGGGGCACCTCATTTCAATAGACTAGTAATATGGCCCTACATTGTAGAAGTCCGTTTTAGAGCTTGGCCTACATAGACCTCTCTTCATCAAAGGCTCACATCATTCCATACCCTTCGTAAACTAAATTATGAAGAGGTATGAAGTAATCTCAGCCTTCGATGTGTTTCAGTTTGGAGAGAAGGGGTTGTATTGGCGAAAACATCTTTTCAGAAATTCAAAGCAAATATTTTAAAATTCCAATAAAAATGTCTTACGTAAGATCTGACAAAATCTGATAGTCTTGGGGGATTTGGAATTTTGCAATGTCCATGTTGAGATGTCATGTTTTGTCATTTCTGTGCTGCCAAAAGAATAAAGTATTTCAATTTGACATTTTAAAAAAAATGAATTAGTGCTAGGAGGAACTAGACACTAAATGATATAGTAGAAGCGGGACCTCGGCGTGAGAATTCCAGAAATTCGTTCATAACAGGATTCGAAGTCTGGTCGTTGGGGTGCGCCACTGCGACCCAAATCACTGGGCTTTGCCCACGTCCTCCAATTTGACATTTTACACCTTCATAGAATACATCATTGTACACATCAAAGATTTTTTACAAAAATTTTTTTAGCTTTTTTGTACTAATAAGTCTACCGATCTATTGAGAATCATCCACATTAGTACAAAGAACCCAAATCTATACCTAATAATAAAGGAGCTAACGTTTCCTTGGTTTGGTCCGTCAAGTGCGCCTTCGTCCAACCTTATTTCCGCTTTCGTCCGTCGCCCCTCCGTCAGGCTCGCTAGGAAGTTTAGGAAACCGATCGGTTATGATGGATTGTTTTTGCCGGTTTAGGCTACCATGGTCCGTGGAGGAAAACAACTCCACGACGATTGCATAGGTGGCTATTTTACTTCCAAGAAACCCCGGTTCCCTATATATAGCGACCTCGGCGTGAAACCAAGGATACGAGATCGATCTATCATGTACCCTCGAACAAACCGGACATCTCCGCTCCACGCACGTACCATATCTCCCGTTAAAAGCGCTTGCGCATCGCCGTCGGGCGCGCCGCCTCACCAAAGAGCGCCGCACGCCGCCTTCCTACTCCCCATGATGTCCTACGTCGCCTGCAGGCCACGGATCGTCAACGAGACGGATGCGGCCGCGGTTTGTTTTGTTTTTCGTCGTACATCATCCATCTGTGCTCGTTGACTAGCGCCAGTTACCTCTAGACGGCTGAGGTGCATCGACCAGGCAAGCGCCGCCATTGGACGTCGTGGTAGAGCTCGGGTTTGCGGCAAGGACCAGAGGCGGTGGAGGTGAGGCTGCGCTCTCGGTGCTGAGCGATCAAGAGAGCGCGACCAAGGACGAAATCCACAAGATCATCTGCTTTGTGATCGAGGTGCATGATGACAAGTTGCAGATGATGCTAGGGATTTGCACACACCATTACTTGCCGCTGATGGTCTCAACGGGACGGATCCAGACGGGAGGGGCATGAGAGGAGAGTAGACGTCGCCCTGCTACTCACCGTAAATCCCCAACTACCTTTCGACTTGATACTGAACCGGCTTGCCGCTCCGCCAAGTTCGCCGTACATCTCACACGTAGATCTGCTGACTTTCTCGTGTGCCTGTCTGCGGCCTGGCCGGCGTCATCCTCTATCGCAAGCAGGAATTGTGGCTGTCTTCTTTTATTTTCTATGCAGAATTGTAAGGGGCGATGCGTACAATCACCAGTAATATCATCGATGTGCACCGTACTTCAATTTTTTGTTAGCCATATGGAGAGCCACGTGGCAAGAATAAGTCATAATTGAGCTTATGGCCTATGCAAACCCTCTCGGTAAAATGAGCAAAATTTTCAGATGCCATTAGATGCAAAGCTCTCCGCTGTTTGACTTCTTTCTATGGTGCTGGTGGAAACCAAATAAAGGGAGCGCCATCTCACTACTGATGAATTGAGCAAAAGGCAAGGTCATTTTATATAAAAGAAAAGAAGGAGTTATTCGCAAAAAAACGAGTTTAATGGAAAAAAACGGCCATTGGGCACAATATTCACAGATATCAACACCCCAATAAAGATCAATTTCAGTATAGCTTTTTACAAGGAAAAAGGCTCTGATTGTTGAGAATGTACTGCACGAATTCAGACAGAGAAATCCTTTTTGGCTGTTGCTTGTAACATCGAGCGAGTGTTCCTAACAATGCAGAATCTGTGTGAAACTGATCGGCGAGATAAAAAAATATTCAGGAAATATCAACAGGTAGGTACTAGCTTTTTTTTTTTGCTGAGTTTAATTGGTTCTTTGTAAGTGCATCTCAATCATACTTTTATCTATTACAAAAATATTGGCAACTTTTTACTTCATTTTTTAGATTGAGTAGTTTCTACCTAGATTTTGTCGATGAATAATTGAAAACTGCAATCTAGCTTGAGACTACATAGTTCAATAAATACTCTACATATCCTCGAGTATCTCATCAAAATGTGTTATATCCTCGAGTATCTCATCAAAATGTGTTATATTTGTTTGAAGTTATTGTGTCATTTCCTCTCTTTTATGTTTTAAAGGAGAGATCATATTAACAAATCAACAGAAATATTTTATGAAGGATGAATGAGCACCAAATTGACGTAAGATAAATCTGAACTTTAATATTTTTGTTCCTGCGTTTTTCTCTCCCGATGCAACGCACGGGCATGTTTCCTAGTGGTAATAAAAATTTAAA
>NC_061513.1:106056989-106149571 GCF_022539505.1 Lolium rigidum | reverse complement strand
GTAGGGAGGAAGATCGATGAGATCGGCGCGGCCGGTATTCTTCACATAGAAGAAAGTCCCTTGCCACAACCGGCAAGATTCGAGGCCGGACAACTTAAAAAAGGGGCTCCCTTGACGGGAGCCGACAATGCAAGACCCGCACTGAACGGGGGCTTGGGTTTAGGAATATCTATGCCCCGAACGGAGTTAATCCGAAGAGCAAAGAAGCGAGCAAACGTCTCACGAATGGGACGAATGCCGATATAGGCCTCCATGAAGGTGGCGTAGCAAGAGAGGTAGAAAATGGCGTTGCCGGGAAGGTGGTGAGGTTGGAGTTTGTAAAAATCTAAAAAGGAGCGAAAAAGGGAGAGGCAGGAAGGCCGAAGCCACGCTCAAAGTGAGCTAAAAAGACAACATATTCGTCATCTTCGGGATCCGGTTCGATTTCGTCATCCGGAATCCGGCAAGAAACTCCTTCCGAATCCGTCGAGACCGGTACAACCAGATCAATTTCGAATTGGGTGACACCGGAACCCATCCGAGCTCCGCGGGTAATTGGGGAAGGCTCCTCACCGGAAGATTGGCTGGAGCTGCCTGGAGGTTGCGCTACCGGAAGCTTGGCTAAAGCTACCGGATTCTAGGGGGCCACCGGACTCTTGGTGGCTACCGGATTCCTGCCGGTTGCCGGAATTGGTTTCCATCGGGTCGAGGCCGTGGATTCGCCGGAAGAGGGTCTACGGCGCTTGAGAGAAAGGGAAGAAGAAGATGCGAGAGGTGGACTCCTCGCCGGACATTGCGAAGAGAAGCGAAAAACACGAATCCCAGACTTGGACCCCGCGTGAAGATCTACGAGTAAGAAGAAAATCAAGGAAAAAGAGGAAATAAGAACACCAAACGCCCAAGATCTGGAAGGCAACCAGAGGACAAGTGAAGCAAGATTGGTACCTACCTTAAGCGGCGGAGTCGCCGAAGGAGTCGTTCTTGGCGGCGGAGTGGACTCGTGACCGCCGGAGACCACCGTCGACGGCGAGGCGGAGAAGCTCGCAAAGAAACGCGAATGCGGCGGGCACGACAGAGTTGCTGCAGAAGATCTCCGCACGACGAAGTCCAACGGGGAGCGGCGCGAGCTCGCCGGGCGCCTAAGCTTGAACGGGCGACGGCGAACGGAAAACGGCGGTGGCGCAAAGGCTTGGGGCTGCGTGCGCGAGGGAGGAGAATGCGAAGAAGATGAAGAGGAACGGGCGGTTGCGTTTATATAAGAGAAAGAAAGTGGGCAGGGAACCGCCGGGCCGCGGCGGTTCGCCTCGCGGCCCACGACCGGTTCGCGCCTTGGGCCGCCACGTGGCGAGGGAGTACACGCGAAGAAGCGCGGAGCCACACGGAGGCGCACACGGGACCGCGAACAGGTAGTGGGATCAGCTGCGGTGCATTAAATGAGCGCGCGAGAGTCGAAGGGAAGTGACCCCCGACACCGGCGCGTCGATCCGCGTGCGCATGTCTCCGTCGGGCGCGAGGCCCAAGATATTCTCGACTTCGCCGAGGAAGCAATAAAGATACATGATACCGGACAAAAGAGATGCCGGAACAAGCTTTGCAAAGAAAGGAAAAGAACAAGGGTAAAGGTGCTCGGAACTAGGCTCGAGACATGAGTACTCAAACCGGTATCCGAGGAAAATGAGAACTTGGCATGGCTCGTAGGATAGAATCCTCCAGTGCTATACCAGCTTCGGGGACTAATGTTGGGGGATGACCCCCGGTATGCCAAAGGCATGCCAAACCGGATGGCTTGTGCCATCGGGATACCGGTTTAATGTTTATACCGGAGCCGGAGGTTAAGAGTTTAGCTAAGTGGAGCTAAGCCGGAATCCCCAAGAGGGGTATACCGGAATCCGGTAAAGAAGATACCGGAAAGGAGAGCCTGTCGGCAGGATCTGGTCAAAGATTCTCTCCGAGCTAGAAGACAAGATGAGCTAAGCAAAGTGACTTTTGACGAAGGGTCGACGATAAAGAGAAGGGTGACGGTCAAAGAAGCCGGAGGACGTCAGCGCCCCTGATTAAAGAGGACTCCGGTGTCACCTATGATTAAAGTAGCTTTGTAAAGTAGTTTGTCTAGTCAAAGATGCCATTAGGGGTTCTTCCAGTGTAAGCCACCCTCTCCCCTATATAAGGAGAGGGGGCAGCCCTCTATACGGGCGCGATCTACAAGTTAGAGAGAGAGATCTGTGTACTGAGAAACTTGTAACCATGTTGAGATCAATGAAGCTAGCGATTTAGTAAAGAGTTCTTCCTCTTGTCTCTCTTCTTGCATACCGGCCTTTGGTTGTGTTCTTGAGGAAAGCATCCGGAAGTTCTTCCCATCTAATCGCAAACCCTCCCCCGAATCCTCATACGTCCATTCGGCCCCAACTTAAGCCATCCTATGGCATCTGCTCGTTCACCACGACGACAACCCGCGTCTTCGAGGGGTTTCAAACTAGAGGGAGGGGAAAACTGAGGAAAAACTAACGAGCTGGGGAAAACTGAGTACAACTAACGAAGCAGGGGCACGAAAATAGAAATCCCTTCTTTTTTTCAGGCATACACAAAGGTAGTAGAGAAGGCGGTCAAGGGGACGCCTGTCAGTTGTTCCCCTTTGTACAACTCAATCAAAGCTCTGGAAAGAGCAGCTACCAAAGTAGACAGTGAGCGAAAGGTAACTTGGTTACTTCAGAATTGCTTCTCAGCTAATACAATCCTGCATGCTAGCTTTTTAACTTCTCATGAATCATGATGCCCAAGGAATCCGAATGTTTTTCAGGATATTCAGAGGGAATTGTCAAGCAAGCAGCTTAGCAAGGATTCGATCAAGATCCGAGGACTCAACGACCGACTTATGCAGGCGGAGCGAGCCTTCACTAACAGGGAAGGTATCTTCAAGCAAGAATGGTACAAACATCTGGTCAGTGAATAATAACTCGTCCACACTTTTTTCTTCTGTGGGATTCTCTGCAGGATCTCGTATTCTAGCGATCTTCAGTTTTGCAGCTGTAGTTCTAATTTGCTAGTGTCACCTGTCGCAGATCTATGGACCTTCAGAACAGAACGACTGGGATACCGCATCGTATCCTGGTATATCCGACGCCATAGCCACCGCGAGGAGCACCAACACTTCAACATCCTGGAAGCTCGTGCAGCACGAGATTCACAGAGTAGCCAGGGCCGTGACACAAGCATCTGTTGTGCTCAGTGGAAGCCTCACATGACAGCGTTGCAGTCCGTTACTATGGAAGGAGCACACTGTTTCAGACTTTCAGTAGCTAAAAGATACAGCCCGTGCATAATCGTGCCACGGCCACTATTGATTCTCGGGGCAACATGTTCCGGGCGGATGGGGATAGAAAAGAGATGTAGCTATACAGCAACATGTGATCAATATGGGCGTGATGTGATCACTGTGTTACCCATGCACATATGCATGATGGTGGGTGTACTATGCTTGTATATGTATTCTGTTAATGACAGGCAAATCTATATAATCAGGGCACATATTGTAGTATTGGTGCACCTGCTGATATTTAGGGGAACTTCCATGTACCATTATTCACCATGATGTCAGAAAACAACGGTAGCAGTTTCTCCAGGCAAAGTCCTAGCTAGTTAGGTATTCTTATAAAGTGGATATTGATCAAGTAGGCTCTGTTCCAAGGTAACTGACGCAACTTTGGTTAGATTTTAGTGTGTACTCCCTCCGGTCGTTATTAATTGACGCGAGAGTGCAGCTGAAACAGTGCAACTTTACATACATTTTGCGTTGATTAAATCGGACCAGAGGAAGTATATGTTTGCTCATTGTGAAAAACAAATCTATGTTGCTTAATTTGAAATGGAAGGAGTAATATTTTACAAAACAAATTGAACAATTATGATACGGAATCAGACCTGAATCAACTTCACGTCTCACTAGTTGTTTCTCTATTTTTCCTGATGAAAAGACAGAGCACGGCGTGCTAGGAGCCTAACTCGGAAGATGATCCAACAAAGGTCACTTTGGGTGTGTTTGGTTTGGTTCCCCAAGTAGCCACGCCAAAAAAAAATGGCTGCCCATCAAGTATTGCTCATTGTTTGGTTTGTAGCCAATATTTTGGCTGCCTATGGATATCTAGCTCTTGCACTCACAGATTTTTGCCAAATAATTGGCCAATGGGCCAAGGATTTCTTGACCAAAATATTGGCAGCCAACTCTTGCCAAATATTTGGTAGGGCTAGTGTGGGCACCAACCAAACACACCCTTTGTCTCGCTACTCGCTGTCCAAGACGGCTGTGCTCCTGTGTTTTCAGATACATGTCGTGACCATGATCACCATTGCAAGCCGGCACCCGGTAGGAAAGCATGCATTGGTGCCACAAGTTGACAAAGTCGTGTTTTCCACTACGGCTTAGCTAACGATGATCCGTGGAAACAACTCAATACCTCATGCTAGATAATTCTCGAGAACGAGCATTTAGTAAGGGTGCGCCATGGACTCCTCGGATTGGTCGCCCAACAAGCATGACAAATGGTGTCGGAGAGTGAATCCAACAGCAATAATGATAACCGTGGATGTAGCTAGGGCAAATTTCAACAAAGAAAAGACTACAAATCCAGGGGGAGGTCAAAGTCAAAATCGAGACAAGAAGTTACTTTCTTTTAGTATGGCAAACCGAATCACAAAAAAAGAAATTGCAAGAAATACAAAAGAGATCTTTGTAGAGGGTAAAGTTGCAAACAAGAACAAGCAAAAGGGCACGAATGGTGCCGCCATGACTGCATAATGTGAAGAAGATAAGACTATCCAGTCACTAAAGATGAATAATGCCAAGTGTTGTTCGTGATGATGCCATGAGCTAGGTTGTGGATTCAGATGCATCTTTCCACATTACATCTCACCATGAGTATTTCACTTCCTACACCAACTGTGGTACTGGCCATGTGAGGATGCGGAATTGTGGTTCGTCGACTATTGCTGCTGCAGGTTGGTGCTCAATCATGCTTAGGATTTGGAAGCGGTGATCTTGTATTGCAAGGCTATACACAAATGCACATTATGTTGGTGATGAAGATTCTAGGAAGTCTACCTTTGGATACCTAATGACTTATGCAGGGGGAGCAATGTTATGGAAATCAAGGTTGCAGAAATGTGTTTCATTATCAACGACAACTACATAGTACATTGCAGCGTCTGACGCTTGCAAGGAAGTGTTGTCGATGAAGAACTTCATGCAAGAGTTGAGCATGTTTCAAGAGAATTATAATCTATTTTGCGATAGTCGGAGTACTATCCATCTTGCCAAGAATCCAAGTTCCCACTCTGGAACCATGCATATTAATGCGACGTATCATTGGATTCGGGAAGTTCTGAGTTGAAATTGGAGAAGATCCATATACCTACAAGAATGGCTTGGATATGATGAACAAGATATTGTCAAGTGTGAAGCTACTTGTATGTTGCAAGGTAGCAGGCATGGCGGCCCCCCACATGAGTCAGATGGAGGGGAATTGCTAGGTATTCTCCTCATGTGAGATGCGAGGAGATGACCTACTAAAGCATTCCATGCGTGCCAAACAGATGCAAGATCCTACAACCCATTAGGCTTATGACCAAGGTTCATTTTGAACATTGCACATGAGGGAAGGGAGAGAGTTGTTAGCATAAAACCACCACATTTCCAGCTAAATGTCTATTTTAGTACCACTTTGTGTTTCGGGGGCAAAAAACCACCACATTTTGACGAGATTTTCTCAAAAAACACTAAACCATAATTGATAACAAATTGACACGAAAACTGGCAGGTGGGACCCACCTGTATGTGCTGTTTTGCTGATATGGACTAGGACCCACATGTTTGCTCACATTAAGAAAATGAAAACCTACAAAAAGGGAAAAACAAAATCTAAAAAAGGAAAACAAAGCCCACCCCGATGCCTGCTGCACATCACACCAACCACCGCCGACGTGCTGCTGCGAGGCAGGCCGCTACCGCGCTCGATCTAGGAAGGCCGCCACCGCTGTGCTCCGTCTGCCGTCGCCGTGCTTGGGCAAGGAAGGTCGCCGCCGCCGTGCTTGGGCAACCGCCACCGCCGTGCTCGGGCAAGGCAAGCCACCTCCATGCTCGGACCAGGACGGCAGCCGCCGTGCTCCTGCCCCCACCGTCGCCGTGCTCCGTCGAGGTAGGCTATCATCGTTGACCTGCGCGCCAACATGCCTCATCTCTTTGCGCTCCCAGCATGGACAATTGAGGTACCCTAACTAGGTCCAGCGGCGGCGACGGATCTCCACGCTCTCAGCCATGAGCTCGCGCGCCTCATTTGGGGATGAAGAAATGGATGTTGGGGTCGCCGGCGAGGTCTGGATAGGGCGAATCAACGACGGCAGCGGAGGCTGTCGCCGGGGAAGACGAGGTCTGGGGCTGCAATTTGATGCTCGTCGGGACGAGGTGGTCTCCAGTATGGTACATGGCAGCGTCCTGGTGGTCTCCGGCGAGGGCCTGGCAGTGGCCCGGTGGTCTCCGACGAGGGGATGGGTAGCAGCCCCGGCCGTGGTCTCCGGCGAGGAACAGAGCAGACTCGTGTGGCTAGATAAAATGAGATTTTTTTTAAATATGGGCTTGCTTTTTAATATTTCCACGTCAGCCTTACATGTGGGCCTTCTATTCTATGCCAGAATGGTTATCAATTCGTGTTTAATACCGATTTAGTGTTTTTTGCAAAAATCACAACAAAATGTGGTGGTTTTTTGCTTCTGAAACAGAAAGTGGTACTAAAATGGATATTTAGCTGGGAATGTGGTGGTTTTATGCTAACAACTCGAAGGGAGAGGATAAGCCTCCCATCCAGCCACCGCAAGGTAGAGTGACAAAAATCCAGGTTAAACTCCATTAAAGAAAGAAGAAAAAACCAAGAGAGAAGAGAGGGAGAGGCAGTTGAGGGAAGAAGCTCAAATCAAGCACCAGAGGGTGCCCATAAAGTTGTGAAGACCAGATCTACAACATTGTCTCTTTTAAGCTGTGGTTCCACCATCTTTGATGAGAATGTTCTAACCCCTAGATCTAGTGCCCCAAATATTGTTGGTGTCCAACATCTGTGTCTATCTTGGTATATGAGATCATCTAGTGCTCTCTCGAGAACAAGAAACTATATCCCCATTCGATAATAGCGAAAGAAAACTTGGGTGGCTTTGACCCTTGTTTTTTTCTCTCAAGCTGAGAATTTTCCACTAAAAGGATTGGTTTACTACGAACTCCTCAACCAAGAGAGCTTCTCTCCAAAGGGAAGACACTCTCTATGATCAGGAGGGTCATGAAGTGTCTTGTTTATTTCAGATATGTTTAATGGATATGTTTCCTTTCGAGACCAGCAACAATCCCATAGTTAGTACATTACTGGTGTTGAAGTTTACCTTGATTCCACTATGTATTTTATATCACGTTAAAGTGTGTGCAATTAAGGGTTAATTGGTGTATCCAGTTTTCGCATGTGCTAGGCGCCGCGAATATTCATCAACATGATTGAGCATTCCAAGGGCGCGTTTGGTTGCCTGCACCGATTTCCTGCATGACTGTGCCAGCGAGATGGGCTCACCTGCGTGTCGCGAACGGGCCATGGGACATGAAAGCCGGGTCGTTTGGTAGCCTGTGTGGACTTTTGCGCGTCGGAGAAGGAACCCAGGCCCCATCGTTTGGTTGCCCATTTCCAGCCCAACTTCCACGCATGAAAACAGGAATCTGTTGTTTGGTTGCTCAATTCACAGTTCCATATCCTTACCACAATTCAAATACGATGAGATTACCATGCCATAGCATCTTACATACGACCAGAGACCACTCAGAAGAACAAGATCCTCACGATCACCACGATGAGGAAGGAGATGATGCAATCTTTGACCCGGCTAGGACGTACCTCCGGCGGTGCTCCTTGTAGAGCATGTACGTACTTCCTCCGGTGACAGCTGTGCTAATGGCACTGCCTCATCGATGGCCTGATCTTCCAGGAACTCCTCTTCCAGGAAGATGAGGTACTCTTGTTGTGCCTCCTCCAATGTTTCATACCCTCGGTAGCTGTTGTAGGAGTAGCCATTGACCTGATCTTGACAGACTCTCCATGAGCTGTAGATTCCTCGAACCCGTCCGCGGAACACCACATACCACTAGCATGGCATAAGAAGAAGAAGTTATCGATCACAACCATGAAGCAATTTAGAAAAGAGCAATAGAACAACACAAGTGTCAACAACAGATGATAAACTAACAGGGGCATGCATGATCATTCCAAAAGTGGATCACAAGTTCATCCTACACTACCATGGTGTCATCCTACCACCACAACAAAAGTGGGTGTCATCCTAACACCGCAGGTTCACCATCACCTGAGGGGTTAGTATATACCACCTCATCATAGTTACAAAAGGGGGCCATCAAATGTTTTTCATCCTAGCTACTGCCAGAATTTACATCATCATCATCAGCTCCATGCATGCATCCCTGAACCACCCCCTCAAGGGCACCACTACACATTGGAGTGGTACTTGCGAAGGTAGTTCCTCAGCCAGAGGACGCGGTGTGGCTCGATCATACCGACGAAGCTGGAACCCTGTGCCTTGTGGTCGATGAAGTGGATGAGGGCGGCCATGAGATCATCCTCGGAGAAGCCAAGCATGTCCATGACCGCATTGTATAGGTCAGGGTGCATGTCCATGGGCTTGTTGTCACTGATGGCCTGTGCGACGTCCTTCACAGCAACAGTCATGTTGGTGAAGGCCACCAACTCGTCGTCGGCGAAGGCACCTCTCTTCCTCTTGTCGGCGCTCACCTTCTCAGACGCGTCGGCAGCCTTGTCAGGTGCCCCATCGAGGTTGACCGTGTCGGACACCTGGGTTTTGGCATCCTCAGGTGCAGGATTTGCTGTAGCCGAGCCGAGGGGCTCACAGGATCCCATGGCGTACTTGCCGGTGGCTAGGCCGAAGGAGAATATGGTATGCATCTCGTCGTAGTTGGCAATGGGCACATTCAGGAACTCCGCGTCCTTTGGGTGATCCTACGATACGAAGGGACAATGATGTTAGTTCTGCTCGTGGCTGATCAAAATAGTTAGTGAGGTGCTCACCGCGACGTGCCCGCAGTAGTGCTCACCCTTAAGGACGATGCATTTGGTATCCTCGCACCACTGAGCACCGCTTAGATCGCGGAGCCTGCTAATGGTGAGCCACATCTGCCTCCACTTCCTCATGTGATTGTACACTTGAGTGGAGCAGACGGACACACCATAGTGGTAAAAAAGGCCCTTCACCACATAATTGAGATGTACTTTCTTGAATCCTTTGTTAGTGGATTAAGCCGCACATTTTCTCCAACACGAAGGTGGACATGAATGGAAGCCATTTCATGGTGGCATTCCTTTCCTGCTCGGTCTTCAAGACCCTCTCTGCTTCCCTGCGGTTCTTGTTCTTCTTTGTGGTGGCCAACCTAGCCGTGACCTCTGTTGCTACCTGAGCCATGAGGTCAGACACATGCAGAGGGGTGACCGCCACCTTGGAGTCATAGGAGGGATGTGAATCGGAAACTTGTGAAGGGATCTGAGAGTCCCCAACGCAGACAAGCGCCTGGCTAAAGTCATCACAGAAGGAGTCCTACACACATCGTAGTACATATAACGTGAATCTACTTGGAAACAAAGACTTGTGAATATCACAAACCATACCAACAATCATCCTAAATCAGACACGCAGTTCATTGCAACGGTGAATAGCACAAACCCTAGCAAGATCATGGCATGTGAGCACATTTGGGACAAAGTAGCAACCGGAAATGTCGAACCCTAGCAAGATCATGATAGCTCACCATAATCCGAACTAACCCCTGCTACAAGACCAAACCCTAGACAAGATCTGACTACTCCTAACCTAGATCTAAACATTACCGCGGTACTGGGATAAGGGATGGCTTACAGTCATCGCCGTAGGTGAAGATGCGCTCGACCAGGAAGTAGATGAAGCAGCCCAGATGTACTCGCCGCCGCCGCTGCAACCGTCGCCGACCGGAGATGTGTGCGCCTCTTACCTGCTTGCCGATGGGAGGAGGAGCTCGAAATTTGGGGGGACAGTGGAGGAGGGGGTAGAAATAGGCCATGGGGCGTGGCGGGAGGTGACGGAATCCTTCCCGCCGTCTTTTCGCTTTTCGCCGATGCGCGGCGCAGCTCCCACCATCTCCATTCTCTTCTCCGCGCATGCGCCGAAGATCCCCTTTTGCATCACCGGACGTGGAGATTTGCCTGCACCGCTGGAAACTGCCGAAGCGAGCGTTCCTCGCCCGACACTGCTTTGAGAACCGGTTGCTGCAAGAACGCGGCTCGGTCCAGACAACCAAACGGACCGAAAATTGCTAGACCGATGCGAGCCAAGGGGCATGCAGCCTACCAAGCGCGCTCAACTGAGTCGATCAAAGACACTGAACAGTACACCTAAGGTTGCATCTAACATCCACATCTGCTTCAAGCTCCTCCATCTCGCCAAGCGAGTTGAAATGTCCAAACGGCGGCTCGGCCATGGTCGTGTGGTCCGACACCATCAACCACAAGGCCGTGGTTCATGTTCTTCTTCTTCTTCTTCATGTACCAGGCATCCAGGCGAATATTCATGAACATGATTGAACATTCCAACTGAATCATTCAAACGACATTAAATCATACACCTACGGTTGCATCTAACATCCACTATTCAATCGCTCAAAAAAGGAGCATACAAGAACATGACCTATACTACAAAGAATCGAAAGAATATCGGAACGAAAGAATAAACACATACACACACCCCCTGTTCGATCTGTTCTTGAGATCCGACCCAGCCTAAACTAAAAAAAAACAGTCACAGGCCATCACTTCCACAAGAAGGAACTGAATACTTGGCGAGTCGAACCCAAGATCACTACGGAGACGAAGAGTGGCGCTAGTCGTCTTGGTCCTGGCAGAGCTCCTTCCTGAGCCTGTGCGAGAAGAGCTTGCACGCGTCCATGCAGAGATCGACAGCCGCGGAGAGAGCGACGAACACGGCGACGTCGCCCATGCACGCCACGTGCTGCACGCCGACCTGCACGGTGGGCCGGCTCGCTTTCCCCTCGCCCTCCACCGTGGACCCCATCACGAACCCACCGGGGAAGGGCCACGCGCCGCCGGTGGCCCCCTCGGGGAAGGTGGCCGGGTCGATCACGAACTGCCCGCCGCGCTTGGCGCTGATGGACGACTCGGCGATGGGGACGGCGCACTCGACGGGGCCCGAGTCGAAGACCAGCTCGAGACGGTAGCCGAGCGCGTCGACGGCGCCGCGCTCGCGCCACGCCTCCAGGCGCGCCCAGGGCTTCCAGCTCGACGCCCCGGCGGCGGTGGGCTGGAGGATGAGCCAGGCTCCCGGGTTGGCGCGGGAGACACGGCCGGAGCCCGGGGACGGCACGAACGGGGTCACCATGGACGCCGCCGCCACCGGGGAGCCGGACAGGTCGTGGATGGTCACCATCCACCCCTTCCGCTGGTCGCGCCGTGCCCGGGCGTCGCCGCCGTCGCCGTGGAGGTTGTTCAGCCAGGATCGAAGCTTCCGGCTGGGGCTCCGGGCCATGGACGATTCCGACGTCAGAGATCTGGTCAAGATGCACATGCACGTGGTTAGCTTAGTAAACTCAAGAACACAAGTGCGTGCATGGATGCATGGCTAGTACTTAATCAGTAACAGTAGTTTAAGGTCTACTAGTGACAAAAAAGAACAGTAGGTAAAGGCGATCGCGGTGAACTGGCCGTAAGGGCATCTCCAACCGGGCGATCCATCCCGCGCCCGCGCGTCCGGATGAGTCTAGTCGGACAAAAATCTTGCCCAACGCGGGGACGCACCGCAAAAGCGGACGGCCGCGGCGTCCGGAACGACGCAAACCCGGCCCAAATTTGTGCCGGGTTTGCGTGGCCGCGGATGGCACGCGGCGTCCTCGCGTGTCCGCGTGGCTGGCCCACCTGTCGGTGCCCCAGTCCTATTAAATGTGGACTGGGGAAGGGGACTGTCCCTATCCAGTCCCCACTTTCCACTCCGGCCGCACGCGCGAGCTCGAAGCTTCCGCGCCGCCATGGCCCCGAAGCGCGAGTTCTCGCCATCCGCCAACGACCACGAGGCCGGCAGCAGCCGGACAGTCGCGCCGGCGCCGTTCGCCATGGGGCCGCCGGCGACTCCCAGACGCGACCGGATCTACGTCACCGTAGCGGTGGCGCAGGACGTCGGCGTCCCAATGCCGTGGGGGGACGTGCACCTCCCCCACGGCTGGCACCTGAGCCCAGATCGGAACAGCGCGTCGCCACCGGGGGGCGTAGTCGTCATCGACGCCGACGATGACGAGTACTACTGGGAGTAGCACTGCCGGCGGCCACCGTGCTCGCAAACCCTGTCTAGGTTTTTTTTTAGTTTAAAGCCCATATATGGCTTTCTTTTGTGTAAAAATTGCCCAAAATAGGGCTAAGTTTAATTAACCACTACTTTAATGTTATTTTTGGCTGTTTTCCTTTTTTATTTTTATTTTTGTTATTTTAATTACATATGCGGTGCGTCCGCGCGTTGGGCACAGCGTGCAACCTAAACGGACACGCGGACGCGGGCCGCTGTCCGGGTGTCCGTTCGGCCACCCAAACGGCCCAAAACGGACGGCCCAGCGCGTCCGTTTGGGTCGCGCGGTTGGAGATGCCCTAAGGGTAGTGGACATGATAATGTAAGGAAGATTCTCACCAGCTAATGAGCTTACAGATCAAATGGGCAGGAGGAAATTAATGAGGTAGCTAGAGCAGCAGCAGGTTGGTAAAGTTCATCACATGCACATGCACGGTTGGTGTGTCTGGTTATCTGAATATTCTGAATAATGTCGATCATGCTGGATGTTCGATCGACAGTCCTATAGCATAGGCTACAACCTACAAGCCTAGCTACGAGTAAATTCTTGTCTAAGCTAATCTTAAACACGATATAGTATATAATCGATGGGATCTGAGCTGCACTGAGAGTGAAGGTTCGGATGCATGAAACCAAACTTGACAGCTGGTCAGATAGCAAAACATAACATATCCTCGAGTTGTTTTACTCTCGAAAGCTCTGTGAACAGTGGCTCCGATCGCGACTAGAGCTAGTACCCTGTTAGTATTAAACATTTCACTCAATTCATTCCAAGAAGAAATCTCTCATGGCTCCCATGCCAGTATGCCACGCCAACTAAATAAGAACGCCTAGCTGCGTATGGATGCTGCAATATTTTTATCAGGCGATTATGCCAATACCGATACGTGGTATGACATGAATTATCCGCAAGGCATCTACGAGCTGGCATCCAATAATCAAAAAGGATGATGGGAGGAAGAAAAGCAAAGTATTCCAGAAAAAAAAAGGTCAAATGGAAAGCTGGGGATTCTCTTCGAGTTTTGTACGAAGAGAGGTGCACAAAATAGATTCCCATCCCTTAACAACCTGAGCTACCTTGCTTCCACAAATAGAAGAGTGTTGCCCAAATGGCTTAACCATAGCATTTTCATGTTGCACATTTGTGTGGTATATTTTCATCGTGCACAACAGCTTTTGACTTCACTAAAAAGTAAAACCCGAATTGCTGCTTGAGCCGCTGGCTTAAAGTTCAATTTTAAAATCTAGGGAAAATCCGGTAAATTTCTAATTCTCAGTTAGCGCCGAAATATGCATTCAAAAACATCGGAGAAGGCATTTTTTTTGGAGCAGAGCACAAGGCAAAAATGGCTAACTTAACAAGCAAATGGAGGAAGATCCATGCATATTGTTCAAGTGTGTAGCGTTTCCTGCAAACGATCGAACATGCCACCAACCTGGTCATAGCTGCCCTCCGGCCGGCGCTGAACCGGCAGGTGAACACGGGCTGGCGCTGCCCGCCGCCGGCGCCTCCACCGGGCACCTGGTACACCACGGGGCCGCACTCCGGCTCGCCGCCGAACTGGAAGACGTACCGCGGGTCGGGCTCGGCCCGCACGAGCATGTGGATCTGCGCGCGCGCGGCCGACGCCGGCTTCCCCACGTCCACCCACCCGTCGCGCGCCACCACGGTCTCCCCGGCCGCGGCGCGCGCCACGTCGACGGGCACGCGCACCCTACCCAGCGCGCGGCGGGCGCCCACGCCGCCGCAGCCGGCGCTCCCCGTCGACTTGCCGGCGTGCAGTGTGACGACGAGCTCGGCGGGGCGCCCCGCGAGCCGCTGCACCGCGGCGGCGTCGAGGCTGAGCACGACGGGGCCACCGGACCCGTGCGGGAAGCAGGCGTTGGCGAGGGGCAGCGGGGCGGTGCGGGCGAGCGAGGAGGGCTGGTCGTGGAGGTGGAGCGTGCAGAAGCAAGGCGACGTGGAGGGGTGCACGCCGGCGGCGCCGGAGCTGGGGCGCGGCACGGCGGGGAGCTTGAGGAGGAGCTGGTCCACGGTGAGGCGGACGAAGGCGCAGGGGTCCATTTGCGTTGCCGCGCGCTCGAGGTCGATCAAACTGACAGGTGCGTGCTGTTGTAATTGTAATGGCTTTCCCTGCGCGCGGGGGTTTATATGTAGCGACGCCTCTAGCTGCGTGCGTGGCGAAATCAGATGGGGTCGCAGCAAAAGAAGAGCAACCCGTCAAAAGGGCTGGTCGATCAGGGAGGGGATTTGATTTGGTGGACGAAATTGGACGCTAGTAGGATTTGCATGTGGGTCGTGGGATATGTCGTCGTCTGGCTCGTGCCTAAACCCTAAACTAACACTAGACCGCCGCTCACTTTGTATACATTTGTTTACAATTTTCATTTTTGGGTGAAATCCAGCTAGGAATGAATTCTCCGAAAGGAGAGAAGCGTGTAATGAGTGGTAGGATTCTAAAAAGTAAACATAAGTGGCTATTTCTTGGTCAACTAAGAGTTAGATGACATCATAAAATTTCAGTTGCAACTCATGACCACAATGAAACACCAAAGAAATCTAACTGCCCAGAACATTGTTTTTAAATGCATCCTCACTTGCAACAAAAAAATTCTCAGTTAAAAACTCAATTGAAACTTAAAAAAAAAAACTCAGTCGCAATCCCCTCTTCAGCGACTTCAATTTCACTGAGGAGCGATCACGTAAGATGTCCTTGCCAAATTAGCCTCGTGGAGCCGACACCCGCCCATGCCAAACAGATGGCTCCTCGTGCAGAATAGAAACTAACACTAGATCGCCGCTCACTTGTATACAATTGTTCACAATTTACTTTTTTTTGGTAAAATCCAGCTAGGAATGAATTCTTCGAGATGAAAGAAGCATGTAATCAGTGGTAGGATTTCGTAAAAACATGAGTAGCTATTTCTTAGTTGACTTAGAATTAACTTAGTTTTCGGTCAGATGACATCATCAAATCTCAGTTGCAACTCATAACTACCACGAAACACGAAGAAAACCTAACGGTCTAGAGCATTTTTTTAGTTGCATCCTCACTTGCAACTAAAAAATCTTAGCACTAACTTAGTTCTCAGCTATCTAAAAAGTAACAAAAAAAGGTTCTATGTAGCTATTTTATGTCTATAAGTCAATCCTAAAACTGCAACTTATATAAAAGCACAATTTGGGTGAAATCCAGCTAGGAGTGATCTCCAAAATGAGAGAAACATGTAACGAGTGGTAGGATTCCAAAAAAAGTCTCGGTTGACTACCACGAATCACAAAGAAAATATAATGGGCCATGGCACCTTTTTATTTGCATCCTCGCTTGCAATTGAAAATTCTTAGTTGGAACCCCAGTTGCACCTGAAAAAACTCAGTTGCAGTCCCACTTGCAACTTATATATGCACGAACCACGATGCAATCAGAAGGTTTATGACTTGACTGATCACTAACTTAGTTCTCAGGTACTCCAGAGTTGATATATTTTATATCTATAAGTCAATCCTAAAAGTGCAACTTATAGAAAATCATAGTTTGGTGAAATTTTTAAATATGCAGCTTTACAAATTATCTTACATGTAAGAAAAAAATCTCCACCGACTTTCATTTAGTAAGATCAGCTTTCTAAAATCGGACAAAATACTTGTCATTTTCATTAATTAATTAATCAATGAGAATAGAGTTCGTCGGTTAACGGTGTAGACACCCTCGCCGACCGTCATGGAATACGACCGTCGCGAGAGCACACATAAAAACTCTAGCTAACAACACAAACTTCACATGCACCACTAAAAAGTGAGGATTCTCGTCGAGGTTGCCCTCTTCAGCGATTTCCGCGACAGGCGACCACCTAAGAAGCCCTTGACGAAGTAGCCCTGTGAAGCCAACACCGATCCATGCCAAACAGATGGCTCCCTCGTGCATAATGTTGGCAACTTTGATTCTGATGAGAAGCTCTAAAGAGTAGATGTGCAAGACTCAGGTCGAGGGACCATATTTGAATTACCTATTCTCCGGCTGTATATATAATTTTATGTAAAGTACCTACATCAACATGTGACCCTCCCCATCGATCTCGACTCAATCTGCATAACTTTAAGCTTAGGTGAGATTAATTTCCACACAACAACATAATTCGTAATTTGATTTGCTCTCTTGAAATCTACAACTAAGTATAGTTTGCTCTTTTAAAACTTGGATTTGCACTAAATCTACCTTTTCAGGCCGTCAGCATCAAATTTAAAATGTTTGGTCATCAAACCACATTACAAGCTTCTAATTTTGAGCATTTTTCGATAATGAGCGCTTTATACTAATTTTGAGCATACAGGTGCCCTATCCAAGATCATGCAGGCATGCGACACCGTGCATGTTCGCCAAGGATGCATGATGTGGCTGTACTACGCACAACGATAGCGAGTCATCGCATACGGATATAATACATGAAACTGACTGCAAGAGTGGGCCATGCATATAAGTTATCGTCTATATTTGTAGTCTCATATATGTTGTACTCTCTAAATCAAGAGTTGATTTGTCCATGGCGCAGATTGATGGAGCTGAGCATGCAAGCAGGAAGAAGCAACGCGCGGGCGGGGAAGATACTGCAGATATCGCCATGGGTAGCAATGGACCAAATGGTGATTACCATTTCAACGAGAAACAAAAATGGATGGTATGAGATGGGCTGTTGAGAGTGGTAGATGCGTGAGATGACCATCGCGAAGGGTAAGTGTGGCCTGTGGCGTAGTGTTCTCATTAGCGATGAAGGTGTATTATCGATGCTCCAAATCTGGTATAGGAAAAAAAATGTTAAATCTACGTTTAATGTACAGTTTTGCGAAACAGAAGGTAGATACAAATACGATACCCTTACAACAAATTTACGGAATAAAGTTCAGAATCATGAGGAATCCTGGTGCAGCAGCATCAATCGATCGGTCGATCGCTACGGCAGGTCGACTAGATTATGAGTTCTAATGATTCATGATTTAAGACGATGACGACGTTTTTATATTCATCTTAAATTTGAAGTTGCTGTTGCTTCCATAAGTTGGGCATGTATGATGTATTCGGCGTGACCTGTCAGGGACCCTACCCGTTTACACCAGCAGCAGCTGCCGAGCTGTATCCACATGGGAGTATGCCGTGGGCGCCACTAGATTTACGTATCGCTCGAATAGAAATGTAGCTGTACGCGCGCAGTGGCCTCCTGATCTTGATCCTTGTTAGATATCTCAATGATCTTGTCGACTCGATCGGTCGGATTGGCTCTGTGGTTGAATAATTGTTCCACACTCCCACACAGCGCAATTCAGTCAATACTTGTAGCAGAAATTAATGAATGCGCAAACAGAGCTTGGTTCTGGTGGTTAGGTCCCTTGTGGTGGAACCAGCCCACCCAGGTTCAAGTCCTAGACTTGGCATGGGTGTTTGCATTTACCTGGATTTATTCCAGGATTTAACCGGTGCTATGCTTTCAGTGGTAGGTGACGTGCTCGTCAACGGCGAGGCGCCGGTGGTGACTTCGTCAACCTCAAGGTATGCCGGCTCAGTCCCTCGGAGGTGCTCATAGGGGTAGGGTGTGCGTGCGTGCGTGCGTTCATAGGGGTGTTTGTACGTGCGTGTTTGTGAGCGTCTGCGTTGTACTGTGTTCTCAAAAAAAAAAAAAAATTAATGAATGCCCAATCAACATACTGTCTATCAGTACGGCAACAGAGAGAGGCGATACTAGAAGGTAGAAGCCCTAGGGTTACGTCCCCACGCCGGCGATACTGCTAGTCCGTTCGCCTCGGTGATCTTGGGCTTTAGAGGTGCTGCGGATTATTGCCTCTCGTCTAGGAGGCTTCCTGTTTCCATTTTATGTTTTTCCAGTATCTTCTTCTTTGGAATGGTGAGGCAACAGCGATGTCCCGAAGTTAGAATTAGGTCCTGTCCGCTCTATTCTTGCTGTAGTGGTGTATCTAGTGTTGGCGGAGGGCACGTGAAGTTTGTTTGTCCGACAGATCTCATGAGATCTAGTTGATTTTCGTGCTTGTTGGTGTGGTGTCAGGCCAAACTCTTCTGATCTATGGTTTCATCATTGTTGATGGTTGATGTCCTAGTTCGCTTCTCTTTTGGGGCCTTAGAACGACGGCTTCTCATTTGCCTACTACAACAAGCTATACTACGACAAGCATTACACGGTTCCGGTGATAGAGGGCGGGAACAGCGGCACGCCTTCGGCTTGTGCCAGTATCGGTGGTCGCTAGGTGGTCTAAGAACATATTTGAAGAAGTGAGCCTACCTCACTTGGTTAGGGAAGTGGGTGTACAACTCAGCCACCTAGGTTCAAGTTCTCACGGATGCAGATTTGGGTTCTTATAATTTCAACAAAAAAATCATTGCAAGGGCTTCTCCTACTATACCCCTTTCAATAAAGAAGATGTTTGTATTTTTTATTACTTTTGATCTTTTTGTACTACTATTGACGTTTATTAATAGATGAGTGAACCATTTTGTATATTTTTACTCTGCAGCGTAAATCAATTTTTGCTTGTGTGACACCTATTAAAAGATGTATGTGTTCAAGTGTGTTGCCGGACTTACAGTGCCATAATATGGTAGCTGATATGTATGTTTTTTTAAATGGGGAAGCGTAGCCATGGCCTCTAAATCGAAGTGATGCATACAACATTCATTTATTGCAAATATTTTAGATTCATAGTTTACAAATTATAGATCACTTAAAGTCTACATGAATCAACCAGCGGCACAAACACACAAATAAAACATCTATCAATTTTGGATTCTAATTGTTTGCCACCAAACATCCTGCAGGTTGAAGATAGCCCATATGAGCGATATCAATCGAGTGCATCCAGAATTCAAAATGTTGCCGCTCATCCGCGGTAGGAGGTAAGACCAAATGTGTATTCATTATGTAGCTTGATTGATATCCTGCAAAAAAGATTGGGAACTTTGATCTTACTAAGAACAATATCATTGCGACAATTCTAATTTTTTATTGGCCAAGTCAAACCACAGACTCCCACACAAGTTCTATCCTAAACTTTCTTCTCGATGCCATTCACCAAATTCCCAAACATATTGGTAATAATAGCAATAGGAGGTATATGAAAATTAAAATGAACAAGTCTCTAGACTGATCTCATAAAAGGATAGGAAATAAAAGGATGTTGAATAGATTCTTAAGCATCACATAACGCACATTTAGTGCAAAATATGTACGTTGCATTTATCTAAGTTATCTTTAGTTAGCAAGAGAACACATAAAAATCTTTATTTTTAGTGGTACTTTAGGCTTCAATGGGCATTGCGCAGATATCTCCTACGGTCATTCATAAAATCTGCATGCAATATAGAATTTACCGAAAAAACTCTCGACGGCGTCAAATTCCAAGAGAATTTATCCGGTCCATCCATCAAAGAAACTCTCATTAAACCCTCGACTAGGTTCGGTGAAGCTATTCATTTCTCCTCATTGAACGCCCATATGAACTCTATGTTCAACGGTGAATTTTACAACACAACAACAACATTAACATTTTTACATTGCACTATGTTGTATAAAGATGGGTATTGAGTAGCCAAAGGGGTCGGTCCTAACCAAGTGTCTTCCCAAAAATGCTCATTACCCAGTTTCCTACATTAAATGAGCCACAATTGAAAACTCATGTTTCACACCATTATACCCTCTCAAAAGGGTGAACCAGTTGGAGCCAAAGTCTTATGCTAGAGATATTTATTATGTACCAGCTCCTACCTGCACCCCTTCTTCATTAAATCATTTGAAAAGCCATTTAGTTAGTAAACATTATTTTAATCTGAAATACTTCAATACCTAAACCACCCTAATCCACGTGGCGATACATAATAGTCCACTTTGTTAGGTGGTACTTCTTTTTATATTGATCACTTTGCTAAACGAATCATAAGTGATAAAAATATAATTGTTTTCTTACCCCTTTAGGTGTTTCAAAGAAGGATGATAAAAACATCGGTAGGCTTGTAAGAATTCTATTTATTAGTACAAGACGATCTTCATATGAGAGCATTTTTCCTAGCTAGCACTTCAACTTTTCTCAATATGGTTTTCTACGGGTTTTCATTCTCTGTCCAAGCTTCCTGTAGGGAATATGGATATCTAAGTATTTGAACGGGAGAGATCCCGCCTCACATCCAAAGAGTGCCTATACTCCTCTTGAAGGTCATTAGCCTTACAAAAGAAGAAGAAACGTTTTTATAAAAATTAATTTTAAGATCCGAGAATTGCTCAAAGATACAACCATGGGCTCCCCTTCGTCCACTTGTGCACTACAGGAATGGAGCCATACGCCGACGGCCAGAGTCTACGCCGAGGGCTTTTTATCGGGGCCATCGGCGTACGGCCTCGCCGGGGCAGCTCGGAACGCCGGCCGTCGGCGTAGACATACCGTCGGCGTAGAGGTTGCTACGCCGAGGGCAGCCGTCGGCGTAGGTACCAGTAGAGCGCCTGCTCCATCCGCGCCGTTACTGCCCGCTCACGGCGTCACACAGACGCCGAGGGCTACCCTCGGCATAGGGCATGGCCCCCCCTATGCCGACGGCCACCCTCAGCATATAATTTTTTTATTTTTTCTTTTCTCTCTCTCTCATATTACTTTGTATTATGTTTCTATTATTTATTTACTAGTATGAATTATGTAAAAAATGGTTCTATTTTTTAAGAATTCGTAGATGGCATATGTAGGTGTAGGATAACGTTGCATAGAAAACAAAAAATTTCCTACCGCGAACACGCAATCCAAGCCAAGATGCAATCTAGAAGACGGTAGCAACGAGGGGATATCGAGTCTCACCCTTGAAGAGATTCCAAAGCCTACAAGACGAGGCTCTTGTTGCTGCGGTAGACGTTCACTTGCCGCTTGCAAAAGCGCGTAGAAGATCTTGATCACGATCGGTTCCGGCGCCACGAACGGGCAGCACCTCCGTACTCGGTCACACGTTCGGTTGTTGATGAAGACGACGTCCACCTCCCGTTCCAGCGGGCAGCGGAAGTAGTAGCTCCTCTTGAATCCGACAAGCACGACGGCGTGGTGTCGGTGGCGGTGGAGAACTCCGGCGGAGCTTCGCTAAAGCACGCGGGAGCTATGGAGGAGAGGGGGCGGCTAGGGTTTGGGAGGGGTGGCCGGCCACTCAAGGGGGCGGCCAGGTTGTGGTCTTGGGGTGGCCGGCCCCCTCCCTTGGCCCCTCATTATATAGGTGGATCCCCAAGAGTTGGTCTCCAAGTCTCCGAATAAGACCCGAACCAAAACCTTCCAAAAGAGGGGAAACCTAGCCAAGCTAGGACTCCCACCAAAAGTGGGAGTTCCACCTCCCATATGGGGTGGCCGGCCCCTAAGGGGAGTCCACTTGGGACTCCTCCCCCACTAGGGTTGGCCGGCCATGGAGGTGGAGTCCCATGTGGACTCCACCTTCCTTGGTGGTTTCTTCCGGACTTTTCTAGAACCTTCTAGAACCTTCCATAGAACCTTCCGCGACATTTTAATTCACATAAAATGACATCCTATATATGAATCTTATTCTCCGGACCATTCCAGAACTCCTCGTGATGTCCGGGATCTCATCCGGGACTCCGAACAAATATTAGAACTCCATTCCATATTCAAATACTACCATTTCAACATCCAACTTTAAGTGTGTCACCCTACGGTTCGTGAACTATGCGGACATGGTTGAGTACTCACTCCGACCAATAACCAATAGCGGGATCTGGAGATCCATAATGGCTCCCACATATTCAACGATGACTTTAGTGATCGAATGAACCATTCACATACAATACCAATTCCCTTTGTCTCACGATTTTTTACTTGTCCGAGGTTTGATCTTCGGTATCACTCTATACCTTGTTCAACCTCGTCTCCTGACAAGTACTCTTTACTCGTACCGTGGTGTGTGGTCTCTTATGAACTTATTCATATGCTTGCAAGACATTAGACGACATTCCACCGAGAGGGCCCAGAGTATATCTATCCGTCATCGGGATGGACAAATCCCACAGTTGATCCATATGCCTCAACTCATACTTTCCGGATACTTAATCCCACCTTTATAACCACCCATTTACGCAAGTGGCGTTTGGTGTAATCAAAGTACCTTTCCGATATAAGTGATTTACATGATCTCATGGTCATAAGGACTAGGTAACTATGTATCGAAAGCTTATAGCAAATAACTTAATGACGAGATCTTATGCTACGCTTAATATGGGTGTATCCATTACATCATTCATACAATGATATAACCTTGTTATTAATAACATCCAATGTTCATGATTATGAAACTAATCATCCATTAATCAACAAGCTAGTTAAGAGGCATACTAGGGACTCTTTGTTGTTTACATATCACACATGTATCAATGTTTCGGTTAATACAATTATAGCATGGTATATAAACATTTATCATAAACATAAAGATATATAATAACCACTTTTATTATTGCCTCTTGGGCATATCTTCAACAGTCTCCCACTTGCACTAGAGTCAATAATCTAGATTACATTGTAAGGAACCTAACACCCATGGCATTCTGGTGTTGGTCATGATTTGCCCTAGGGAGAGCTTTAGTCAACGGATCTGCTACATTCGGATCGGTGTGTACTTTGCAAATCTTTACTTCTCCATCTTCGATGTACTCACGAATCGAGTGGTAACGCAGCTTGATATGCTTCAGCCTCTTGTGTGACCTTGGTTCTTGTGCATTGGCGATGGCACCCATGTTGTCACAAGTATATGACTAGTGGGTCCAATGCACTAGGAACCACACCGAGCTCTACAATGAACCTCTTCATCCATACCGCTTCGATGAAGCCTCCGAAGCCGCTATGTACTCCGATTCCGTTGAAGACTTCGCCACCGTGCACTCGCTTCGAGCTTGCCCAGCCTATCGCAGACACCATTCAATATAAACACGTACCCAGACCGTGACTTAGAGTCATCGGGATCGTTGTTCCAACTTGCATCGGTGTAACTTGTTACAACGAGCTCTTGGTCACCTCCATAACAAAGAAACATATCCTTAGTTCTTTTCAAGTACTTCAGGATATTCTTGACCGCTGTCCAAGTGCTCCATTCCCGGATCACTTTGATATCCGCTAGTCAAACTAACAAGCATGCGCTATATCCGGTCTTGTACATAGCATGGCATACATAATAGAGCCTACCGCCGAAGCATAGGGGATCCGATTCATCCTTTCTCTTTCTTCCGTCGTAGCCGGTCCTTGAGTCTTACTCAAGACCTTGCCTCGGTAACATAGGTAAAAACCCTTTCTTACTTTCGTCCATTCTAAACTTCTTTAGAATCTTGTCCAGGTATGTACTCTGTGATAGCCCTATTAGGCGTCTTGATCTATCTCTATAAATCTTGATGCCTAATATATACGATGCTTCACCAAGGTCTTTCATTGAAAAACCGTTATTCAAATAACCTTTTACACTGCTTAATAGTTCTATATCGTTCCCAATCAATAATATGTCATCTACATATAATATCGTGAATGCTACGGAGCTCCCACTCACTTTCTTGTAAATACGAGCCTCTCCATGACACTGTATAAATCCGAAGTCTTTGATTACCTTATCAAAGCGTCGGTTCCAACTTCTTGATGCTTGCTTCAGTCCATAGATTGAACGCTGAAGTTTGCATACTTTGTCAGCATTTTTAGGATCGACAAAAACCTTTGGGTTGTACCATATACAACTCTTCCTCAATGTCTCCATTAAGGAACGCCGTTTTGACATCCATCTGCCAAATCTCATAATCGAAAAATGCAGCTATTGCTAACAAAATCCTCACAGATTTTAGCTTCGCTACGGGTGAGAAAGTCTCATCGTAGTCAACTCCTTGAATTTGTCGGAAACCCTTTGCGACAAGTCGAGCTTTATAGACAAGTAATATTACCATCGGCATCCGTTTTTCTCTTGAAGATCCATTTATTCTCGACAGACCTTTCGGCTATCGTGTAAGTCTACCAAAGTCCATACTTTGTTATCATACATGGATCCCATTTCGGATTTCATGGCTTCTTGCCATTTGTTGGAATCTGGCCTCATCATCGCTTCTTCATACGTCGCAGGGTCCTCATCATTGTTATCTACAATCATGACATTTAGACAAGGATCATACCAATCGAGAGTGGCACGTTCCCTTGTCGATCCGCGAGGTTCGTAGTTTCCTCGTTCGAAGTTTCATGATTATTATCATTAGCTTCCTCTCGTTGCCGGTGTAGGCGGTACATGTACAACTTCCGGCATCGCGCTACTTCGATCAACGAGTATAGATTCATTAATCTCATCGAGTTCTACTTTTCTTCCAGATCACTTCTTTAGTGAGAAATTCTTTCTCAAGAAAGGTTCCGTTCTTAGCAACAAAGATTTTGCCTTCGGATCCGTGATAGAAAGTGTACCCTATAGTTTCCTTAGGGTATCCTATGAAGACGCATTTCTCCGCTTTGGGTTCTAGCTTGTCCGGTTGTAACCTTTTTACATAGGCTTCACAACCCCAAACTTTAAGGAACGACAGACTTAGGTTTCTTATTAAACCATAATTCATACGGTGTCGTTTCTACGGATTTTGATGGTGCTCTATTTAAAGTGAATGCGGCTGTCTCTAATGCATAACTCCAAAATGATAACGGCAAATCGGTAAGAGACATCATAGAACGAACCATATCTAAGAGAGTTCGATTACGACGTTCGGACACATCGTTTCGTTGTGGTGTTCCCGGCGGTGTCAATTGTGAAAGTATTCCGCATTTCTTTAAATGCATGCCAAACTCATAACTCAGATATTCACCTCCGCGATCAGATCGTAGAAATTTAATCTTCTTGTTACGTTGATTTTCTACTTCACTTTGGAATTCCTTAAACTTCTCAAAAGTTTCGGATTTATGTTTCATGAAATAGATATACCCATATCTACTCAGATCATCTGTGAAGGTTAGAACATAACGATAACCACCGCGTGATGCTACACTCATTGGTCCGCACACATCGGTATGTATGATTTCCAATAAGTCAGTAGCTCGCTCAATCATACAAGAAAATGGAGTCTTAGTCATTTTTCCCATTAGACATGCTTCGCATCTATCAAGTGACTCAAAGTCAAGTGATTCAAGTAATCCATCAGCATGGAGTTTCTTCATGCGCTTCACTCCAATATGACCAAGACGACAGTGCCACATATAAGTAGAATTATCATTCAATTTAATTCGCTTAGCATCAATGTTATGTATATGCGTATCACTACTATCGAGATCTAACGAAATAAGCCATTCTTTTCGGGTGCTTGACCATAAAAGATATTATTCATAAAAATAGAACAACCATTATTCTCGGACTTGAATGAATAACCGTCTTGCATTAAACAAGATCCCAGATATAATGTTCATGCTCAACGCAGGTACATAATAACAATTATTTAGGCTTAAAACTAATCCCGAAGGTAGATGTAGAGGAAGTGTGCCGACTGCGATCACATTGACCTTGGATCCGTTTTCAACACGCATCGTCACTTCATCCTTCAGTAGTTGTCGTTTATTCTTTAGTTCCTGTTTCGAGTTACAAATATGAGCAACCGAACCAGTATCAAATACCCAGGTACTAGAACGAGAACTAGTGAGATAAACATCTATAACATGTATATCAGATATACCTTCTTTCTTCTTCTTGACAAGGCCGCTCTTCGGATCCACCAAATACTTGGAGCAATTACGCTTCCGGTGTCCCTTCTCCTTGCGATAATAGCACTCAAGCATCGGGCTTAGGGCCGTTCTTAGGTTTCATAGGAGGCGTGGCAGCTTTCTTGCCACCCTTCTTGAATTTTCCCTTAGACTTGCCCTCGTTTCTTGAAACCGGTGGTCTTGTTGACCATCAACACTTGGTGCTATTTCTTGATCTCAATCTCGAGCAGCTTTTAGCATGCCAAAGAGTTCGAGTAACTCCTTGTTCATGTTCTCGCATATTGTAGTTCATCACAAAGTTCTTGTAACTTGGTGGCAGTGATTGAAGAACACGATTAATCCCCGATCCGTTAGGAATCACTATTCCCAAGTCACCGAGTTTCTTCGCATGCCCGGTCATGGCGAGGATGTGCTCACTAATGGAGCTGCCTTCTTCCATCATACAGGCTGAAGAAATGTTTCGATGCTTCATAGCATTCCACGGCCGCATGAGTCTCAAAAATAGCTTTCAGCTCATTCATCAACTCATGAGGATCGTGGTGCTCAAAACGTTTTTGAAGATCGGATTCCGGATCGCACGGGATGGCACACCGAACTTGAGAGTACCGAGTTTTCCGAGTCTCGTAAACAGCTTTTACTTCATCGGTTTCGGTTCTGCAGGAGGGTCACCTAGCGGTGCATCAAGCACATATTGCAGATTTCCACCGAGAGAGGAAGATCCTCACATGACGGAACCGATCGGTGAAGTTGCTACCGTTGCTCTTAAGCTTTTCTTTCTCTAGGAACTGGTTAAAATTGATTGGGGACGCCATTTCTACAACATATATTTGCAATAGTTTAGACTAAGTTTATGACAAATTGAGTTCAAATTTTAATTCAACATAATTAAAAATCTAGGTGAACTCCCACTCAAAACAATATCCCTCGCATTGTCTTAGTGATCACACGAACCAAATCCACCGCACCTAAACCCGATCATCACGAGAAAAGGTGTGATTTCAATGGCGAACACTCAAAGTGTTCATCATATCAATCATATGATTCATGCTCTACCTTTCGGTATCATGTGTTCCGAGACCATGTCTGTACATGCTAGGCTCGTCAAGGCCACCTTAGTATCCGCATGTGCAAAACTGCCTTGCACCCGTTGTATGTACTTATCGAATCTATCACACCCGATCATCACGAGATGCTTCGAAACGATAAGACTTGATAACGGTGCTACTAAGGATGAACACTTTATTATCTTGAGATTTTAGTGAGGGATCATCTTATAATGCTACCGTCGCGATCTAAGCAAAATAAGATGCATAAAAGGATTAACATCACATGCAGTTCATATGTGATATGATATGGCCCTTTTGTCTTTGCGCCTTTGATCTTCATCTCCAAAGCACGGACATGATCTCCATCATCTTTGGGCATGATCTCCATCATCGTCGGCGTAACGTCAAGGTCAATGGCGCCGTCTTCATGATTGTCCTCCATGTAGCAACTATTACAACTACTTTGAAATACTACTCAACATGAAATTTAAAGACAACCATAAGGCTCTCGCCGGTTGCCACAATACAATAATGATCATCTCATACATATTCATCATCATATTATGGCCATATCACATCACCAAACCCTGCAAAAACAAGTTAGACGCTCTCTAATTTGGTTTGCATATTTTACGTGGTTTAGGGTTTTCGATATAGATCTAATCTACCTACGAACATGAACCACAACGTTGATACTAATGTTGTCAATAGAAGAGTAAATTGAATCTTTACTATAGTAGGAGAGAAAGACACCCGCAAAGCCTCTTATGCAATACAAGTTGCATGTCGAACGAGGAACAAGTCTCATGAACGCGGTCATGTAAAGTTAGTCCGAGCCGCTTCATCCCACTATGCCATAAAGATGCAAAGTACTCAACTAAAGATAACAAGACCATCAACGCCCACAAAACCATTGTGTTCTACTCGTGCAACCATCTATGCATAGACACGGCTCTGATACCACTGTAGGATAACGTTGCATAGAAAACAAAAATTTTCCTACCGCGAACACGCAATCCAAGCCAAGATGCAATCTAGAAGACGGTAGCAACGAGGGGATATCGAGTCTCACCCTTGAAGAGATTCCAAAGCCTACAAGATGAAGCTCTTGTTGCTGCGGTAGACGTTCACTTGCCGCTTGCAAAAGCGCGTAGAAGATCTTGATCACGATCGGTTCCGGCGCCACGAACGGGCAGCACCTCCGTACTCGGTCACACGTTCGGTTGTTGATGAAGACGACGTCCACCTCCCGTTCCGGCGGGCAGCGGAACTAGTAGCTCCTCTTGAATCCGACGGCACGACGGCGTGGTGTCGGTGGCGGTGGAGAACTCCGGCGGAGCTTCGCTAAAGCACGCGGGAGCTATGGAGGAGAGGGGGCGGCTAGGGTTTGGGAGGGGTGGCCGGCCACTCAAGGGGGCGGCCAGGTTGTGGTCTTGGGGTGGCCGGCCCCCTCCCTTGGCCCCTCATTATATAGGTGGATCCCCAAGAGTTGGTCTCCAAGTCTCCGAATAAGACCCGAACCAAAACCTTCCAAAAGAGGGAAACCTAGCCAAGCTAGGACTCCCACCAAAAGTGGGAGTTCCACCTCCCATATGGGGGGTGGCCGGCCCCCTAAGGGGAGTCCACTTGGGACTCCTCCCACTAGGGTTGGCCGGCCATGGAGGTGGAGTCCCATGTGGACTCCACCTTCCTTGGTGGTTTCTTCCGGACTTTTCTAGAACCTTCTAGAACCTTCCATAGAACCTTCCGCGACATTTTAATTCACATAAAATGACATCCTATATATGAATCTTATTCTCCGGACCATTCCGGAACTCCTCGTGATGTCCGGGATCTCATCCGGACTCCGAACAAATATTCGAACTCCATTCCATATTCAAATACTACCATTTCAACATCCAACTTTAAGTGTGTCACCCTACGGTTCGTGAATATGCGGACATGGTTGAGTACTCACTCCGACCAATAACCAATAGCGGGATCTGGAGATCCATAATGGCTCCCACATATTCAACGATGACTTTAGTGATCGAATGAACCATTCACATACAATACCAATTCCCTTTGTCTCGCGATTTTTTACTTGTCCGAGGTTTGATCTTCGGTATCACTCTATACCTTGTTCAACCTCGTCTCCGACAAGTACTCTTTACTCGTACCGTGGTATGTGGTCTCTTATGAACTTATTCATATGCTTGCAAGACATTAGACGGCATTCCACCGAGAGGGCCCGGAGTATATCTATCCGTCATCGGGATGGACAAATCCCACCGTTGATCCATATGCCTCAACTCATACTTTCCGGATACTTAATCCCACCTTTATAACCACCCATTTACGCGAGTGGCGTTTGGTGTAATCAAAGTACCTTTCCGGTATAAGTGATTTACATGATCTCATGGTCATAAGGACTAGGTAACTATGTATCGAAAGCTTATAGCAAATAACTTAATGACGAGATCTTATGTTACGCTTAATATGGGTGTATCCATTACATCATTCATACAATGATATAACCTTGTTATTAATAACATCCAATGTTCATGATTATGAAACTAATCATCCATTAATCAACAAGCTAGTTAAGAGGCATACTAGGGACTCTTTGTTGTTTACATATCACACATGTATCAATGTTTCGGTTAATACAATTATAGCATGGTATATAAACATTTATCATAAACATAAAGATATATAATAACCACTTTTATTATTGCCTCTTGGGCATATCTCCAACAGTAGGTCCCACGGGTGACGATCCGCGGGGTCCCCGCCCTACGGTTTCCCTAACCCTAACCCTAGCCCTAGCCCTAGGGTTTCCCTAACTCTAACCCTAACTCTAACCCTAACCCTTGTTAGAGTATATATCTGTATATTGTAGTTTCCCCATATGTTAGGGGGCTTCCTGCATATTTGCACCTGTACATGTACTATATATTGTGGCCTTTGGCCCCTGGTAATACAACACGCATATTGCCTTAACATGGTATCAGAGCAAAAATTGATCCTCTAGTCTACTACGTGTTCAGCCTCTTCTCTAGTCTTCTCCGTCGCCCGTCGCGCCGATCCGCACGCGCTCCGTCTGGTCTTCTCCGTCGCCCGTCGCGCCGATCCGCGCGCGCTCTCCGATCTCCGTCGCCCGTCGCGCTGATCCACGCGCGCTCTCCGATCTGTATATTGTAGTTTCCCCATATGTTAGGGGGCTTCCTTTCATATGACCTCTGAGTCTTCTATCCTGTCTGCTCTTCGGTCTCTTATTTCTCATGTCCGTGTTGTCACGGCTGATGGTACCTCTATTCCCGTTTCTAGTACAGGCACCCTTTCTACTCCCTCTTTCTCTCGTCCCCGATGTTTCTCATGTTCCTCGCCTTCGGATGAACCTTTTCTCCGCTAGCCGACTCACCGATCTCGGTTGTCGCGTCATTCTTGACGCCGAGTCTTGTGCGGTTCGGGATCGTCGCACACGAGCCCTGGTTGGAGCTGGCCCTCGTAGCCGTCGGTCTCCGGGGCTTTGGGAGTTAGGCTGGCTTCGTGTCCCTTCCGCTGCCACTTCATCGCCGCGTTCTCCTCCGGTTGTTGCCTCTGTCACCGGCTCTTTTCAGCGAGTGGCATCATCGTCTTGGTCACCTTTGTGACTCTCGCCTGTCGTCTTTGGTTCATCGTGGCCTCCGGGGTCTGTCTCTGGAGATGGGTCGTTACACTGTCAGGGTTGTAGGTTAGGCAAACAGATTCAGCTTCCCTATCCTACTAGTGTGTCTGTCTCTCAGCGACCGTTCGATTTAGTCCATTCAAATGTTTGGGGTCCGGCTCCCTTCGCTTCGAAAGGGGGCCATCGATACTATATCTTATTCATTGATGATTTTTCACGGTACACCTGGGTGTTTTTCATGCACTCTCGCGGTGAGGTGCTCTCTATTTATCGGCGTTTTGCGGCCATGGTCCGCACTCGGTATTCCTCACCCATTCGCGTGATTCGTGTTGATTCTGGCCGGTGAGTATATCTCTCGAGCACCTTCGTGGTGTCCTTGCTGAGGAGGGCACCCTCGCTCGCTTTTCTTGTCCCGGCGCGCATGCTCAAAATGGCGTCGCCGAGCGTCAGCATCGTCATCTTCTTGAGACCACCCGTGCTACGATGATTGCCTCTTCTCTTCCGCCACATTTCTGGGCTGAGGCTGTCGATACGTCGGCCCACCTTATTAACATTCAGCCTTCTGCTGCTCTACAGGGTGGCATTCCTCTCGAGCGTCTCTCTGGTGTTTCTCCAGACTACTCGACTCTCCGTTCATTTGGTTGTGTCTGCTATGTCCTTCTGCCTACTCGCGAACGCACCAAACTGACCGCTCAGTCTGTTGAGTGTGTTTTTCTCGGATACAGTGATGAGCATAAGGGCTATCGCTGTTGGGACCCCGTTGGTCGTCGGATGCGCATCTCTCGTGACGTCACATTTGATGAGACGCGTCCCTTCTATCCTCGCCCCACCTCGGGTACTTACCCGGTGGATGATATCTCTTTTCTTCTTTTTCCGGATGCACCCCCTGCTGTCCCTCCTCCCCTCCCTCCTACTTCTGATGCGCCCCCTTCGACTCCATCCTCTCGTTCGTCTATTCCACCTAGTACTCCTCGTTTTCCGGCTTCGGCTCCTTCCGATTTTGTCCCTTCTTCCTCTTCTTCTGATGACTTGTCTTCTGCAGATGACCTTCCCCCTTCTTGGCCTGTTCGTCAGCGTCGTGCTCCAGTTCGTTACTCTCCTAGTCAGTATGGTCTCTCTGTTGTTGCCGAGCCGACTTCTTATCGGGATGCCGAGCGTCATCCTGAATGGCAGCTTGCCATGGCTGAGGAGATCACTGCGCTTGAGCGCACTGGCACTTGGGATCTTGTTTCTCCCCCTTCTGGTGTTCGTCCCATCACGTGTAAGTGGGTCTATAAAATTCAGACTCGCTCTGATGGATCTCTTGAGCGCTATAAAGCGCGTCTTGTGGCTCGTGGTTTTCAGCAGGAGCACGACCGTGACTATGATGAGACTTTTGCCCCTGTGGCTCATATGACTACTGCGCGTACCCTTCTTGCTGTTGCCTCTGTTCGCCGCTGGTCTGTCTCCCAGCTTGATGTTCAGAATGCTTTTCTTAATGGCGAGTTGAGTGAGGAGGTTTACATGCAGCCTCCTCCTCGGGTATTCTGTTCCCGATGGGATGGTTTGTCGTCTTCGACGTTCTCTCTATGGTCTCAAACAGGCCCCTCGTGCTCGGTTTGAGCGCTTTGCCTCTGTGGTGACTGCTGCTGGTTTCTCTCCTAGTATTCATGATCCAGCACTTTTCGTTCACACTTCTCCTCGTGGACGCACCCTTCTCCTTCTCTATGTTGATGATATGATCATTACTGGTGATGATCCTGAGTATATTGCCTTTGTAAAGGCTCGTCTTCGTGATCGGTTTCTCATGACCGATCTTGGTCCTCTTCGCTATTTTCTTGGGATTGAGGTTTCCTCCACTTCGATGGCTTTTCTATCTCTCAGGAGAAGTACATTCAGGATCTTGTTGCTCGTGCTGCTCTTGGGGATGAGCGCACGGTTGATACTCCTATGGAGCTTAATGTTAAGCTTCGTCCTACTGATGGTGATCCTCTTCCTGATCCCACACGTTATCGTCATCTTGTTGGGAGTCTTGTTTATCTTGCTGTCACTCGTCCTGATATTTCTTATCCTGTTCATATTCTGAGTCAGTTTGTCTCAGCTCCTACCACTGTTCACTACGGTCATCTCCTCCGTGTTCTTCGTTACCTTCGTGGCACGATCACTCGTCGCCTTTTCTTTCCTCGTTCTAGCTCTCTCCAGCTCCTGTGCTACTCGGATGCTACGTGGGCGAGTGATCCTACGGATCGTCGTTCACTTTCTGCTTACTGTGTGTTTCTTGGTGGTTCGCTTGTTGCTTGGAAGACGAAGAAACAGGTAGCGGTTTCTCGTTCGAGTGTTGAGGCTGAGTTGCGGGCTATACTTTGCACCCATTAATGAAGAAATACTTAGAGCTTGCTAATTTGGTTTGCATATTTGGTTTCTCTAGAGTCTAGATAACATCTAGTATTGAGTTTTGAACAACAAGGAAGACGGTATGGAGTCTTATAATGTTTACAATGTGTCTTTTATGTGAGTTTTGCTGTACCGTTCATCCTTGTGTTTGTTTCAAATAACCTTGCTAGCCTAAACCTTGTATCGAGAGGGAATACTTCTCATGCATCCAAAATACTTGAGCCAACCACTATGCCATTTGTGTCCACCATACCTACCTACTACATGGTATTTATCCGCCATTCCAAAGTAAATTGCTTGAGTGCTACCTTTAAAATTCCATCATTCACCTTTGCAATATATAGCTCATGGGACAAATAGCTTAAAAACTATTGTGGTATTGAATATGTACTTATTCACTTTATCTCTTATTAAGTTGCTTGTTGTGCGATAACCATGCTTACGGGGACGCCATCAACTATTCTTTGTTGAATATCATGTGAGTTGCTATGCATGTCCGTCTTGTCCGAAGTAAGAGAGATCTACCACCTTTATGGTTGGAGCATGCATATTGTTAGAGAAGAACATTGGGCCGCTAACTAAAGCCATGATTCATGGTGGAAGTTTCAGTCTTGGACATATATCCTCAATCTCATATGAGAATAATAATTGTTGCCACATGCTTATGCATTAAAGAGGAGTCCATTATCTCGTTGTCCATGTTGTCCCGTATGGATGTCTAAGTTGAGAATAATCAAAAGCGAGAAATCCAAAATGCGAGCTTTCTCCTTAGACCTTTGTACAGGCGGCATGGAGGTACCCCATTGTGACACTTGTTTAAAACATGTGCATTGCAAAGATCCGGTAGTCCAAGCTAATTAGGACAAGGTGCGGGCACTATTAGTATACTATGCATGAGACTTGCAACTTGTAAGATATAATTTACATAACTCATATGCTTTATTACTACCGTTGACAAAATTGTTTCATGTTTTCAAAATAAAAGCTCTAGCACAAATATAGCAATCGATGCTTTCCTCTTTGAAGGACCATTCTTTTACTTTTATGTTGAGTCAGTTCACCTATCTCTCTCCACCTCAAGAAGCAAACACTTGTGTGAACCGTGCATTGATTCCTACATACTTGCATATTGTACTTGTTATATTACTCTATGTTGACAATTATCCATGAGATATACATGTTACAAGTTGAAAGCAACCGCTGAAACTTAATCTTCCTTTGTGTTGCTTCAATGCCTTTACTTTGATTTATTGCTTTATGAGTTAACTCTTATGCAAAACTTATTAATGCTTGTCTTGAAGTACTATTCATGAAAAGTCTTTGCTTTATGATTCAGTTGTTTACTCATGTCATTACCATTGTTTTGATCGCTGCATCCACTACATATGTTTACAAATAGTATGATCAAGGTTATGATGGAATATCACTTCGAAATTATCTTTGTTATCGTTTTACCTCGCTCGGGACGAGCGGAACTAAGCTTGGGGATGCTTGATACGTCTCCAACGTATCGATAATTTCTTATGTTCTATGCCATATTATTGATGATACCTACATGTTTTATGCACACTTTATGTCATATTCGTGCATTTTCTCGGAACTAACCTATTAACAAGATGCCGAAGTGCTAGTTGTCGTTTTCCGCTGTTTTTGGTTTCAGAAATCCTAGTAACAAAATATTCTCGGAATTGGACGAAACAAAGACCCGGGGGCCTATTTCGCCACGAACCTTCCGGAAGACCGAAGAGCATACGAAGTGGGGCCACGAGGTGGCCAAACCACATGGCGGCGCGGCCAAGGGGGCCCGCGCCGCCCGTGGTGTGGGCCCCTCGTCGCCCCCCGACTCGCCCTTCCGCCTACTTAAAGCCTCCGTCGCGAAACCCCGAGGCGAAAAACCACGATACGGAAAACCTTACCGAGACGCCGCCGCCGCCGATCCCATCTCGGGGGATTCGGAGATCTCCTCCGGCACCCCGCCGGAGAGGGGATTCATCTCCCGGAGGACTCTACACCGCCATGGTCGCCTCCGGAGTGATGAGTGAGTAGTTCACCCCTGGACTATGGGTCCATAGCAGTAGCTAGATGGTTGTCTTCTCCTCATTGTGCTTCATTGTTGGATCTTGTGAGCTGCCTAACATGATCAAGATCATCTATCTGTAATACTCTATGTTGTGTTTGTCGGGATCCGATGGATAGAGAATACCATGTTATGTTAATTATCAAGTTATTGCATATGTGTTGTTTATGATCTTGCATGCTCTCCGTTATTAGTAGAGGCTCGGCCAAGTTTTTGCTCTTAACTCCAAGAGGGAGTATTTATGCTCGATAGTGGGTTCATGCCCGCATTGACACACGGGACGGTGACATAAAGTTCTAAGGTTGTGTTGTGCTGTTGCCACTAGGGATAAAACATTGGCGCTATGTCCGAGGATGTAGTTGTTGATTACATTACGCACCATACTTAATGCAATTGTCTCGTTGCTTTGCAACTTAATACTCGGAAGGGGTTCGGACGATAACTCGAAGGTGGACTTTTAGGCATAGATGCGGTTGGATGGCGGTCTATGTACTTTGTCGTAATGCCCAATTAAATCTCACTATACTTATCATGCCATGTATGTGCATTGTTATGCCCTCTCTATTTGTCAATTGCCCGACCGTAATTTGTTCACCCAACATGCTTTTATCTTATGGGAGAGACACCTCTAGTGAACTGTGGACCCCGGTCCATTCTTTAATACTGAAATACAAATCTGCTGCAATACTTGTTTTTACTGTTTTCTCTGCAAACAATCATCTTCCACACAATTCGGTTAATCCTTTGTTACAGCAAGCCGGTGAGATTGACAACCTCATTGTTTCGTTGGGGCAAAGTACTTTGGTTGTGTTGTGCAGGTTCCACGTTGGCGCCGGAATCTCCGGTGTTGCGCCGCACTACATCCCGCCGCCATCAACCTTCAACGTGCTTCTTGGCTCCTCCTGGTTCGATAAACCTTGGTTTCTTTCCGAGGGAAAACTTGCCGCTGTGCGCATCATACCTTCCTCTTGGGGTTGCCCAACGAACGTGTGAAATACACGCCATCAAGCATATTTTCTGGCGCCGTTGCCGGAGAACTGAAGAAAAGCTACACCACAAAGATTTCTAACTCCCACGTCAACTACACGCCATCGGCGGATGCGTAGTTGTCTACGTTTTCCATGTTCTACTCTGGTCCGAGTCAGGATTTCGGCGGCACCTCCCCGTTGTTCTCCGGATGCACATCCTCTCGGCTTTTTGCCGAGACGTGTATCGGGAGAGCAGCGGGGAGGTGTTGCCGAAATTCTGACTTGGACCGGGTAGAGCATGGAGAACGTAGCCAACTACGGATCCGGCGGCCGCTAGGAGCCCACCTAGTAGAGATGTAGGTTGATGCATGCGTTTCGCCCGGTAAAATAAATAAAAATATGATGCATTTAATTTCCTATTTGATATAAATGCTATGTCCGTGGTTTGGCTCCCAATAAAGCGAGAGGATGGCTGATAATGGATGGATGTACAATGAGCGTGTTAGTGCGGCCGAGAAAACGAGATGAGTGGACAAGGAAGACCCATTTTCTAGTGAATGAGTTAGCGCGTGGTACAAAGGGGCTGGTTCGGGCACTTTGCCCCTGTGTTCGCTGCGTGAAGCGTCAACGTCGTGGGAATGATGAAATGTATAGACACCTTCTGCAATATGGGTATATGCATGGGTACGTCACGGAAATCGACTTTGATGAGCGTGAACGTGACAGAGGTGAGGTGATGCGGCAGCGGCTCAATGGCAATAAGTACGATTGAATTAGAGACTTTCTAGATGATCTCGTCCATGCCGATGTCCCGGATTCGCCACCTCGAGAACCGGAGGCGCCGCCAGAACCGGAGGCGCCGCCGAAGCCGGGAGGAACCGGAGCCAACCGCGAAGGCCTTCTATGATATGATTGCCGCGGCTAAGAGGCCTCTGTACGAGGGCGCCGCGATTTCTCGACTCGATGCCATCTCCCAATGTCTAGCCGACAAGACCCGGTACAACACCACCCGTGAGGGCTTTGAAGCAAGTCCGAAAACAACTGGTAACATGTTGCCCAAAGATCATTGTCTGCCTCAAAGCCTGCACGCGACGAGGAGAATGATGAAGGACCTCAACATGGTTTATCAAAGGATAGACTGTTGTCCGAAAGGCTGCGTTCTATTTTGGAGACAATATGCGGAGGACAAGTACTGTCCCATTTGTAAGCAGTCTAGGTATGAAGAGGTAACGGGAAAGGATGGTCAGATGAGGCAGTCAAGCACCGCAAAGTCGATTCTTCGATATCTCCCATTCATAAAAAGAATCGAGCGGCTTTACATGCACGAGGAGACAACCAAACAGATGACGTGGCACAAGTATGGGAAGAGATTCGTGGACGAAAACAAGAACTTGAAGATGGGACATCCATCCGATGGTACGACATGGAAGAACTTCGATACAGTGCCGGAGTTGCTCTGCAATTTGGAGATGATATTTCCGCCAGGCTTCTTTACTCTGATGGCACATCTCATTGTGCACCTCGCCAACGAGGCACTCTTGGGTGGCCCGGTGCAGTTTCGTTAGCGGTTACGTATTGAGAGAGAGTTTAAGTATATTCGAAAGATAACTGGAAACAAGGCCAAGATTGAAGCATGCATAGCTGAGGCAATATGCCTTCGGGAGATGGCAGATGCCGCGACAACGTACTATCCCGATGATGTTCCCACTCTGCATAACCCGGTCACTCGTTACAATGTCGACGTGCCCGAGAATGACCCAAAGCTACAACTATTCCAATTCCCCGGTGGCAAGGCTGGTAAAGGAACAAAATATAAATTGGAGAACGAAGAGAAGGATTGTATAATGCTATATGTGCTTATGAACATGAAGGAAGTGGTCCCATTCGTAAGGTAAAAATGGTGAACAAATTACTTTGCAGCTAGTAACCTCGTCTCGGTCTAATGCTTATTTTCTCCTTTCAGCGAATTCACGGATGAAATGTGGCCGTATGATGAATTGCCTCAACCCTCGGAGATGGACACTCTACTGAAAGAGGGTGCTCCCGGAATTAATAAAAACTTTGTGTCATGGTTCATGGAAAAAGTAATGTTTCTAACTTGTCCTCTTACATTGCAACATGTGACTTGTCCCTCTTATTACACGTAACTAATGCACACAACAAATTTGAAATGTTCTTGTAGGGCCGTGAGAGAAACGTTAATATGATAGATGAGTTGAAATGTGTTTCCCAAGGTTGTAGCCGTGAGGTGACCAAGTATGAGAAGTATGATGTGAATGGGTTTCTCTTCCACACAGAGACGCATCAGAAGGGCCGGGCGAATCCCAAAACTATAAATACTGGGGTCTTCACCAAAGGAGCCAACAACTTTGATTACTACGGAAGGTTACAAAGTGTATACGAGTTGACATTCAATCGTACGAACGTGCAACTCAATATCGTCGTGTTCAAGTGTCATTGGTTCGACCCAATAGGTGGGCAAAGAAGTGATAAGTCCATTGGGGTAGTTGAAGTTAAGCCTTCAACCACCTATAGCGGAGCCGATGTCTTTGTTGTGGCTCACCAAGCCAAGCAAGTTTATTATTTTCCCTACCCATGCCAGAAGCGGAACTCAAGGGTTGGGAAGTCGTCTTCCAGGTATCGCCACATGGTAACCTACCGATTCCCTCTGAGGATGATTACAACAACATTGACCCCGTGACATACGAGGGGATTTTCTATCAAGAGGAACAGGACTTCGGGGAATATATTTTAGAACCGTTTATTCAAGAGGACCTCGGGAACGATGCGAAACTCGTGGTGAGTCGGTGGTGGATCTAAAGGACATATCTATGTTCGAGAAGTTACTTGAGGCGAATGACAATTATGATGAGCCTCCACCCGTCGACCCTTCAACTTTGTACTCACAAGATAGTGATAGTGATAGTGGGCCAGAGAAAGAGAAAGAGAAAGAGACGGAGTATGAGAGTGAGCGTGAGAGCGATGATGGTCGGTGAGGGTCTTTTATTCTTAGTATTTATTTGTCAACATGCTTCTTAATTGCATTGTGTCTTTTATTCTTAGTACCTTCATTTTATTATGTCAACATGCTTCTTAATTGCATTGTGCCTTTTATTCTTAGTACCTTCATTTTATTATGTCAACATGCTTCTTAATTGCATTGTGCCTTTTATTCTTAGTATCTTCATTTTATTATGTCAACATGCTTCTTAATTGCATTGTGCCTTTTATTCTTAGTATCTTCATATAATATGTCTTTGTGCTTAGCTGTTTTATTCTTCTCAATGCGGGTGAGTCGAGCAATATGAGCAGCGGCAAGGCAGACTCCGAGAGCTTGCTTAAGACGCTGGCGCAGGTGAAGAGGAATATTCCTAGAGTGCCTAGACGGAGTGATCGAGCCCCGGTGCAAAATCCGCGTTACGCCGATGGTACCGATGGAGGACGAGGACGAGGAGGACGAGGTGGAGGTCGAGGACGAGGACGAGGAGGACGAGGTGGAGGACGAGGTGGCGGCGGGGTACACATGGACTTTGACGAGCCACCCTCCACTTCTGGCGACGTGGCTCCTGAGTTGTACCTTGAGGGTCCGTCTAGTGGGGAGGTGGAGATGGAGACGGGGTCTACACACGAGTCGGACTCTACGGCTGAGTTGGAGGTGATGGAGGGTCAAGGTGCGCCGAAGCCCTTGAAGATTCGTGGAGAAGCTAGAGTCCCCGATGCGAGGAAGGAGCCGAAGACCCATGATTACAAGGCCCTTATCATTCCTTCGAGCGATGAGTAAGTGTACTACTTCAGAAATTTCGAACATGTATTTTCATCTTGGGCATAATACACAATTTGGCATGTGTACTAATGTGTGATTTATTTGCAGCAAGCTCGGACATGGGAGGCCAAGCCCCCCCCCCGCATGCCTAACGGCTTGCTTGGGGCTCCGATTAAGAAGTTCCGGCCCGGCGAGATACACTCCCCTTAGCACGGTCCCCGGTGGCCCGACGAAGCTAGCCACTACTTGGGCGGACTATGAGGATGCCCCTGCCGTAGGCTTCGTGGACAGCTGCCGAGGCTGTGACCACCAAGTTACGGGTAAGGCATATATTTCTCGAGCACCGTTCATAGTTGATGACCCTAATGTGCTAACTCATGACTTTCACAACTGATTTATGCATGATTGAAGTGCTTCTATCGTGTGGACCCGGAGCATGACACGCAGGCGCGTCTCACTTTGCGTGGCGCTTGCGAGAGGTTGACACCGCGAGCGGTGGTACAACCAAAATGTCACCTGCGCTAGTGCCTTACGGGCTAACAAGGGTAAGAGGGTCAAGAAGGAGTACTATGTTGGTAACCGAGCCTACGGAGGAATGGGCAATGACCATTGAGGAGTACATGTCGGTGAGTAAAATGTCAATGAGATTCTACATTGCTGCTAAGTTTTCATTGAATTATCTTGAGTTGAGTATTGCGTTTTCGGGTTTGTCCCGAGTGGGCCGAGCAGGCATAGGGAGGCATGGGAGGAGCTGATTAGGGCGAGGTGGCTCGGGCGAGACGAGGAGTTTGCGGCCGTGTCGAGGCGTAACATGGAGAACCGAGGCACCGGTGGCACACACTGCGCGGGAAGCCGCGACTACACCCGCTTCAAGGGGAAAAAGGTATGTATATACATGGAACGACCTTCTTTCATTTCCCGTCATGTCTCATTTGTGATACGCATAACTCTTCTTTTCGCGATGCAGGTGGCCGAGGCAGCACCTGGGGTGGTGCTTCATGATGCCGAGATATATGACATGATGCGGACGAAGCAGAAGCCCAATCCCGCATTGCCTCAGCCACAGTACTACGGCAATGCCAAGGCCGCCAAGGATGACTATCTGCGACATGGTGAGGTCTCGTCACCCGGAGGTGGATGACCCCTTGCACATGTCGACCGACCCGGAGTCGTTGGTCCTGTCGAGTCGCGGGCGTCCGCATGGCCGTTTCCCCTTTCTGAATAAGGTGGTCAAGCCTACCCACGCCACGAGCTACACGCGTCTCAAGCATACCCTCACCGCCGACAGCCCCCAGCCTCGTCCACGGCCTGCTCGTCCACCCGCCTACGATGTAAGTTTTCCTCATTTTCATCCTCTTTCCGGTTTTCCTTCCTACATGGCTAAGTGTTGACGAGATTCATTGTTTCTGAAATTGTAGCCTCGAGTTCGAGGCGGCCTTCGAAGCCTGCAATGAAGCGTATCGGCGAGCCGGCTGCCGGTGGAATAGGCGAATACGGCCTACATGGCGTATATAGGAGTAAGTCTGAATCTTTCTTCTCGCTAGTAGATGACAAGTCTCGGTTTGATGCTTTATTTCTGCAAAGCCTAACTTGTAACCTATCTTGCAGGAAATGATGATTTCTATGTCTACTGGTACACCGCCACCGGCTCGAGTTACCGTGGCGGGGGACATGCCTATCATGCCATCGAGGGCAGCTTTCGCTGCGACTTACTACGGATCCACACCGGAGGTAAGTTCTTTGCCAAACCGGTAGTTACCACTTTCCTTTGCCTCGCAAGTTGCTAACATGTAGGGAACACATAGGGAACGGGATGGTCCGAGGAACCGAGGCCTCGCCGGATGGGCGCGAGGTCACACCGGTTCATGAAGGTGGTCGGTCTCTCGGGCGTTCTGCTGGTGCCTCTCCGTCGACTACTCCCGGGACTACTCCCGGTGCCTCTCCGTCGACTTCTCCTCGGGCGTAGCACCGGTCCTTCTCCAGGTGGTTCTTCTGCAGCTTCTACCGGAGCGCAACCCCGGGCTGCTCGTTTCGCAAACGATGTGGGCGGACACACCCCGCCCGGGTCCTTCCTCCGCTAGTCGGCACCGGGCTTCTTGCTTGCTATCATGTGCTACCTACTACTATGTATTTGGATGACATGGCATTCTCCTCTTGTATGCTATTATGTGCACCATGTATGCTACTATGTGGATTTCATGCTATTTATGTGAATTATGGTGAATTTGGATGTGAACTGCTGTACTGTGCAAACTGAACTGCTGGAACGGTGCAAATTAAACTGCTGAAAAAACAAAAAAAAATTGAGCAGGTCTACGCCGAGGGCAATGCCGTCGGCATAGACCCGGTCTATGCCGACGGCATTGCCGTCGGCGTAGACCCCCACCTGGCAGCCGCGCCCAGCGTGACGCGTGCCCACTGCATGGGCCATGCAGAAGCCGAGGGCCCAGCCGTCGGCGTAGACGCCGCACGTGGCAGCCTCGCGACGCGCCACGTCGCCCCGCGGCGCCCAGAAGCCGTGGCTATGCCGAGGGCAAGACCGTCGGCGTCTGCTGGAGCACCGTTAATGGCGATAGCGCGCCGTTGCCAAACGCCGAGGGCAGCTACGCCGAGGGTGACGTCGCACCGTCGGCATGGGCGGCGTACGCCGACGGCCGAGCCTACGCCGAGGGTACGGTACCAGGTGCCGAGGGGCCTCGACGCCGAGGCGCTATGCCGAGGGCTGCCGTCGGCGTAGCCTACGCCGAGGGCAGCCAGCCGTCGGCGTCTTCGTCGATTCCTGTAGTGGTGTGCATCGACCGACTGTGCCTCGTGGAGTCGTACGTGGGGGCGCGTCCGCGGCGTATTGTTGAACAGTGTCATGGAGGTGGAGCTCGGCCGGGTTGGGTGCTTCTTCAGGCCGGCCCCTCCCCCAGGTACGCTACATGCATGCATCGTTCGTGCTCGTGACGCGAACGTTTCACCAATCGCTCGTGTAGTGTAGCGTAGATGTGTGGGCCGGGTACGTACGTGAGCATTGAGACTTGGAGAGAATTTGTCTCCCCGTCTTCGTACCACTTGGGCTGTTGGGCACATGCATACATGCATGGAGATGGGATGACGCGAAGATACTACTTTGGTTACACCTTACACCTACACGAGAGTATATATATACACATAAGATACGTATCGACCGATTTGGTTGCTGCGCTGGGAGATGTCAGTTTGGTACTCCAGCTTTGGGCTGCGTTGATTCCGTATTTCCGTAACGTGACAAAGTGACAGTGCGGCGGCATGTCAACCACATGGGAGTATCACCACGAGGAACCTAATCTGATCTCTGTCTTTTGTCTGCACGTAAGCAGTCCTCCTTGGATGCAGACATATGCTATCTGGCACCTCTTGGACTGACATACGATCCTTGTGACAAGACACATCATCCCTGATCGCCCGTAAATACAGTTTTGGCGTGTCATTATGATCTATCCATTTTAAAATATATAAAAAGCTTTACATTAATGAACAAAGAAAGGGTTAATTAAAGAAAAGGAATTATGATTTAATTAACGGAAAACTAGGCGGAAATCATCGCATTAAAATTACATACAGACTTCTCTAAAAAAAACCTCCTAACCTCTAGGAAAACCAATAAACACTTCCAACCTAGTACAAAACCACAACCACTCTTTTTTTTTTAACTAAACCACAACCACTCTTAAGTCTTAACACATGGATCACCAAAATGAAGAAGAAAATCCCCACTGAAAACACAAGAACAAAGTCCTCGGACGTGACAACCTGAGAAGTAGAGAATACCATCCATCGAGAAACCGTGCACCTATTCTATGGCGCCACTCTTCTTTTCATTCCACCTAAGTTACTTCTTTGTCCGTATGCTAGGCCTAGGGCAGCGACCCACTCCATCGTGTTGATAGGTGCAGTGAGACCGAAATTAACTCACCAAGTAGAATTATAGTTTGAGAAATTGAATGATGTAGAAACATTTTATATAGCGCGTGCCCTTTGGCCGGCTTATTTCCCCCTTCCCTCCCCCCCCATCTACAATACTCTTGAGAGTCGCCCACCTTCCCCGAGCCCTCTTCTGCATTGAATCCGGCACCACCGCCGCTTGGAGGAGAGATGGTAGAGTGGCTTGGCTTGTATAGAGTAGAAGTAGTTTTCTGGCCTGGATGCCCTTCGTTGGCTTGATGCCAGAGAATGGCACGATGTCAGTAGGGTGTAGCGGAGCACCAGATCTCCTCGACCATATTTGGGGTTGTGTAGGACTTCTCCTTTTTACTCCTCTACTTTAGAGGCTGGAGTACATAGTGAAGAAGAGGGTTGTCGATCCCTTCAATAAGGTCATGATATGTGCCTTCCTCTTGGCGAGGATTCGATCTGCTTCTCTGTTTCCTCCGGCCGGCCATGGCGGCGAGGGGATGATGCGGAGTTCTGCATTGTTCTTCTCTCCGGGAGGACGGAGGGTTGGTGTGTTGCCGAATCTTGGAGAGGAAAACACACGGTGGTCGGGTTTGCCACCATGATCTGTGAATGTTCTGGAGGACTCTCCAGACGCCATGACGGTGTTTTCTTCTACCTCATGTGTGGAGGCCCCTTCGCTGCTTCTGGACGGAGTTCTCCGCCTTCTCGTCGCCAAGTGGTACGTCCCCGACGATGTTTAGGCGTCCGGCGGTGGTGGCTCAGAGACGGTGGAGAGGACCAAGGATCTGATTGCTTACTTAGTTCTTGTTCCAGGGCAGGGCTATGTTATTATTTCATTTGTATTAGGGTCTTGTATGTAATTTGTACCCACCGACCTCTACTTGTTAAAAAAACACATTTTATAGCGAAATTAAGGTTCAGCTATATAGCACAATATCAACACAAGATAACTGAGGACTCGTGTGCACATGCGTCTATTCCATAGAGCATACATTTGTTCGAAAACTGTTGTCCGTCGTGTGCGCTATTAATGAGCTACCGATAAAATCCTTCTTTGGGTTTGGGTGGCAGGCAGGTGCTGTAGATCAAAACACACTCCATCATCAGTAAATTAAGCTGTCAGCCATGCATGGAGTGACATTGAGCCAGAGGCTCCAGAATCCTATTGGAATCAGAGCAGCACCGCCAGAAGTACGTACAGTTTACGGGCAAGTTGCAACGGTTTTAACGGCCGTCCAACGCGGAGGACGCGACCGGCCGCGAGCCACCCCATGCACGCAGGAGCACGCCCAGCCAATCCGACGCGGCGCGGCGGCATCACGATGCGATGCATGGCACACAGGAGGATCCGATGGAGGATACTGTGCATGGAGCTCGTGCGCGGGAGCAGGCGGGCACCCAGATCCCCGCCGAGATACGCATGTCTCTCGCCGGGCGTCCGTCCTCGGCCGTGTCCGTGTGGGACGGCCCCAGCGCATGTGGCTGTGCGCGTTAGGTGCGTGCCGCCGCGGCGCGCGCATATACGCATCGCATGTGCCGCCGTTTTGACCCGTCGGACCGGACGCCATCCGCCGGCCCTCTTGGACCTCACCTGTGACCTGTGGGCTGTGGTGGCGGTTATAGGGCATGGATGGCGAATCGGAGATACGGGTGGACGGGTGCTGGTGGTCGTCGGGTGGCGCATGGTTGCTGCAAGTTGCAGGGTGGTTTTATGGCCGGTTGTTCGCGGTCGACGCGATCCATGCATATATCCGATTCTTTCAGCATGGCAGATCGTGCTGCTCGTTGGACGGCTACGCTCCCAGCTAAGTTTATACTACGTCTTCTCTTGCATGCGTCAGTGCATGCAACCTGCAGAAATCTGTGTACGGTGCCCCGATCGGCCGTGTAGTTCCTGAAATTTGACCTCAAGGTGGATCCAGCAAAGAGCAAACTCAAGTGTTCTAAGCATTTTTATGCCTGGGATTAATGCAACTAACAGTCTACGCCATGGATGCATGTACTGTGATGAGTGTGATCAACCCGCTGCACCGCAGGAATCAGAGGTTGATGCATACTACCACCTGCCCCTGCCCACTTGCAGCGACCGCCGGCCGGCAGCCGGCAGCTGATCAAAGCTTCGATACGGTTTGCTAGCCTGCTACTGCTTAGCATGCATGTGCACAGTGTTCGATTCTAGACCTGGACTTCCACTTGTCAATGAATCGAGTCGGCAAATCACTTGTAAAAAGTATCACCAACTTGCGTCATGCACGGTGTAAACGAGGAGCAACTTGGTACCTAGCTGCACCGTTTACCGAGCTTCTTCTGAACACTCAGTTTTTGTTTTCCTTTTCTTGCGGGATTCTGGACGCTGAACCTGGGCAGATCACACAAATTCAAGGTATCACAACAATCTAGAACCCCGGATAAACTCATGGCAACCATTTGTCCAAGCACATTGTTTTTTGTTCATATAGATAATTTCATGGCAACGGTATATCTTTGATCTATTGTGTAAGATAATTTTCTTATCCCTTTTGTATTCGTTTGATAGTTTAGCATTATTTATAAAGCACGACAAAAGGCTGTTTCGAGGACAAGAATATAGATAATCTGATGAATATGGTAGGGGAAATATGAGGTGGCACATTGGTGCCCAACAGTAGGCGAGTCTCAGTGATTCGGGGTCACACTGCTAGACAAAATCGCGTGTAAATTTTCCGCGTTGCACCTCTTGATGCCCCATTTCGGGAATCTCCTACTTGCTGTCAGAGTGTACTCAGCAAGTATATACTCCATCTGTTTTTTATAATACCCTGCGTTTTAATTTTAGTCATAGTCAAATTTTGTGAAGTTTGATCAAATACAAAACTGTCAACATCTATAAAATCAAATGCATATAATATAAAAGTAAACTTACAAAACTCTATCATGATAGATTTTATATTGTAAATGTTGATACTTTTTCATTAATATTCTGTCAAATAAAGTTCGATTCTCACTAAAGCCAAAACGCATGGTAATTGTGAACGCAGGGAGTATACCGTTGCTTTTGACGGTAAAAAAATACATTCAATTATAGATCTAGCATAAATGCTACTCACTTATTGCTCAATCATTTTCTTGATGGAATTTATTGTTCAATCTTGGTACCAATTCCATCATTTGTTCACCAACCATTACTCCATCCGGAAGCATCTCACATGGTGCCTTTGCATTTCATAGTCGCCAATTTAACACAAGAACCACACTGAACATTAACATCCCTTACCACACTTGAGCTCAGTTGGAGTTTGTTAAAACTGTAATGTCATGAAGTTAGTTTACAGTCTTTGAAACAGTTGACATGGAAGCGTTACAAGGTTGGCAAACAAGTTGGTAAAAAATTATGAAAAATCAAGTCTACCATCTCGTTGCTTTGAGGTGAAGGATCGGGGAGTAGCTGATGTAATCGACTCAATACACACATCTCATGATCGGGGAGTAGCTGATATATGAAATTCCCCATTACCCGATGTGACTAAGCATCCAATAATAGAAATATATAGAAACACGATGGGTTATACAACATTATCTACAATGAATATTACCTTGTATCGTATTTTGACTATATACAAAAATAATATGTACTATAACATGTACTTTTCTATTTTATATGTATTGTGATACATTGAAATTTTGTTTGCTTCAGCTAACCCATATGGCCATATGTGTGTATTGTTGATACGTACCAATTTTTTTTACGTTTAATAAATTACTCTTTGAACATTCAAAATTAACTCTTGATTATGCATTACATTAACAAAATTAACAACATAAAAATTTGTTAAATATAAATATTAAATATATTTCATATATGGCTTGTGCTTCCATAGACCCGCAAGGCTGAAAGGTTTTTCTGACTAAACATAAAGAGGGCTGGGATTAAACGATACATGTTTAGGATTAGGGGTAGTATGGCTGAGATTAAATGATAGCACGATACTCCTTCGGGGGTTTACACAGTTTTGATACTTGGGGGTCTATAGAAGCACACGCCATCATATATTTATAGCATTTCGTTGGTAAAAATCACTTGCATAAAACCTAATGTGGATAATATCGTTCAGTTGTTTCATTAAACTTCTCAACCGGAGAAAAGTACAAGAGTAAAAAATTATAGAGATCAATTTGTAACCTTTAGATAAATTCAAGATTATATATGTGTTTCTGTCAATTTGTAGTATCCTTCAATATCATGGATAATACAACTCTAATGTTGATAGAGAATTATAGAGTTTCATGATTAATTCATTCAGAAAATATGATAATTACAATTGTTCTAAAAGAGATGGTGTTCACACACATAAACGGCTTCACAAATAGCAGAAGATGTCTATATTACGGAAACACATGGGATTCCCCATTTACTGATGGAGGTATTAGCACCCTAGATATAACAACTTGTCGAGCGGGAGCAAATTCATACAAGAACTTGCAAAGTGAAAGATGCGGTACGTACACAAACTTGCACTAAAAGAGCAAATAGGTACACACAAACTTGCACTAAGAGAGCAAATAGGTACACACACAATCAGAAGGTGACATGTGGCTACACAAATTTCGCAAAATAACCACTGCATGCTTTTTTATTTTGAACTTGTAAACATGGCGCTGCCTTTATTTGAACTTGCGATCAAATATTATACATTGTTTCGCAGTAGATTTTAGTAAGATACTAGGAAGAATTGTTGGCGGCACGTGTGCAAGTTGCAGCTTACTATATTTAGTTATGTAATCATGAAACTAACATGACAATTGTGCAATAATGTTTATGGGTAGCTAGTTTTTCATTAATATATATCTTAGACATTATAATCTAACATTTATTTTGGTTTAATTTACTGCTTAATCACGATTTTGTGCATATAACTGTGCCGCACCACTTTTTTCTGTTTACCTACTTAATTTCAGAATGCAGGTAAAACAAATTGACTTCAGAATGTCCACATGGAGAACCTTCGTTGGCATATTCCTGAAGCTGCAAACAGTGAAGGCAGATTATGTTCGTATGGTACACAAAAGATTCCAATATTGTTGAACTTTCAAATGTTACTATAATTCCAAAAATACAACTTTCAGATAGCACCGCGACAATACCAGTTTAACAAAACCCGAACTATCTTTACACATTTGAACAACTCCTATTTCATAATGAAGATAAGAAGAAAAAAATAGAGAAGGTGCGGCATATTTATCAAGGTTTCATGGGAAATCAATTTGCTCTAGTAGTTGAGCAAAAACAAAAGTTCTGGTGGCAGTTAAATTTGACAGAAGATTTTCCTAGTGAGGGGCTTCCTAACCAATTTCATAGTTAGTTTCTTAAGAACAGTAGAGAACAATATATGGCTACATGTTACTCATTGCACTCTCTCAGTCTCTCTTAGTAAAAGCTATTGATGAACAATGTATGGTACAGAACTACAGATTACTCCACGTCATTTCTATAATAACATGATTTCTTAGTATAATGTCACAATGTGCTGCGAGGTCTAAAGGTAGTCACATGTAGGGTGCAATGTTTAGATCTCATCCATGATAGCTTTATTTATTGTGGTACATGGAAATTTTGCTTCTTTCAGCCATCCCATATGTTTGCATTGTTGATACTAATCTTTTTTACTTTTAATAAATTACTCTTTAAACATTAAATTTCACTCTTGATTATGCATTACATTAACAAAACTAACAACATAACAATCTACTAAACATAAATATTAAATATTTTCATATATTTGTAACATTTAGTTGGTAAAAAACACTTGCATAAAACCTAATGCGGATAATATCGTTAAGTTGTTTCATTAAACTTCTCAACCCGAGAAAAGTAGAAGAGTAAAAATCTAGAGATCTATTTGTATCCTGTAGATAAATTCAAGATTAAATTTGCATTGTGTTTATTTGTAGTATCCTTAAATATCATGGCCCATATAACTATTATGTTGATACATAATTCTAGAGTTTCCTGATTTATTCATCATGAAATTAGGATAATTACGATTATACTAAGAGATGGCATTTGCTAAATTGTTGGCCCCAACGTTGAATTTTTAGGTCGTCGGGGACAAAATGGTCACGGAATCAATCTGTTTGATCTTGGATGGTGAAGATATGAAAACGTATATGAATATTATTATTTTGGGTGCATTAGTTATAGGTTATTATAAACCAAACGAAGTCTAAGATAACACAAAAGCGAACAAGTGTAGCAAATGAAGGCGGCCGAATTTGCAACGGATTGTTACATACTACCTCTATCTTAAAGCTTAAGTATTATATATTTTTAGAAAGTCAAACTAAGTCAAGTTTGACTAAGTTTTTACAAAAATATTAAAATGTAAAATACAAATTCAATATCATTAGATAGATAATAAAATATATTTTCATATGGTATCTACAAAATATCATATTTGTTGATAGATTCTTCTAAAAGTTTGGTCAAAATTTACTTGGTTTGATTTAAAAAAAATAATCTTTGGGATGGAGGTAGTAGTATTTTTTGAAAGACTAGTAAAATGCCCGTGCGGTTGCAACGGATACTCGGAAGCAAATTTGGTGCACATGAGCACCAGTGCTCTCAGTTTTTAAAATATTTAAAAACTGAATTTCTGCACTTCAAAAAATCATCGCATTTATTCCATGAATACATACACATATTCTGAATATTCATGCAAAATTTCGGTAGAAATTGCATTGTATTTTGAGCTACAGGAAAAAAACAAATTTGTGGCTACGTATAAAGGTATATATTTGTCAGAAATTTGTCTTTTTTGTATAGCTTAAAATATAACATATTTTTCTTCAAAGTTTATACTGTACCTTCAGAATGTTTATATGTATGTGGGTATTTAATTTCATATTTTTTAAAATTCAAAAACTATGATTTTTAAAAATCAGGAGCACTGGTGCTCATGTGCCAAATACACTTTTCGCGGATACTCTTACTATATTAAGGCACAATGTATTATTCTTCTGTCTTCTTCTCCTTTCGTATTTCCTAATCAGTACTAAAATAGTATGTGTACATCAAAGCTTAACAACTCTGAATTTACTTATCCTTTTTTTATTCATAATGCACAAAAAGCTTAAGTTTGTCTACAAATAACAAATATAAATGATAGCTAAATTCCAAGAAAATTCTAAGAAGATCCACTGATGGACACAATCGAAAAATACATCTACTATATAAGATATTATTTGGTGCTCAGACGACACAAATCCTGCAGTGTGTTGCATCACAAATCCACACTCCCAAGGCAAAAGATATTTCCACACTTGTGGACCCACGACCACAAAACTTCCTTGATATGTGCAGTCATCCTTAGTAAGTCAGCCAACCTTCATCGTTCTTTACAATCTGCCATACTCAAATGATAAATCGCTTGAACTAAGCATAAAATTAGTAACAAGAAGGAGCACAAGGGATATATTAGTAAATAAGTAGAATTGGTGATCATCGACAAAAGGATAAATTATGTGAAAAGTTCAAATGAATTTTTAGGATCATGAACTCAGTATTACATGGGTTGTTGCGTGACCATCCCTAAGACAAGAAGTTTTGTAGCTAATCATTTCTGTGTCTTCCTGAGCTCTCGAGCTAAGCTGCAAGCTATGTTGTGGATCACCCTCCTCTCTCATATCCATTTTTTGACAGGTTAAGGTTGTGCTCCAAGAATCTCAGGTCCACATCGAGTACCTGCAGCCTCCTGATGAGCTTGGAGATCTCATCGTTGAACAAAGCCATGTACCCCTCATCTATAACACCATCAATCATACTCATGACCGTGTGGTGTCCCCACAACATGATAAGACATGTGCCCTAGCCAAGATAATGCTTGCAAATTAAGAAGAAACTGACACATCATTTAGTCGATTGTAGTTGGCTAATTCTCAATAGTAATGTAATTTGTACCTAAGATTTGTTTCTCACAATGAAAGCATGGCAGATGAGAAGATGTGTTATGTGCGAAACAGCGAAAGGGACCTAGCCCAATACATTGTGATAGTAATGAGTAAAACTTGAAATTTCAACTCAACAACTCACGCCAGATAATTGTAACACAAGCAGTTCATATCAATTGTGAGACATATTATAGAAATGGAACCAGCAAAACATATTATTGTTGGTTTTCGCAACCATGTTCGGAAGACACAAATTTAGGATAAGCAAAAGTAAAGATACAAAAAATAAATTGGGAGCAGAAAAACAGGAACTTCGTTCATACATAATGTATGTTACAAAAATTAAACAGAAACATTTGCTGCTTCTAACCATCCACATCCCATGAGCACAAATTACTAACAATATCTTCCCAGGCTCATGATCATAATTATGTTCTGAACAATTTATACTGCAAGTTTTGTTTTGAGAATTGGTACTGCAAGTTACATCTCCAAGAGACAAGAAAACTCCAAACAGTATCTATGTGTAACTACTACTGCAACTACTCCATGTAGCATCCAAGATAGATTAGAACCATAACATAATGCACTTTTTATTTATTATCTCCCTAAATGACCCGAGGACCACTTGAGGATCCGACAGTATACATATAGCATATTATAGAAAAGTGATTGATAAATAAATGGATACAACTACTTTCTCAAACTCCGATAAATCCGCTTAAGGAAATGTATAGCTTGGGCTAATATAGTTGCAGCAACTCAATAGATAAATCTACAGGTAGAGTATTAACTCGTTGCTCCCAGTCCTTATGAGTACCTTTTTTACCGAACACGCACCAAAATGTTAAGAGCGCTTCAGGTCAAGTGGTGCTTAGAAAACATACACATCACATTTTCAGGGTTCCAAGCTGGTCAGATCATTTTTCCCTTCAAATTGACTGCCTAGTAACATCATAAGTTGCAGAAAGGTGGTAAGATTAAGAAACTTAGCTTTCAGAGAGAAACTTTCATGAAGCCGGTGGGCACCCTATTATATGTTGAAGGAAGCAATGAGATTCCTCTAAGCCCTGGGCAACCCTGCTCCCTGCATAGTAGTTGTACACTTGTACACAAGCAAGAGCTTTTAATATTCATTGGGGAGAAGAAACATGATGCCGTTCAATGGGGTACAAGAAATTGAAATATGTGATTTGGAAGAAGAATTTAGAACTTGTATTTATTCATGAGTTCTATGAGGACGAGAAATATGACGTAGTTCAATTGAGTAGATACAGATGAAATATCTGATTAAGAAGAAGAAGAAATAAGAATTCATACTTATTTTGTGAATGTCCACGGGAAATAGAAAACACACCAATCCAAACTCCAGAAAGTTAAGCAAGCCTAACCATGGTAGGGTTACAATTTTTTTAATGCACATAATACCACAGAACACGTAATGCTAATTGCTGATAAAACTACGGGCATGCTTGCATTGAAAGAGAACAGCGCATTACGCCTGGTAATACCTTGTAGCGGTGCTATTCCGCTTGGATGAAGCAAAATTATCCATACAGCGTTGCCAAAAAATAAAAACCGGGCTGAAGTACTATTTAACTTGGGCTGCGTCAGGATTGAGGAACAACTATAGAGTGAGGCCCTACTTGAAGAGGTACTATATTTATACATGCATCAGATAGCTAAATAAGAAACAGTGAACATGAGATGCATTGAAATAGTGCGTGACAAATTCACATGCTTTATTAATATAATTTCAGTCATATGCACGACCAAGAAATGGCATGTATCAATGCATACATCAAGGAACCTAAGTCACACCTGAGGTGTTTGCATACCGCGACCACGGTGCCAATCAGACCACGCGGCCATGGACATGCACAGTCAACCAACACCACCACCCTCGCTGGCCTTCACCGCCTCGCCGCTTTCCTCCTTGCTCGCTCAGTACAGCACACATCGAAGCACAACAGTAGTACACACAAGTACCAGTAGAATCTCCCAGATGCATCCACTCAAACCAAGCTACGGCAGCAGTACATGATCAACTATCATCTCCAATTCCTCTGTCAAACAGCAAGCAGCAGTAGTGGGGCTCTCTCAGCTCTTTCTCAAACATGGACACCAAAAACAACACCGCCCCCTCTTCTCCAATTACTCAATCTCGTCACCCTCCAACTTGCCGCCGTCCTCCAGTTCAGCGGCCGGCCCTATCTCGTGCCTTGCAAGACGGCGCAACAGCAATGGAGCAAAGAAGTCTAGCCATGACTGTCCCTGTCCTACACGGCGCGGATCCGTCCGTGGCCGGCTGGAACGGAGGCGCCGAACCTTGACATCGACACCTACAGCGGGAGCGCGCGGCTCCTCATCTTCGGCCCCTACCACAAGAAGGGAGGCGTTTCTCCTCGTCCTCAACGCGACGGCCGTGGCAGGTGGCCTCTCCCCAGATCTAGCCAAGGAGATGCCGGATCCATCGGCTCCCTGTCGTCCGGACTCCGGACTCAGGCAACCCGCCCCCTTCTATCACCAGAGCAGGAGCGATGGGTGTGGGCCGGCGGCGCGCCAGCCTGACAAATTAGGGTGCGTCGAGGTCAGGGAGGACGACACGCGCCCGATGCGAGAGAGGACAGAAGCATGGGCAGCGGGGGTTGATTTCCCAATTAGTGAGGGCCTGAGGGGCTAAATGCATGCGACGAACGATTGACGATGCGGGACGACGGACCGTCTGACGACGGAACACGTTCGTGTTTTTTAGGTAGTAGAGAAGAAGCGGGCTACCGTTTTAATACTCATTGATATTAGTAGACACAAAAGACAACCTAGTGACTGAAAAGAGACATGGCGACCAAACTCTAAGGAAACAAAGGACCTAGCTAGTCGTGTGCTTCCGTGTTTGGCGACCTCCTTTCGTGCACGAAGGAAGCAACCTCAAAATCACTTCATCTGGACTTTTTCTCACTAGTTACATTGCTGATCTTGCCCATGTATTTCCCTTCCATACTATTGATAACCTCTAAGCACTCTAAGGCAACATTAACCTTCATAAGGTGGAGATATGGAGCTAGGAAGAGAGCCTCGCGGCAAGCCATAGCTTTGACGGCTGCGGGATCAACGATCTCCTGGGGAACGACTGAAAAGGTGGCTAGAAAATCGTATGTTGATGATCGATAGACATATGCCACCACACCAGCTTTCCTTGTCTTGACAGAAGCATCAATGCTTATCTTTGCAACCCTTGGTGGTGGAGCGATGCATTTGGCCTCCATTGTAGCCACCTTAGGTTGAAAAACCTTCTTGCCGCTTGATGAGGGGATACCATGGAAATTCTCATGGATTATGGACTTGGGTTTTAAGGAAGAAGGCGCGATGGTGGGTTCGTCGGTGTACAAGCAATATAGGGGACACGATTTATCCAGTTTCAGGTCCTCGGGGGAAAACCCTAGGTGATACTGTTTGTTCTTGATTGATGATGATTAGGGTTACAAGGTCATCATCATTTCTTTCGTTCTCTCTCTATTTCTTATCCCCTCCCATAAATCCCTCCTGGCCCTTATAAAGGATGCCAGGTCTTGGTACTCCGGGTCGGTTACATGTAAGGGTTCCCTTATATGGGCTAGTTCTTGTGTCACACGCCATGTCCCTAGGCTTCGACTCCTTTGGTAATTGCCATCCCTTATTTGGCTTTGTGGGCGTCTCGTTGGACCGCACGAGGTATAATAATCGTGGGTACCCGATTGATTATGCCCACATCTTGCCAAGGCATGCACCAAGTATCGCAAGAATGGCTGGCTAGTTCTTGTGTCATAGGCCATGCCCCTAGGCTTCGGCTACTTTGGTAAGTGCCATCCCTTATTTGGCTTTCTGGGCCTCTGGTTGGACCGCACAACATATAATAATCGTGGGTGCCCGATAGGGTATACCCACATCACCGCTTGCCAAGGCATGCACCAGGTATCGCAAGAATGACTGCACAAAAGATTGAGAGAGCTTCAGTATATATCTTTGTCGATCGCTTTCTCACGTCCATAAAACACTGCCCTAAGAGTCACCAAGCAGTATGTCAACTTATCATGATTCAGAGACCAAATCACAGAGAATAACCATTGTGTAGCCGCAGGTTTCGTTGTGACCTCCAGGTGTTGGGTAATCGAGACCGGTACCAGGGCTCACACACACCTGCTTATTGAGCAAGGAGTGCTGCCACGAACCCATCTCACCATAGAGAGAGCATGAACTGTAAGTTTCCATGTTGCAACGATGAAGGGCATCACCAGTTGGAATTAATTGCTTGGCTAGGAACCATAGGAACACCTTGATTTTCAAGAGGTTACGAACCTTCCACAATCTAGTTCAGTTTCTCTTCTCCTCCTTGTGGTTAGAACTCGATGGTGTGCCCTCGAGTCGTGCCACCCTTCAAGATAATAAATTCACGATTATTTGGTAGGCCGAACAAACAGAGAAAACACACATTCTTTCATGTTGTCATGCATGTCTAGAAATCTTCAAATGGAGTTGTACTCATGGGTATAGAACGAATCATCTCGACATTCATCAGAATAACAGATTCTTCAAGCCGATGTAGATCCTAGCTATTTGTTGTCACGTGATTGAACTCCGTAACTGCAGTAGGTGGATTACATTTCCTACATGTAGTAGGCCTCACCATAGCATCCCAGTGAAGCCAGTTGTCCTTCCAGTTGTGAGTGTTAGTCCCTGTGCTAATTCTATGAATGGGCCATTGTTTCAGAACTTCCATACACTCAACAATTTCCTGCCAAATCTAGGATGGATGAGCTCCCATTGGCGCTTCAAGGAAAGCCACTTTATTGTAGTAGTATATTTCTTTGAGAATTATGGAGCTTACAATATCAAATTTTGCATAGTTTTCCATGCTTGCCAAGCTAGCAGATGGACCATATCAGGGAACTCCAAACCGCTAGCAAATTTGGGTTTAGTCATATCTTCCCACGACACCTAACATGTATTCCTTTTCCCACCTCGACAACCCCAACAAAAAATATGGAATAGAGTGTTTATATGATGACACGGACCTACCGGTGGCTTAAAGCATGACATCGAGTATGTGGGTATCGCCTAAGTAACCTATTTGATTAAAATCACCTTGCCATCAGCGGAAAGGAGTAGCTCCAACCAACCTTGGACTCGTTTCCAGACCCTATCCTTCATATACTTGAATGCACCATTCATTGAACGCCCCACAACTGAGGGCATGCCAAGACATTTCTCACTGGGTGATTTGTTCTAGACGTTCAGAATTGTTTTCATAGCCTTTTGTCTCGACTGTTGACAACCCTTGTTGAAGAACATTGAAGATTTATCAAGATTAATCCTCCAACATGAGCCGTTACAGTAGATGTCAAGCACCTCAGCAACCTAGCTCTCTATTGGTCCCTCCGCACTCGCTTTCACGAACAACATGCTATCATCCGTGAAAAGGAGGTGTTTTAATTTCGAAACAGAGCTGGCCACCTGTAATCCTTGTAGGCTCGATGATCGTGAAACACTTCATGAATTTTAAAGGAATGTGAATCCATATGCTTCTAGCAAAAACAAATACAGGGAGATGGGGTCTACTTGACAATTCCCCCGAGTGGGCTTAAAAGCCTCCATTGACGAGCCATTAAAAAGGACTAAAAAATTCACTGAAGAAACCATGCTCATGATAAGATCAACCCTCCTTTCGCTGAAACCCATATGCATCAAAATCTCTCAAAGGTATGACCATTCCACGCGTTCATAAACTTCACATCGAGCTTAATTGTACAATGACTATGCTTCTTTGATTTATTCTTTTTCTTCATAAAATGAAGGCACTCATATGCTACAATTATGTTGTCTATGATTAATCTTCTTGAAACAAAAGTAGAGCACCTCTCAAATAATCTCCAACAAAATCCGTTTCAACATGTTAGCTAGCCACTTTGGGTGTAAGAACGATAAACGTATCAATTAGCCATCCTCCCCTCGGAGTAGGCAAGGCATGGATGTTGTGATCTCTGAACCACATAGCTGCCAATTTTGCTGGAAGAAATGTGCAGGGTACCCATCTGGTCTTGGGGCTTTCGCTGGGAACATCTGAGAGTGTAGTCTTCACCTCATATGCCGAATAAGGTACTAACAAAACTGCGTTCATCGACAATGTGACGCTACAAGGTATTGTATACAAAATGCGATCCATCTCGCTAGCTATTTCCACCTCGTATAAGTGATTGTAAAAATCACATGCAAGGGCACTTAATTCCTCCAGATCATTAGTCGTACCATCATCCGATTTTCCAAGTTAGATATGTTGTTCTTATTTCTCCTAATTTCCCATTGGTGGAGGAAGTGGGTGTTCTTGTCCCCCTATGATAATTACTGCACTCTCAAACATTGTCGCCACATGAACTCCTCGCGATGTTTTAACTCCGCAATGTGATCGCAAATTTTAATTTCAGCGTGGCTTGGTTTGATCCTTCCTGGAGCATCTCTCACCAAGATAGGACATACAGAAACCGTCACTACTGGCTTCAATTGGCTCATGGCCATATTCGCTGCAAAGAAAGAACACTCAATCGTCCTCCTCATCGGTGTCGCAGTGGTAGTGCCGGCGGTAGCACGTCTCGTCGAACACCTTGACACTCATATCCCCCTCGCAAAGGTAGGAGAATGTGAGCACGCAGTCAGGTTCGAGGTCGTGGTAGCGCGCGAACTTCTCCTAGCCGGTGTGAAGGTACATCTTGATGCGCGCGTCGAAGATCACGTCCACAATCCACCGGCAGCAGTAGCAGGCAGCCTCCCGCAGATGCAGCGAGGCCGGCTCGTTGCCGGCGACGAAGTCGACGAACTTGTCCGGTAGCCTCTGGATGCCGAGTGGGTCGCCCTTGAGAACGACGACGAACTCGAACATCACTTCCCGCTCCTCATCATGCATGTCAGACGATGAAGACGACGGCGTCGCAGGCGATGGCGAGCGTGCAGCTCTGCCACGGCCACGGCCACGGCCATGACCACGACCACGGCCGCGACCTCAGCCTCCGCCTCTACTAGCCATGGCGTCGACTCTTGAGATGGTGGCGGCTAGGGTTTGGGACAGAGGCGCTAGGGTTTGTGTGTGAGGGACGATGAGAGAGCGACCCTTTTTATAGGCCGGAGGGAGGCGGGGGAGCGGTGGCGCTCATTAACGCCGGCACGCAGAGCTAGGCGCGTCGAGACGCTTCGATGCGCCTCTGCGGGAACTGCACCGTCACTGCGCGCCAATAAATTTCGTCGCGAGGTAGGAGACGGTTAGGTTAAACTTCACTGTGCCGCTGACGTGTCGGTCCCGCCGCTCATCGCCTCGCTTTTCGTTGTGTCTGGCGTGCCCGGAGTACCCTATGTAGTGGGGACGGGCTTCGGGCACCGGACACCATATCGGGCCGCGCCGGACAGAAGGAGGCTTTGAAACACGCGGGTGGAAACGTTTTTTGGTCCGGCGCGCCCAAATCCCTTTGGGGGACGCGGCTGGAGATGCTCGTATCTTCTGTCGGAGGCTCGGCATGCGCATATTGGTATTAGGTGTAGCCGACTCGGTTGCTCAGGATATGTACAACCAGAGGTGGCTAGTTGCTTTCTAAAAGAATATAAGATGCTTAGGCGCTTCATATTTATTTTTTCGCTCGTTGATAATTATGTATATCATGTGCGATCCATGATATGTAAAAACTCTTGAACTTTGAAACTTTATATTAAAATGGTCACCATTTAAAAAAAAACTAGGCCACAACCACAAATGTTCTGACGAAAGGGCAGCAATCTAGGTTATGTCTCTCCTTCACGCTGACGTGTTCCTCCTTGTGGAGCAGTTCATTGAAATCACCAATAGACATCCACTGGAGATCCGATGAGGATTTTATAATCTTTAGCATATCCAATGTCTTATGACAATCTTAAACTTGAGCTTCTACATACACACGCTCAAATGCCAAGGCTCCATTTGAAGATGAAACAATAACATCAAGGTTGTGCTGAGAATAAGGTAAAATCTTAGGTATTTATTTCACTATTCTAGAAAATGCTAACTCCTCCGCTATGGCTAGAACTACTAGCTCCCAACGAGCGATAATAACCTAGTGTTGAAGCTAGTTTTCCCACTCTAGTCTTGTGCAACTGAGATTCGACTACACACAAAAAAAATAAATGGGGCGTATCTCCGTTTCAAATCACGGCGTTCACGAACCGCCGTAGCTATGCTAAGCCCACGACAATTCAAACGATACATATTTATTGTTCTCGGCGGCCCTCCGTGTGAATTGGGCCTTTTACGGGGCCTGTAATTTGTTGCTATAATACCCTTGAGAAAGGCCCAAACTCGTAGCGTGTAATACAATAACCGTCGTGAAAATGTCCTTTCGTCATAAAAGACAAAATATCAGAGGTGGTACATATGGGCCTTTTAATCCGAGTCACACGCTTAGGGCATATACAATGGTTATATCTTAGCATTGTCACCTAGGATAATTGATGGCATGTAGGAGACAGAAATAGAAAAAAAGAGGTTGGTCTTCTCTTAGTAGATAGATCATCTCTGATAAATAATCTCTCTCACCACCATTTAGGGATATCTTATTACTAGAGATAAGACTAAAAAATAACCCATTGTTCCACATTGTTTTTTTCTTATATCTAAATTACGTGGCAGTATTAAGATAAGATAGTCTTATCAACCATTATTCATGCCCCTTATGCACATCCAGTTTGCAAGAGATTCTTCAATTCTTCTACAAAAAAGTTGTTCGATAAATTATTTTATGAAAATAAGCAGGAATACAAGAACAGAGGGGAAGATTATGTTTGGTGTTGGGGAAGGCCACACACGCGATCGAAATACATACATAATCTCTCGTATTACATAGGAACCATCAGAATCACATACTATATATATTGTTCCGGATGCACAAACTCAAACGGCAGCCCAAGTGACCAAAAGCAGAAATTATTAGCCGAACAGCGGCTTCAATCGAGAAACAATGAAAACAAAAAATCGCGGATGGATCAAAAGGGATAATCGGCGAAGTAGGTACGTGCCGGGACATGGAAAGAGGAGGAAGATGGAGAAACTGAAGCACAATAATCCCATGCATGCTACTATGTCTTTGTTGCTTAGGCGTTGGGGGTGGGCGTGATCTACATGCCCTGCTCTACGAGGTAGTCGCCCAGCCTCTCCACCACCAGGTTGCACTGCCCCGGGGTCATGGGCTCGTCGTAGATGCCCACCACCAGCGCCTGCCCGGTCTTCTTCAAGGTGACGCCTCCTGCTCCCTGCGATTACAAATGAAATATTCAATGGCGGGCACAGATTAATCAGAAGAGACGGGATCGATCCGATCCGATCGTTACCTTCTTGCCACGGATGACGGCCCCAGGTTCCCCTTGGATGACCATGTACTTCGCTCCTCCAATAAACATCCCGGTCGGGGCAAGGGTGCCCGGCTCGTCGAAATCCTTCATGATGCCGGCCATGTCCTCCGGCTTCAACTGGATCACGCTCGCAACACATCAGTCAACAATGAAGATGCTGTCGGAAACGGCAACTGGGGATCGCGCGGGAATTCTTACCGAGGGGAAGTCTGCGCTCTGGGCCCAGACGGTGCCGTCGTGGCCGAGGATGGCGGCGGAGGCGAGGTGGTGGCCCTCGATGTCGCACATCAGGTGCTCGTCCACGTACGTCTGCCACGACATCTTCGCCTCTCCCCGGCGGTGCTCCGCCTGCCTTCTACGGCCAAGAAACGGGCCGGATAGATCGCTCTCTCTGCTTCGCTGCGGCGGCGGTGGCTTCCTTGCGGTGGCGAGGCGCACGTAAACCGTGGTGGTGTGGTGAGGTGTACAAGCGCCGAGAACGGGAGCGGCATATAAATAGGGCGGGAGAGTGGCGGGGAAGGCCTGGCTGGACCCCAAGTGCTGCTTCGTCCCAACCACCCGTTCCATCTTGAGTTCGCCCTTCAACCTCGCGCCTGCTTTGGTGCGCTGCCGCGCGCCATGAGCCCCCAATATCATCATGGCCCATGCCCCGCTCTATCGCCCAACCCTGGATTTGGCAGCAATTCCGGCCTTGCCATTGCCTATGCCTGTGGGAGCTCATTGTTTCTTCATTCTAAACACAGCGCGTTTGGGCTAACACGTTGCAATTTGCAATAAGCGTGGGCATAATCGTAAAGCTTCACGACCGACGTGATGAGTAAGGTGTGGCTCCCAGCCAGTGAGATTGGCATTGGTTGTACCACAGGGCCAGCAATTCGTACTGCCGATGGACTGGTGTAGGCCATACGAATCTTACTTTCCAGCCATCTCTTCTCACTCAGTCGCCACTCTGGCTGAAAGCGTCCACCGAGCTGTTGTTGGGCTTCCAAGCCCATGAACTTTGAGAGCTAACCCATTCTATCCTCTTGCCCTATTTACCATAACTGCTGTCGTGCATGTTCATCGGATCAAAACAAGACCAGTGAGTGAATCCCACATAGGCATAAGAGAATTTTTATTTTTTTATAAAAAAAGATAGGACAAACGGTGAGCTTTAGTAATAAGTAAATGTATAAGAGTCCAAAAGGAGGCACTAGAAACACACACAATTCAGCTGCAGAGCTTAATTATCAATCCTAGGACCTTTGATAACTGAAACAACAAGGTTGTTGCAGCCCTCCTTTTCTCCAGCTGCCTCGCAAGCATATTCCAAACTGCTCGCCCAACAATATCCAACCACACCGGAAAAAGGCCACCAATTTCTACTCCACATGCTGAATAATACGACCTTCGGATATCACAGAGAGATATGAGATAATATGATGCAAAATGCAGCAATGATGAGCACTTGGGAGACTGAATCAGCAGAACGCATTTCTAGTTCTCAACGACAGCTAACATATATTGTCCGCTCAACAGCGCGCATCTTATAGAGAACAACGTGCTGCATAATATGGTCCTTACTACCACCTTCAACCCATAACAGAATGGTACTGGTTCCCAGTATTAGGCAATTAGCCTTCCTCCTTCGATCCAAACATACTAACTAGAGCTCAGTCCGAGGATCACAGGAAGCCTGACGCGATCACAATGGGAAACATAGGGAGCAGCAGGGTAAAGCATTGGCCCGGCAGTGACGGACTGGATGCGCTTGGAGCTGGAGGTGGGGGTGAATTTGTGTTGATAATCTTTCTGCTATAAGAAAAGAAGAAACACATAGTCAGTGTGATCTGTTTCTCGCACCAGTAGGTGGAAATGTTCATAAAATCTGCAAAGAGAAACAAGAAAGTATTTCTTACTCAGAGTCCAAGTAAAAACAAGCATCATAACCTGCAAGCAATCAGTGCAAAAAGCATGAGGAGATTATCCGGCTGAAGAAAAGTAACATCAATCAGGGTAATGAACCAACAAGTACAAGCAAAAACTCTGTACAGAGCTTATGGAACACTGGGCTAATGTGCAGAGGTGTAATCATGTCTTGCAGTTCATATAATCTACATTATGTGAACCAGTATGCGGGCATCCTACCCATCGGTAAGATATATAGAAATACTAATGTCATCATCACATATTCATATAAACATTTTTTATCAGACACATATGGTGCATTAAAGTGATAATTATATCATCAGATTTTCATGTGTTTTTTTCTAGGTACACATTGATACTGTGCATAATTAGCATATGCAGAGGTTATGCATCAGCATACAAAATATGACAACACAACTGGTATATGAAAATAAACAGATCGGAACATAGAAATGGTTATGTGTATGCTCATTCGTCTAACCCAGCAGATCATAGCAAGAAGCAGAGAGTGAGAAAACATAAAAGTGTGAAGTTAACGATTCGGCAGTAAAAGTCAAAAGCCTATGTACTACCTCCGTTTCAAGGAATAAGGCGTCCTCGTTTTACGAGCTTTTTGTTTGACCAAGAATTACTTTAAATAGATAAAGATTGTTTCTATGAAATTAATATTATTAAAAAGTGTTCTTCAATACGAATCCAATGATACTAATTACATATAATATTATCAAGATTTTGTTGCTCAATTTTTATGATCAAAGTTTGTCTTGGAATACGCGTGCGCCTTATTCCTTGAAACGGAGGTAGTATATTACAGTATTCGGTAACGTACTAAAGTTTATCTGTTCTCTGGACAGACAGATACTCAGGAAAAACAACTGAAAACAACATAGGCTTTTAAAATGGAATCATTCAAACAATCACAGATACATATCCAGGAATACAGCCATCGACTTATTGTTGTAGTTTCAGTCAAGGACTTGCATACATATGTAACTATTAGAAAACTGTTATAACAAACAATCTAATCAGCACGTATTGCCTGGGATTATATGCTTGCATTTAGATTTAGCTAGTTCGTAACTGTTTAGACTAATTTAGCGTTTGTCAATATTCAAAGTACAACAAAAGCTGGTAGAGGTATTGTTGCAATTTAAGTCAAGGACCTGCATAGCTATTATCGCTAACACTCTACTCGGCACATATTGGCAATATTTAGGCTAATTTAGATAGTTTGTCAATATTCAGATTACGGCAAAAGCAAGTAGAGGTAACTTTTCAAATGCAACAACATGATCAACGAAATTGGTCTAAGCACAGGATACTTACTTGGATCTTTCGTCGTTCGCACTCCAGCACCACCGAAGCTACAAGCCACATCAGTAGCTCCCTTTTGCTGATAATACATGTTGAATGCATATGAAGCATGTGAAATCAATGTATCAGGCTGGTAGCAGGGTTGGCTTGGCTGAATAGCAGAGCAATCGACATCGCCTGGACCGCATGCCCAGTTCAAGGCATTCTGCAGAGCAGTCTCGGATACATTGGTTGAAGCAACACACCAGGTACCATTTGAACCCGTAATGTTTCCGCCAGTCATGATGTCCACATTTCCTCTGCCCGTCCAATCTAGACTGTAGATGGCGCTTTGGTCTGGGGAGAACAGTCCCCAGTTCCTCTCCGACTCGATGCCCGGTTTCCTGTTCTCGTTGAACAAGGAGAAGATGTAGACATCTATCTCTTCTCCAGGCTTCGCAGGCGTGCCACTGTCATTAACAACATGGCGAATCAGATTGGTGTTGTAGGTCTGAGCATTGTCGGGAGTCGCTCCGGTCTCCTTAGCAGCTCCTTTGTTTGGCCACCCTGTCTCGGTGATCATGATCTTCAGCGTCTTGAAGTTCAGAGCCATGAGCGCAAAGAATATGGAATCAACCTGGGCGTCGAACATGTTTGTGTAGACCAGCCCGGTGTTGGGGTCAATCACGCCCTGCGACTGCGGCGAGAAGAGGGCGTAGTTGAGCGAGACGTTGCTGGGCGAGTTCTGGTAGGCGTAGTACGGGTACAGGTCCACCATGAAGGGCGCCTGGTTCTCCATGAGGAACTCCAACATGGGCTTGAGGAAGTGCGCGTAGCTGCTGTTGAACGCCCCCGCGGACGGCGGGAAGGACCGGGACAGGATACCGAGCGAGTGCGTGCTGGAGATGGTGATCTTCTTGTGCAGGCCGGACTTCTTGAGGGCGGCCAGCACGTTGCGCATGGCGGGGACGACGAGGGCGGAGACGTTGACGGGGCTCTCGGTGATCTCGGCGCCGACGGTGATGTGGGTGATCGCGGTGGCCGGGTAGTAGGGGAGGATGTTGTTCTTGAGCCAGGTGTCGACGTTAGACTGGTACTGCGAGAAGGCGAGCAGGTCGGCGTTGGGGACGCCCACCATGAGCTCCACGCTGGTGTTGGCGAAGGCCCTGATGACGTCGATGTTGGTGTCGTAGATCCGCACGTACTTGATGGACTGCTGCTGGACGAGGCGCGCCACCTTGTCCGGGCTCGGCAGGTCGTCGGCGTTGCGCCCGTAGCAGATGCCGGTCTTGCCGCCGCGGCAATGCCCTGCAGAAGCCACGTCACAGTGTGTGTTTTAGCGACCATTTATGGATATCCGTTTTAATGTCAAAAATAAACAATCGAAAATCGGATAGATAAAGTTCTTGGACATTGGGGACTAGGTTTTCCCCAAAAGAACATATTCGCCAACGGACTTGGACATCATCACGATGCCCATTACCAAACAGCTAGCGCTCGGCAGCACGCAAGGCATCTAGAACTCAGCAGCCACTCCATACTTGGCATTCCAAAAGGTAATACTACTGCTATCAAGACTCAATCGAGAAACGGAAGAAGGCAAATGGTCCAAGAACTCACCCGCGAGCAGCAAGAAGAGGAACGCAGCAAACGCCGCCGCACGCCACCGCGCCATTGCCGTCCCAGCCCCAAGCTCTGCTGCCCTCCGCTGCTCCCCGGTGCTGCAACCTTGCTTTCGCTGTATCCGAGGCCGAGGAAGGAAATGTGGCCGTTGAGGCGTTGATGGGGAAGGAGGAGGAGTGGAGAGAGGAGGAGGAGGACGACGAACCGAGGCACGGGCTGTCGTCCACAGCAGCCACTGGGCACAGCCGCGCAGGCGGTGCAGCAGAGCAGGCGTGGAATGGAGTGCCTGCGTGACTGAAGCGGACGTGAGGGGTGTGCTGTGAAATGGGGTTGAGAGTCTCTAAACAAAGGCCGCACGAGTCCGGAACAGAAACGGAACAGAGGAGGGGAGTGACGTGGCAACGAATGTTTGATTTGGCTATGGTTGAGACTTGGGACGGGTGATGTAAAATACGACTTTCGAATGTTCAGTCTAGAAAACGATTTTCGAATGTTGATTCGAATCGCGCAAGGCCACTTCCAATTCCAATGCTAGTTGCCTTTTTATATACTCCCTTCGATTCAAATTACATGTTGATGTAAATTTAGAAAATCTGGACATGCAACATTGTGCGAAACCTACAAGAACTGGAGAGTACTAATTTTTTATATATATTTGTGGATAAAAGAGATGAATATGGTGAATTCGTTAATTCTAAGACCCAGCCGTAGGCTCAATGTTTTGAAGGTAACAATGTGCATCCACGGTTTTGACGGTTTTGGATGGTTTCGAGAAACCATAAAAAAGTCGGGTGTTTTGGTGGAGTTGGTTTAGTATTGGTAATTTTTATTTTACATCGTACTTTTATCATGTTTTCATCTAATTGTACTGTACCATAAGAGATTCATAATGAACTGCTAAAAATACCAACATGGTGATCGTCTATCTGCGGTTCACCAATGAACAAGCATGGTTTAAGTTGCTCACTCGAATGGGCTAAGGTTGTGAAGCCCTATCCAACTTCTCACCGTGAGGCAAATATTCCTAAACCGACAAAGGAGATGCAAAACTGTGTGGCACTTTTTGTTCGAGCAACCAAGAGTTCAGCCTTTTCATTAATAAGGATAAGAATTGGCCACTTAATAATAAAATTATGTGGTTGATGCATGTATACAAGAACCGTGGCACCTCGGCGTGTAACCATCCAAGTTATGTCATCGTCCTAGAGCAACATCTCCACTGAGCATTGGAAGCACAGTCGCACATATGACAAGCTAAGAAGACTAACGTGCATTTTCAGAACATGGATACTTCTAAACCCAATTAAACGTATTATACACTTAAGTTACATAGTTATCGTAAGTTGCAGAAATTTTAGGAGGGATGACTTTCCTCCATACTGGGTATGAGGTCAATTGTAGTTAAAGCGAAGAATGAGAGATATCAAGCATGTCTTTGTTTCCATCATAGTAGTGAGGTCTCCTACTAGAACTTTAAGAAGATGGTTCACTTTGTTATCACGAGGTCCACATTAAATTGCATTTAGAGCATCACCGACAATTTTTTTCAGAGGGTACACATATTGTTGATGATGTGGTGCCAAAATTGTGTTTAGAGGATACTAGTATAGATCAGAGAGTTATCGGTGTCCACACAATTTGACGTCTTATGGCCTATATGATCCACATGATTCTAAGAACGCGAGAATGAAAAAATGCAAGATTGCAATGTTATGCCAGCATGCAACTCTAATATTACATGATTTCATATGCACCAAATTTTGTTTGATTTCATCATAGGAAAAGAAAAGGATTCTGAAAACTAGGTTCAAGTGGTGTTTGGATTTTCTAGGCAAATGCTGCAAAGAATTCCTTAGAATTTAATCCAACAAATAAAAAAACTACCATACAAAAGAAGAATCACACATATTTGAATTCTTCAACCTTCCTATGCAATCATTGGAATCAAAGAAGTGTCTTGGTCATGTTCAACAATCTAAGGGCTCTTTGGTTCGTAAGATTCTAGAAACCTATTTTTTAAAAAAACTTTGTTTATAGTCCATATAAATAGGAAAAACATAGGAATCGTAATGAACAAAACAAAATCAAAATAAATCACATGGAGTGGTATAATTAGGATCTTATTATCTTGTTAAAGGCGATTCGTACTTGGTGTGTAGTACTCCCTCCGTTCGGTTTTAATTGACGTGAGTGCTAGCCACACCATTTTACACCATGTATGTCCACTCGCATCGATTATTTTCCGAACAGAGGGAGTAGAACTTATGAAAGAAAAAAAATCAACCAAAGTTATGAAATTATCTCCTTTGAACCAAATGTACCAATACTCACTCCGTCTATAAATAGATGTTTAAGGTTTTTTCTAAATCTAGATGTATCTAGACACTAAATAACGTATATTTATGGAGAATCTTCTATCCTATTTCTACACTTTTTCTCCTACTTTTACTTACTAGCAAATCAAAAGTGCCTTTATTAATTTTGAGGAAATGAAGTGCACATAGTAGACAGTAGGATTTTTACAAAATGCGTATAAGCACATGTAGGCTTGCACACAAGTACAGGGAACTTCCGTATAAGACGAAAGGTTCAAACGAAGCGGCATTTCGTAAAGTAAACGATCAAAGCACCGTGCTCTCTTTTAGAGTAATTTTCAGCTAGGATACACTCGTCCACTCGAGCAGGTACTTGACCGGGAATCAGACGAAAGCAGAGGCTACCCTTCTTCCCAGGCGAGGTAGTACTACGAGCTTGTCCTGAAAGGGGTCCATGAATGCTGCTCGAGCATGGCGGGAGCAGCGCGGTGGCGCGCCAGTTGCCGAGGCGGGACTGACGCGAGACGGGCAGACAGGTCGCATCGGAAGGCCCATTCCACGCAGACACGTCGTGGGACCTTCAGCGGTAAAGCTAGCGCCGAGGTTCTCTTTCTTGGTATTGGCATTGGCTTGGCGCTGCTTTTCAGCGTTGGCGTTTTGGGAAGCGGAAATCTGGAGCTCCTGGCCTCCTGGGTGAATCACGGGTTGCTCATCGGCGTCTGGCGAGGTAGCCAGGGACAGCGGCGCAGGACCAAAGTTATTTGAGGTGAGGCGAAATGTAAAAGATGATGTAAATATAAAAATAACTTTGACACGTTAGATCATCTCCCCAAAGCGTCCAAAACAGTGTCGGAATCGAGCGTTTTAGGAAATGTGTTTATTTTATATCATGTTTGGGGGACGTCGCTTCCCAGCCGCATCCCAAAAACGCACCTCAAATAAATAATAGTGCACGAAAATAAATGTTTTCATTCAAATTTGATTATATATTACAAGATCGAATGAAAACGGCTAGATTTTATCTAATCCTAGCCTACTGGCCATCCAGCGGTGTGTTCGATGGCCCGGCCCCATCATCGCCTCCCCTCCGTCGCAGCTTCTACTACGCGCGCCGCCTCTCCATGCGTAGGGTGGAGGCCAGACGCCGCTGCTCCAGCAGCGCGTCGTCGCCTGCCCTCCCTTGCTGCGTCGCCTGGAGGAAGAGCTCGACGGCGCAGCAAATCTGCGCGTCTTCGCGGGCACGGGCGTCGTCCTAAAGCTTCTTCTCCGACTCGAATGACTTGACGAGCGCTCGTTGCTGATCCGCCACCTTGTTCGGGTGCGGTCCGTCGTCGTCGGACCACTTGAAGTCGTCATCGTCGCCCGCCTCCTCATCCTACTCCACCTCGTCCTCCTCCTCCTCCTCCTCCTCCGCCTCGTCCTCGTCCTCGTCCTCCTCCGCCTCGTCCTCGTCCTCCTCCTCCTCCTCCATTTGTGCATCCATTTGCGCCGCCAACGCGTCGGCCTCCGCCGCCAACGCATCCATCCGCGCCCCCAGGCCGCCTCCGTTGCCGCCAGCGCCAACTCCCGCTACTGACGCTCCTCCGCCGCCTGTCGCTGCTGACGCTCCACCGCCTCCCACCGCCGTTGCTCAATCGCCTCCCGCCGTTCACGGTATTGGAGATCCCGCTCCATGTGCAGGCGTTGCCGCTCTGCACGCCATCGCTCGACCATCTCCTCCGTCCGGCGCCGCCACGCCTCTTCCACCGTGGCGGCGTCGAACACCGGTATGGTGTCCGCCAGCGCCGCCTCCTCCCACGCCTCATTCTCTGCAGCTTCTGGGTCGATGTCGAACTGCGGTGCTTCAGGTGGTGGAGGTGGTGGTGGAGACAGTGGTGGAGGGAACTGGCCGGCGTCGAGGTGGTTCACCATTGCGTAGTGGTGTTTATGCGACGAGGGCTGTGCTTGCGGCGGAGAAAGGGGTGTCGGCGGCTGTGGTGACTGCCATTGAGCCAGGGGGCTTATATAGACGCCGACGTCGCCAGAAGAGGCGGGAAGATAGCGCGGGAAAGTGGCCAGAAGCGGAGAGAAGAAAGCGCGGGAACGCGCGGTGGCGAACGTCAGCAACACGTGGAGGCTGTGCAGCAGCTATGAGATGTCTCGCGTGCTCCTCTGTCGCTATTAAGGCAATGCTGCGACACTTCGTTCGTGTGTCACTGCGCGCCAATAACTTCCGTCACGAGGTAGGCGATGATTAGGTTTAAACTTAAATGTTCAGCTAATGCGTCAGGCCCGCGTCTCCTCGCCTCGCTTCTCGTTGTGTCCGGCGTGCCCGGAGCGTCCCCTGTGTAGCGGGGATGGGCTCGGGGTGCCGGCGCCGTATTAGGTCGCGCCGGACGGAAAGGGCATTTGGGGCGCGTGGCTGGGAACGATTTTTTGTCCGACGCACCCCAAATCCCATTAGGGGTCGCTTCGGGTGACGCGCCTGGAGATGCTCTTATACTATATGATTAAATACAATCTCTTACTATAATGAAAATAGAAACACATTTGGTTATAAGTAGAACCTAAAAACATACAATACTATCACCTCAATGGCATGGGATTACCCTTGTTTATGAAAACCTTCTATAATTCTATAGATCGAGACTTTTAAATATCCATAGCTCGATACCTACCTCAGTGATGATTATCTTTCTCATGGGAAATCCCTTTCCGGAAGGTGTCTATGGGCATAAGAGGGTACCTGAATGCAATCATTTTTTCAAAATTTTAAAAAATCTTTAAATTTGATCTAATTTTTACATAGAAGTAGCAACATACGCGATATCAGGTGATCATATTTATTGAACTACTATTAATATTAATTGGGTACATGTTAAGATGAATCTAGCAATATTAATTTAGAGTCATTTATGTTGCTATTTTTTTCTTCTAGAAAACTGATCAAAGTTAATATAAGTTTGATTTAAGATATATTTAAACAAACACTTACTTGAGAACGGATTGGTTAGCTTTGTTTTTTATATAAATTTGTTCCAGTGATCTTGTTCACATCACTAGGTGGTCGTGTTGTACCATTAGGGCATCTCCAGCGGCGCGACGCAGCGACCGTTTGCGTCCGCTTTGGTCGTAAATGCGTCTGGCACCTTCTCCAGCGGCACGACGCAAAGTGACCGGGCCGTCCGCGGAGACGCAAACCTGGCCCAAATATGCGCCAGGTTTGCGTCTCGGCGGACGCTGCGCTGGACGCGCAAAGTGTCCGCTGCGGTCTCCACCGGGCCCGCCGCGGCGAGCTCGCATGGAGGGCATCGCTTCCGCGGCCATCGCTTCGCGGTCAGCGCGCTTCCGCGTCGCGCGCCGCAGCCTTCGCCATGAATGCCGCGGCGATCCCGTTGCGCGCGTGCACCGGCGGGCGGCGGTTGGGCTCTGCGGCGTCTTCAATGGCATCGTATCCGGTGCACGGCCGCCCTTAAAAGTCCGGCGGACGCGTTGCTCCTTCGCCCACGGCTCCACTCGCACCACAACCGCCGGCTGCGCCATGGGGAAGAAGAACGACTTCGAGGCCTCCGGCGGCGGCGGCAAGAAGGTGCCGCTCCCCGTCACGGTGGGGAGGCTAATGCACGGCAAATGGGTGTCGTGCGGCGCCCGGTCCGGCGTGCGGCTGCACTGGCGGCCGGCGGCTCGGTGCCGCCGGGTGCCCATCCCTCCGATGCACGCGCGCGAGCCCGAGCGGACCAAGGAGATCCGGCGCGGAGGCGGTATCTCGCCGGCGGACCTCCTCGCCGATCCGGCGTACGCCATCGACTCGGAGATTTGGCGTACGTACTCGTCCACGGAGACGGACAACGGATGAAGGGCCGGCTTCATGGGCGGCGGGATTATCCCTTCGGCCTCGCACCGCCGGCTCGTCGTCGCCGAGCGCCGACGCGTCGTCGGCGGGCGCCGACGCGGCGTGAGCGGCCGCGGCACAACGACCGCGAGGACGAGGACGACGACGACGAAGCCTACGCCATGTACGACGACGACGACGACGATGACTACATCGAGGCGCTCGCGTACCATAGCGAGGAGGTGAAGGACGACAGCGAGGACTACGTCGGCCTCGTCTTCCACGAATGGCAGCAGGCCATGGCGGAGGGCCGAACTTCGAGTTCCCCGACAACATGACGGACGACGAGATGGCCAAGCTCGGCCTCCTCGTCTCCGAGTACGACGCGCCTGTGCGGCCGCCGTTGCCCCGCTACGCCACCGCTGTCATGCCGCCGGGCCTGTCCGCGGATGAAGCCCTTCGACAGGCGCTCCTGGACTCGGCGGCGCCTCCTCCACCGCCGCCACGGCCTTGGGCGCCTCCCACTGCCGCCACGGCCTTATGGCTGGGCTCCTCATCCGCCGCCACGGCCCGCAGCCACAGGCGCCTCCACCGCCGCCTCGGCGCGGCCTCCTCAACCTCGAGCACCGCGATCGCGCCGGCGTACGCTCCCGGATGGCTGCGGCCGTGGGACATACCCGAGGTCATCTTGCTCGACGGCGACGAGGAGCGGCACGGCCACGATGCGCGGCGGTAGGCGTTTTAGGTTTTTTTATGTTTTCAGGTATGTAAGTTATGTTTCAGTTTTTGTAAATTATGTTTCAGTTCAAAAAAATGATTCGTCCTAAAAAAAAAATGCGTCGTGCCGCTAGAGCCACCCCCGACGCAAACGGACGCGCGGTCGTTTTCGACCAAAAGGACCAACGCAAACGGACGCGCGCAGACGCTAAAATGCGTCACGCCGCTGGAGATGCCCTTAGTAACAACTGTACAATACCATAATGGTATGTTGAAAGTGAATTGGGTAAAACCACAACCATTGAGACCCTTGTTCCACACCCATAACTATCTTATTTTTTGCACAAAACCTCAGATTATTGAGATGACTTGTTGCATCGAGCATAAACAACATGCTTAACTCATTTAACACCTTTTTGCGGGGAACACTTGTTTTGTCAAATGGGAAGACCCGCAAACAGGCTAATTATAGGATGGGGAAGAACTAATGTGGGCTGGACCCCTTTTTTCTCCTGATTATTCATTTCTGTAGCAACCATATGGGTTGGGCCAAATCTTAGGTTGAGACCCGACCCCCCGCTTACACTTTGCTGGCTCCGCTACAGGTTGAATAGTTTTAGGTACATATTTAAACATGTATTTCTCTTGCATCAATAATAGGTTCATCACACTCGAAATTAGAATGTATAAAAATATTTATGTTTTCGATAGATAGTTGTTTGCTATGATTTTGTGGTGTTTATTAAGTTTTTTAGGTTTGCAAATATAATCCTACGACGTAAATTTGTATTTCACATCGATGTTTAGTATAAGGTGTGTGTAGGTGTGTGTGTGTGTGTGGGGGGGGGGGGGGGGTCTATTACATCGTAAAATGCATGCACGATAAAATCATTTCTTATTGTACTTGTACGATTTTTTAAGCATTTGAAGTCTTGTCTAAAATGTGGACTTGCACCCAGTGGTGGATCCACGGCCAGTTATTGGGATGCACAGGACACCTCCTAAATAAGGTTTTTTGTTGCAAAATACTTCATCCAATCCATAACAAATATTGAGGTTTTAGTTTAAATTAAAACTAAAACTACGACAATTATTATGAATTGGGGGTTGTAGCATTTTTTTCATCAAATGCACCCCTAAGAATGATTTTTTTAAATCTGTTCTAGCATCCTCCTTGTTTCAAACATTGGCGGACGCAGCGGGGGGGGGGTTTCGCTGGCCCAACTTGTACCCATGGAAAAAAAATGAAAAAAGCCCGATTGAGCAAGCCCATCCTGGAGCCTGGAGGAGTCGAGCACCACGCACGCGCACGACGCCCGGACCTTCGATTCCCCACTCCACCACCAGTCTCCACGCACGTCCCGAGCCCGACCGCAGCCGCCACCCGCCGCCCCGCCGCCCCAGCCCCGTCGCTGCTGCTGCCCGTCGGCTCCCCCCAATCTGGCGCTCGCCCGTGGCCCGCCCAGCTGCGTCCGCGCCGCCCGCCTGCGAGCTCGAGGCCGTCGCTACTGCCGTGCCGGCCGCCCGGCCGTAGCACTGGCACCGACGGAATCCCGCCCCGGCGCCCCGGATCTTCTGGTACAGAGTTACAGACAGTGTACTATGACTAATGTTTGCTATTCACTATCCAATTTGCTATTCACTATTCAATTTGCTGTTTGCATATGATTCTCTGTTTGTATGAAAAATTGTTATTTTCATGTGTCTATGTATCAAATTATCAATGTATGTTAAGTCTTATATGATGAAGAACACATTTGTTAAATTAGTAATGTTTGAATGTTTCAATTGTGTAGAATGAAGAGAAATAGCCAAATTGCGCTACTTTTTCAGAAACAAGCATCAAAGAAGATTGCATCTCCGGTCCAATCTTATATTGTTCACGATGAAGAAGTCGAATCCGATGTTGAGAGTGAGATTGACATTGAAGATACAACCATGTAAGACCCTTGTAATATTTTGAACTATTTGTATTGTAATCGTGCACATTTGATATATGTATTGAACTCCAATGCAATGAATTTGTCTTGTATATTGTTCATTACTTTATTATGCAAAGGTTTTTCACAATTTGGGGGTGCGCAAAAATTTTTTTTGAGATGTGCCCCCCACAATTCTTTCCTGCGTCCGCCACTGGTTTCAAATGGTGTAGCTCCGCCATTGGTTGCACCCGGGCACTATTGTAACGATCCAACATGTCAGGATTCTGCTATATGAGTCAAACCTCTGATCTGAACCTCCTGCAACAACATGTCTCAGTACTTGTTGTTTTACGGGGAAAAAAACCTTCATGTCGATGATTGGGGTTTCGCGCACTTCCCTAGCTCGCATGTCCATGGGCCATGGCCTTCGCGTGTATGTTACGGTGAAGTGAATTTATACGTGACAATGGGAATTAAAATGCGAGACTAGTGCATTAAATATTTCCAAATGAAAATCTATTTGGTGAAAGTACAGGCCGTTTACAGGCGAGAGTACAGTAGTAGACCATCATACTACTCCTCAGTGCTTGCGAACAAATTGAAGATGTTTTTTTTATTCAACAAAAAAAAGATGTTCTTTTTTAGATTCAAATTGAAGATGTTGGGGCAGGAACTTTCGGTTGCCACAGAAGATACGCTCCAGTCATTTCCAACAGAGGAATCACTGAATCTTGAGGCCCAGTTCTAAGAAACGGGCTGGATGAGATCCCGTAAGCCCAATAATATCTGAACAGGCCGAAATATCCGCATAGCTAAGATGCTGGACTAATCACAGTTCTGGTTCACGGCCTTACGTGTCAAATATGGCCCACTCTCGGTATGGAAAATTAGCTTCTTGTCTCTGTTTTTTTAAGGTCATGTGCCGGCTACCGGCCTCCGTATTCCTTGCAGTTTATACTCTACACACAGAAGCTCTACTGTACATCCCTAGAGAGTTGACCTGAGTATGAACCCATGGGAGACGTGACATAATCATAGCACAAAAGCTACTCCAAACTCTATCCATACAGCTGACCACCAAACCATAGCTAAACCGACAACACGAAAGCTTAAATAAAGAAAGGCCAGTTTGCCTGCCGTGCCGCGTTCCAGGTTCCAACTCCCGCCCGCCCGCCAGTCGGTCGGTCACCACCTTCCCCGCGCCAAATCCAATCGGTGAGATTGCCGGATCTGCGCGCGTTCGCTCGATCCCACCCACCACACCACACCATTGGCTGCGACGCGAGACGAGTCTCACTAGCTCATCCGAAAAGTAGACAAAGAAGATGCAGCAGACAGATGATGATGACGACGTATCACGTATGCCTCCTTCCGTTAGTTAGTTCAAATGGCCACGCAGCTGAAGCTTCCGCGCGCCAGTCGCCAATCGTCCGTCGTCAGCCAAGTTACAGGAAAGGGCGGCTGGACATGACGGAACGGAGGGCGACGCGCGCGAGTGATAACCGGCCGCCGGCCGCTTCGCAATATCTTCCGTGCAGTACTGCAGAAGCTGCAGGCAACGGCGGCTCCAGGAATTGGGTGAAGGGTATTCATTTCCCTCCCCAAAAAAAGCTCAAAGCTCAATGTGAACAAAATAACAGCTATCTAGTATATATATATGACATATGGCCACAAATTCACTAGTACCAACAATATTTTAGTCAAATAACAGCACAAAATATATAAGTTCATAAAACCATAAATCCAAAGTAATTATCAATAAATACAACTAATCATTTGCATTGAGGCATACAAGCAGTACCTTTTCTTGATAGAATAATTGATCCTATTACCATGTAACTCTCCGATCGCCTTGTTGGAATATTTTGATGACATCTTCATCCTTCACTTGATTGAAAAAATCTCTCTCAACAAATGTAACCAAAGCATTGTTCAAATATTCATCACTTATTTTGTTTCTTAGCTTATTCTTCACATAGTTCATCGAGGAGAATACCTTTTCAACACTAGCAGTAGCTACTGGCAAAATCAGTACCAACTTAAGAAGTTTGTAAACAAGAAAGTATTGTTGATGTTTGTTTGTCTCCACAAGCATAGCTGAAAGTTCAATTATACTCTTCAAGTTTGTAAACCTTCCATCTCTGCGCACATGACAAAATTTGAGGAAATTACTCAAATTAGAAACTTGCATCTAACAGCAATATCCTAAAACTAGCAACTAAATGTGCATCTGGAAGCAATATCCTGAAACAAGGCCTAAATCTAGACCGAAATCTGAAGAAATAGAGAGAAAATGAGGTCTAAATATTACCTTGCCCTTCGGCCCCTTCCCCTTGCCGTGGCTCTGGCTCTGGCTGGACATCGCGTCGCCGAATCGCCGCTCGCCGGTGGCCGTCCGCCGCGCCGCGGTTGCTGGTTCGCCGGCCGGCCGTCGCCCGCTATTCGTAGCCGCGCCACGCCGTCGGCCCGCCGCCGCCTCCGCTTGGATCGACTGGAATCGCCCTAGGGTTGCTGGCTTGATGCCCGTGTCGTCTCTTTTCTCCCCTGACCCCTGCGTGCTCTGTTCGTTTCTTCGTGACTTCGTGCGAACCGTGAGTGAGAGAGCGCAGCGTGGTCAGGTTGGTTTGGGCTGAGGCGCTGAGGTTGGGCTAACAGGCCACATATTCCCTGTACTCAATTTTTTTCTGCTCAAATCATGGGTATTCAATTGCATATACCAGCATACACGTAGCGCCGCCCATGGCTGCAGGTGATGGCTGTGTGCGCCTTAATTCCGATGTATGTACTGGATGATGACATCAGCCAGCCATCGAGTTTCACACGTTGCTCCAGTTCTTGTGTGTCCGCTACAGTTTTCCCTGTCATTTCATTGCGATCGTCGTTCCAAGAGCGCAGGTCCACTCGTGTTGACTCGGATTCTACGAGAGGAGAGAAGCCGCGCCGCACGTCTCCCCGGCCAACCTTCCAGCAGCCCAGACGCCAAACTGTTCCGCTCCGAACGCAGCGCCGGTGATCTGCCCGGCCGACTCCACCACCACCGCAGCCAAGAGTCCAAGACATACAGCAGCCCGTTCGCGATCGGATATGACGCAGCTAGCGACTAGCGTTCACGTTCGCTCGCGCGCTGATCTCGCTCACATGGCAGGCAGATAAGCTCATCGCGCGTCCCCAGAATGCGCCGATCGATCCATCCATCCCGCGACGACAGGTAGGCGGATTACATCGGGCCCGAGAGATCCCGCCGGAACAGCGACTGCTCCCCCTCGATCGCCTCATCCGCTCGCTCGTATCGACGGTGGATTCTCATTTCACGTGCCGCCGCTCGTCGCCGTCCGCGCAGACCACGTTCCCCAGCCGTGGTCCACCCAAAAATAAACGCGGGAAAAATCCGGCTAGCGCGCGGCACATGCATGATTTTCTGGCGCGCGCCGCGCCGGCGAGGTGCGGCCATCGTGGCCGGTCGCTATCATCGGATTTCCGCACGATTCGGCCCGGCTCCGATCGAGGAATATGCCGTCTGCCCCTCGTCTCGCCCTTATCGCTTTGATATTTTTGTAAGACGACGGCGAGGTGGCTGGACGTGACTTTTGGGTGATGGCTCCGGCCGGCCATGATGTGTTTGGTTCCGAACGACCTGCCCTGCCGTGTGGATAACATCCCGCGGATCGGTCGACCCATGTTCTACGCACGAGCCAGCGGCCGGGTCAGAGCTACCAGCCACCGTGGACGCGTTCGCGAGGCACCGGTGAAATTTTGACTTCCCACGATCGACGGAGAGAGCACCTCAGCAGCTACAAGGAAGGAAGGAAGGTCGTGTGTAGTCGACCTAGCTCGCTCGGTCTGGAACCATGGAACGTGTTCGAGAGTTTCCGACCAAACCTACGACTCATAAATTTCAATCCTTCCCCCCCTAGCTAGACTGAGACACGATAGTACATAATCATACACACCACAGAGGAAAAATCTTTTCGAATCTATTGAGCTAGTCCAGCCCGATAGGCGGCTTGAACAAGTCCGCCCCGCCCATGGATAAGGATCAGGGGGCATCACGATGTCGGGAACACAGATTCTAACCAGACACCCCTTGTCTGAGCGCAGAGGTTAGTGCCGCGGATTAATTATGACACGTAATTGTCTCTACTAGACAAAAAAAGAGAGCGTGTAAACTCTAAAGTAAAGACAGTGGAATCTGCGTGTCTGCGTCGGTGGAGGCGAGCTCCAAAACCACGAGCCATGGGAACACGGAAGCACCGTTTTATCGGCCTCGGTGCCGAGCACCACGCGGACGTCCACGACGATGGAGCTTCTCGATCGCCGGTTTCTGTTGGTCCAGCAAACCGGCTGCCGTGTCCCCGGCAGCGCTGCCAGCGCCATGGCAGACGTGTGTGTGTGAGCCCTTGTTTTTATTTTACCAGCTGCGTCAACCAACATGCGCTTGGTGCCTAGCCTGGTCGCGGGGAATCGAGTGACCTCTAGGAGTCCCAACCAAAATAACGGTCGTTTTACCATTTTTTGAGCAATTCCAGCAAACACTCTATCGAGCCCCATTCGCATAGTAACTACTCCCTCCATCCTAAAATGTAAAGCACCTAAAATTCAGTCAAAAGTCAATATATTTTAAGTTTGACCAAATTTACGCGTAAAAAATATAAACATTCATAATTCTAAATCAATATTTGTAGATTCACCAGAAAGTATAGTTTCTGAAAATATCCATTTGATATTGTAGATATTCATATTTTTTCGCGTAAATTTAGTCAAACTTACATGTTGACTTTTGACTAAAGATTAGGCGCCTTACATTTTGGGACGGAGGGAGTACCATTTTACCGTTTTAGAGAGAAAAAAAAGACAGGTCTATTGAGCCCCCATCCGGATTTTTTTTATCTATCCATCTTCGCTTTGCGGAAACCCCAACTATCAAGTTTCATGTAACCTTCCGAGCACGAACCACATCCCCACTTCCGCGTTGGCGTGAAGAGAATTTCAGCCCAACGGTCCTCGTACGGGCGCCGGAGTCGCCAAAATTCGAAGTCGCCGGAATCCGGCCAAAATTGGATGTGAAGATGGAGGGGATGGAGCTTGCCGGTGGTCGACCTCCACTTGCGCGGCGCCAGAAGCGGGCTGAGCTCGCCAGGAAGGTCCCGTGCATGCATCGGGCAAGGGCAGGGCGGAGCAGCCGGGCGGTGGCGGGGCAGGCGCACGCGGGTGGCTGAGTTCGGGCCGCACGCAGGTGAGGCGGGCGCGGGTCACGAGAGCGGGAGGCGCGCGGAGCACGGCAGACGGCGGGAGGTTGAAGAAGAGGGAAGAAATAAAAATAAAACCTGACTACAGTGAATATATTGTTTTTTTTTTTTTTTTTGCGAGGAAACTGCTGATGATATTAAAGCACGACAGTTACAAAAAGGACCCCAACAAAGAACAAAAAAACAACCCGGTCCCTAAGCAACTCGATGTCGCCGGAGCGGAAGAAGACGTGCCGACGGCGCGCCGCCGTCGCATCTCTCCACAAGCCTTGGAACAAGAGATGTCCCCGTGCGGACGGGAAGTCTTCGGGCCTCGAACTCCTCGGGAGCCTCCACCCTCCTCCGTCGGCTCCACCCGCGTGCTTCACCACCGGCCGGCTTCAAGGTCGTCGACCGGATCCGCCGCACCAAGATCCGGAAGGGGAGTAGGCGCATCCGACGGCCACAGGAACCGTGAGCGCGGGGAAGGAGGCGCCACGCCGCGTAACTCCGCCGAGCTCCACCGCCGAAGAGGGCCAGCACCACCTCGCATACATACCACCGGCCGCGCCGCCCACCTCAAAGCGCCGCCGACGGAAGACTCCACAGCTCCTACACTATATACAACCGGGATTCGAGGCTCCCCCAACCTCCCGCCGCCGGAGCGGCCGGCGGAGGAAGGGGGGCCCGTCGATTCGACGGAAGCGAGGTGGATCTGGGAAGGGCTCGAAAAATCGCCTCACTCTACTGTGCGGGAGGAGGGGACGGTCCAAGGTCGGTCTCTATATTTTAGTGAATATATTGTTTTAGGGACTCCTTTTGCGGTCTCTGGTATGCACGGCGTTTTTCAGGCCACAAACAACATTTTTGGTACCCTCCATCACCGTATCAGGGATTTGTGGTTTGAGGTGTCTGCTAGAGTTATTCTTAGGTATATAAAATAACTCGAGCAAATCCCTAAATAATGTGAATTTTTCATGTAAACTAAAAATGCGGTCCGAAAACCTAGATATACGCGGTTTCAAGAGATAGGTTTTCACTTACTCTCATATCTCATATGTGTTCTACTTGGCTCAAACATATTTCAGCTTCTCTGCTTGTAGCGCACGAGCTTCTGCAGATCTCTTGCCGCGGTGCCGTTCTTTGTCCCCGCGCCTCCTGATCGACGCCATGGAGTCCGGCACCCCTCCCTCGCCACACTAGTGCATCATCGCGTGGGCCCAGTTGGTGTCTTCGTCGCTCCCCCAACTCCCGACGGCAAGGCGCTCACGTTCTGGGTATTATGGCAGCGGTAGGTTCTGGCCTTCATACGACTAAGGCAGCAACATGTTCCGGCCTTCCTATGACTGTGCCGCCGCCCCGGGTGCGGCCCAAATCATCGAACGGGCCGCCCTGAAGATGAAGCGGGTGGATATATGTGGCCCTTCACCCCTCCGGATGTCCCTTCCGCGACATCCGCAACCCCCTCCCGGACTCCAACTGCTCACAATGGCCTCAGGCAAATCGGCACGGATACGTAAACTGGTAAGTGGTAGAAACACTCATCTCTATCTCTATTTTAACTGGATATCACTCACCATCATGATGAAAGTATCTCTTTGAACCTAACACTAATCTCTCATTATTGCAAAGATATAAAAATCTACTTGTTATTTATTTTTTTATGCAGAAATGAATATTTTAACGAGGAAATCAAGAGCAATAAATGGAGATCATGAGTTGGCAAAGAGCGAGGTCAGCATTCATCGCACTCCACTCGAAGTGTTTGATGCGGCTGATGAGGCTGAAGAGGTTGAAGAGATGGACGATGCATCATTTGAGGCCACTCAAATCAGCAAAAAAGTTTTCTCCAAACTATTCACGAATTACACGAAGAAGGAGAACATTGCTGTATTGAAGGCATGTGAGGGTGTGTATACGCGGTGACTGGCAATAATCAAGCTGGGAAGAAGTATTGGCAAATAATTGAGGACAAGTTTCATCCGCTGAGGCTGAAGACCAATGAACCATCAACCCGCACAATGAGATCTCTCCAAGGCCATTATGATGCGATCTAGCAATATTGATCACATTGGAGTGGTTGTTTGGTCAAGCGAGAAATGCACCTCCTAGTGGGTGCACAATTGATGATTGCGTGAGTTCATCTTGCATATTTTTGTGCGTTTGTTCTATGTCACATGATATTTGTGTCTTGTACTTATCATTACCTTCTCGGTTGTGTGAATGTAGGATCTTATTGCACAAGAGAGGTACAAGGCAAGCATGAAAAAAACCATTTTCCCGTCACCATTTTTGGAAGTTGCTAGAACATAGCGAGAAGTGAAAATTGAGGACCAAGAGGCTCCTCCATGAAAATGCGCTCCCATTAGTTTGGTTGACGATGGTAGTGATGATGCACTGACTGGAGGAAGAAACAAAGGGAGGTCGGATGGAAGGAGAAAAGTGAAGCTGGAGGTAAAGAGAAGAGTCGAGCAAGAAAGATTGACAATGAAGATCGAGGAGACGATAAGGCCAAACAAAAAATGGTGCAATAGCAATTGGAAGCTAAAAACGAGTTAGCCGACAAGAAGCAACTCGGTAAAAGAAATAAGTGGAAAGCAATTAGAGAAGATGAGAAGATGAGAAGAGGAGACGGAATCTGAAGATAGAAAGATCGGGCCTAAGGAGAAAAAGGAGGAAAACTGGATAATGATGAAGGACCCAAACACAATGAATACTCTAACAAAAAAATGGTGAAAAATAAGTTGGAAGTAAGGAAACAAGAAAAGTTGTGGCTGGAGTTTTTGGTATTGGTGTTGTTGTTGCTGTTTTGTGGTATATCAAGTGTCGCGGCAGAATAGATATCGCACACTCTGTGCCGCAAAATGGACTATCCAAAACATTCATGCGGTACACCATATCCGTGTTTTATGGTTCGGCCTTATGCTGTATAGGATAGAGATGCTCTTAGGCAGGACCTCGCCAAGTTTTCTGCTACGTGATCATATGAATCAGAATAAATTCCTGATTATAAACGACGCCGTGTGGGCGGATGAGATTGACGATAAACAGTCCTTTTGCTGCAATAATGCATACGGGTGATGCGTCCTGGATGATGTTGAAATGCACCATTTTTCTCGTGCGTCTTCTAACCATAAATGGGTTTTTTTTAACAATAATTGTTATGCACGAAAGAAACGATAAGATGACGGGATCGACATCTTTTTATCCGAGAGCTAAACCACACGGATGTTGCTTCAACTTTTTTATCCCGTGCAATCGAAGCCAAGAAACAGGAAAACAGTGCGAAACTACAGTTGTGTGATGCGGAGAACCAGACGCGTGTGATCACCTACTTCTCATCCTGTCCACGGAATCTCATTTTGCACATTTGGTCCGAGACGTGAAGTTGATCGTGTGGGTAGGCACTACGCAGTGATCCAGCGCCAAGGATGCAAAAAGGCTCTGTTTGTGGGCTGGTCGTATTTGGAGCAAAGAAGGAAAAGGATGGATATGTTTAAGAGTAAATCCTAAGCAGAATACACACGTGTCACTTCGGCAGTGGAAGGAGTGACCCTTCAACGAAGGAAAGAGTTATCCAGTGGATCTCCTTTGCATAGCTCAGTCCGATCCACATGAGTTTCTCCGGCAAGCTTTGTCGAAATTTTACGTACCGTCTGCCTCTATCTCGCCACAACGTCCAACACAGTATGTTTGAAACCTAGGGCTCCTTTGATTCATAATTTTTTTATAGAGATTGTGTATTGTGTAGGATTTCAATTCTATTAAAAAAAATTCTACACATGTTATTTGATTCATAGAAACATATCCTATAGGAACAAATTCTATAAGAATCTTGTAGTATGTAAATCCTATAGAAAAAATATGAGGTCATACCTCATGGAGAAAAAATTCCTTTGCTACAATCAAACACACTTCATCTTTCGATAGGATTCAAGTAGCTATGACATTTCAATCATATATTTTTTCTATTCTTATGATTTTCTTATCCTATAAATCAAATGAGACTATAAAATACCAAGGGCTCGTCTTATTCAAATGAATGCTATATGAATTTTATAGGATTTTTATCCGCTGAGTTTTTTTTGATTGCACCATTTCATCTGCAGTAGTATTAGAATTCTTGCGAGTGAGTGGTATTTTTCTATAAAATTGCATTGTACTATTTTTGGAGAAAAATGTTTATCCACTCATACCTCATGTTACAGTTCCGATGTTTTTCATATGAGCCACACATTACTTGAAGAAACATCAAGTACGTTTCGAATCCAACTGAACATTAAATTATATATTTTTTCTATTCATGTCTTCTAAGAATCCTGCGACTAGATCTTGGGCACCACTATTCTAAACTATTCAAAATTAGAGGGCCCAAAGTCCCACGGTATAACAATTTCCTCGCATTTGCTGATTCTGTTTGAGAATTAACTAAACCTTAGTCGATTTCTGAACCGTTGGATCGCATCACGATTTCGTCTATTGTGTGAGTCGCAATTGAGAAAGAAAGAAAAAAATCATAAGCGTATGAGTTGCATATATTTTAACTGAGACTTTGATGACGTCACCCGACTACGGTTTTTGAGTTGCAACTATATTTTAAATCGACTGAAACGTAGTCATGTCCTAATAATTCTCTCAAACTAGCACGGTACGACTTTTCGCAGAGTATTTTGAACCGTAGAAGTGCCAAAGCCGGCTGAGATCCCGATCGATTAGAATCGCAGCCCAGCAGCAGCGCGCCGCGTGTCCACGCTCCGCTCCGTTCGTACATGATCGACATGGCTTGCAAGGCATCGTCTCCACCACAACATGCCATCCACGGCCCGCACGTCAGCGTCAGGGATATAGTAGTATGAACCGAACCGGCCAGCCGGACCCCACCGAACAAACGTAGAAGAAGAAGATGGAGATAAGATCAGATCAGGGGGCACCGGCAGCAGAATCCGCCGAAGGCATGTGGAAGTGGCCAACAAACTTTAATGCCTACTCTCATATTTTGAATTGTAATTTGGGATAAAATAAATGCTTATGGGTTCCCTGTCAGTGTCCGGGAGAACCTAACTCAAACACAACAGAAGGAAGGAAGGGTGATGTCACTGGATGCAAAATCGTGGATTAGTCAAAGCGCACTACGCGGGCACGCACCCGGCCAGCGAGCGTTATCCCGTCCCCAGCTGGGGCGCTATATATACCCACCCCCCTGCCAGAATGTAAAGGTCGTGAAACAGAGGAAGCAAAGCAGCACAACAACAAGAGGAAGAACAAGAAGAATATTATCCATCCATCCAGACACCACCAAGCATTCCTTTCCTCTTGAGATCCATTTGTGTTCCAGAAACAAGAAGATCGCAGCAGCCATGGGCAGATTCAGTGATGCTCCAGTCATTCACCAGGAAGAGGAAGAAGATCTGTTCGAGACCTCGTCCTCCATCTCCGGCGACGACTCCGACGACGAGGCCCGGCTCTTGGAGTTGGAGGGTCTGCAGGTGACGCCCAAGACGGTGCGGAGACTGAACTCGGATAGCGTCTATGACATGTCCTCTATCAAGGCTGAACTCCCTGTCAAGTAAGTCTCTGGAAGAGCTCTTCTGTACATCATCAACATATGAGCTGCAACTGAAGGGCAGCTTTCTCACCGTGCAACTACTTCTCTGCAGGAAAGGGTTGTCCAGATACTACGACGGCAAGTCCCAGTCCTTCTTCTGCATGTCCGAGGTGCGGTGCCTGGAGGATCTGCCCAAGAAGAGGCCGTCCAAGAAGTTCAGGAGCCATGTAGATCTAGACGATTCCAACCAGGAAGCCTGTCCTGCGCCTGGCCCTAAAGGCAAGCCGTCTGGGAGCTCCTGCGCGAATCTGATGACTCGGAACACCCCCGCTACCAACATGCTCTACAGGGCTCCGGCGATCCCCGTGAACAAGAGCGCGTACCATCAGTAGTAGGTCAGGTCGCGACTGAGATGTTTGTCCACCCAGCGGCAGCGGCGCGGCTTCACCTCTCTTCTTTGGTCTCGGAGGATTTTTCTTGACGGGCGTATTAGCCTGTCAGATGTAAGAGGTTTTTTCCGTTCCTCTGCCTTCTGTCGGCAGGGTCGTATTGTTCAGGAAGAGATTGATTCGATGTGTAAGTAGGTAGAGCAATTGTATACCCAACATTTGTTTTGCCGCAGTGGCAGATTAACAACATTCCCCTGTAAATACCATGGTACATGATTTTTTTTCTAGCTCTATCTACTAATTAAGAGAGAATTGTAAAGTTAATTTACGGAAAAGTGGGGAGAAAACAGATACAAACACACCAAATCGAACTACTCAGAAAGAAAGCCAGAAATCCCAACTCTCGCACCTAGGGAGCCCGACAAACTCTCCAAACAATAACCCCAACTCTGACACTTGAACAACGGCACAGAGTCCTTGATGAGAACATTTCAACAGAGGCAGCCTGCTTATTTCTCAGCATAGCAAAGAGGAAAACGTTGCTTCGCTAGAACAGAACCAAGTGCTTGGTTATCAGAGGTAGAACAATGTTTTTACAGATACCCCCGAACTGAAGAATTGCGGTTCATCACTGGTAGCCAACCAAAAAAATAGATCTGCCTAACAACTAAAATGTTCCAGCTCTTGCTGGTGGGGTGCTGTGACCACATCCCTGTATAATCCTGTTGATGATGTTTGAATAGAACCTGTTATTTGGTAAACCTAGAACACAGTGGGGAGCCAAAAAAGAAGATAATCCTATCCCAATTCAATTGTCAGCGGCAGTCAGAAAGCATAGTCATAGATGGCCTGTGCGACGCCATCTTCGTCGTTGGTAGCGCCGATTACATTGGCTACCGCTTTGGTCTTCTCTGCCCCGTTAGCCAGAGCAACACCCAGTGATGCTAGCTGTAGCATTTCGATGTCATTTTCTCCATCTCCGATCGCCATTATCTTGCAGAGTAGAAGTTACATGTCAGAAATAACGCAACTGAATCAACATTTCTATGTCGTTTTCTCCATCTCCGATTGACAGCAAAACAAATTCTAAGATTCAGAGGATTCAACAGAAGCTTAGGGGACTATTATCCAATTGAAAAGTGATCACATTTTTATCATATTAATTTGTTGACAAGCAGAAATTATCAAGATTAGATGGTGATCTGTAACAAAAGGAACCAAGAGAAGAAAATGCAGCAACATTTGGCTTGAACCATGGAAGGTATAGTGGGGGAACTAGACAGCTTATACCTCATCCGGACTAATGCAAAGATGATCCAACAAAATCTTCACCCCGCTGCCCTTCGAAGTTGCAGGTGGTACAAGCTCAAGCATGTCAGGCTGTGCCTGAACAATACCCGCCCTTTCTTCTACTGCGTTTGTCCAGTATGGCCTCAATGTGGAAGACATTCCCTCAGCAGTTCCAATGAACACTAGTTTCTGCACATAAAACAATAGCGTAGTCAAGCTATCACAGATCTTAACATCTACTGCTAAAACTTTTTCTTCTTCAGAAGATCCAGTTATTTGTTTATAAACTGAAGCAGCAGCTTGTTGTGAATGTGTCCAGATTGTTTCTTCAGCGAAGTATCAAATCTTTGGCTGGACATGTGGAGTTCTTTGTAATTGTTACTATTTCAGAAATGTAATTGAGGCGAAAGATAATTAATTAAACACAGCACCTGTATCTCAGCTGTTCCTAAAAGCTGATCAATAGATGACACTATTTCAGCCTGCAAGAAGAGTCCCATGTACAGTCAAATCAATAGGAATAGAAACAACTGGGATTCCACAAAGAATGGATTTGTAAACCCCAGCATACCTTAGGTTCATGGTATACGTCATGGAGAGAATCAACCAGTGGGTCCTCAAACATAGAAAAACATCGATCCTGGCTAAATCCAACTAATGGTATCCTGTGCTCCATAGAATATAAAAATGCCTGCAGCATGAAAAGAAAGTGTCTAATGTTGCAAATATAGAAGCATTTGCTGGAAATATGTATGATATGCACTGCATCATAACAAAGCAAAAGTTTGTTGCTTACCTCTCGGCATACTTCTTGGTCCAAAGTTCTTTTGTAAATCTCTCTCCCTCCCAGACCATAAACCAACAGGCCCTACAATTGGAAGATTTGACCTAATGAAAATGAGGACAATGCTCATGGGAATAATCAGTTATGCTCTTATTTACAGATGAGAACGACTTACAATTTTGAAAAGCTGTACTACATGAAACAATTATAACTGGCCGTTAATATACAGCATGTGAGGGAACATCAAGTTTACTGTAGCACATTACAGGACTGAGCAGAAGCACAAAACCTCATGGTCTCGTGAAATTATGGCATCAGCTTTTATGTTACATATTTGATAACATTTTTAAATAGCAAGCTCTTAGTAACCATATTTTGAACAGGTTTAGCAAGAGGGATATCAACAGCACACTTTTTGTCCCGTGAACACATGCATATCCAGCTTTGAATGCAGAGATGTAAGAATGGTCTTGATGAATAGTTTATCAATCAATGATTTTGAGCTAAGCCTTTCGTACCTACCTTCTCACACCTCCGTTACGCTTTAGACGTATCTCTTTAATCCATACAAATTTAGCTAGGGTGTCAACTTGGTTTTGTTGCAAGCAGAATGCATTACGCAATCAAAAGATACAAGACCATGGTAATATGTGCCTCCATTATCATACCTCTAACCTAGCAGAATGCTTATCGCAATTGAACATGACTGGGATGGATAAAGATGCCTAGCATAATTTATTTCTTACAAGATTATGTGTTTCCATGAAAGCATTACTTTCCACCTACCTGAAGAAATATACCAGGCGAAGATTCTGAAGCAATGCCATTTCTTCCAGATAAATCGACCATATTAAGAGCATCAATGACAGCTGGGCGAGTCTGTTTCCAAAATGAACATGATAAGAAAACAATTATCAGCATTCTGAGTTCCTGACAGATATAACAATGCCAAACAAAAAAAAATTAAGTGTTTTAGTAAGATAAGAGGAGCTGTGAGCTCCACTGACTATTTTCGTTGTGACATATTCCATTCAAGACAACAGAAACAATTTAAATGTGAAGATTCATCCATAATTATTCAGAACATTTGGTAAGTTTCTTAATTAAGCCTTAGATGTTTTTGTTACGGCCTAGAAAAAAAAAGATGTGGTATCGGTGGCAATAGCTGGTCCTGACTCTCCTGAGAGCATTGATATATAGCATGTGGCAATGGGACGGGAAGAGGCCCTTGTGTGCTCAGCAAGTTACTAATGTTCTCTCAGTAGCTTCTTGTCCAGCATATCACTTTTTAAATGACACGCCTGATAACAGACCACTGACCTGTCTGTTCCTGCAAGACTCATCTACCACAAGGGTCTTTGCTGACCTGCCTGGTCTGGCAATTCTCGACTCCATTCTCCAATGAGCTACTTATCAGCAAGTGTGTATAAGCCCTAATAAACCCTATGCCCTAGAAAATCAGTTCTACAGCGACCCACTTCTAGGACATTACCATCTCTTAGAAAATATTCTTTCTGTGAAATAATTCCTCACAATGCTTAAGTGTTCAATGCAATGTCATTTATCAGTTCCTGATTATCAAAACACTCAAAACGGGGATTTAAAATTAGGGCGAAAATCCTTCTATTACGTACGATTTACTGTGATACTAAGCTTCATCACTGGTACAGTTCTGGTTCAGAAAATAAACGGATACCCAAACTGGGCCCCCGTATCCCCAATCTCCAATAAGATCAATAAATTTTAGCATCTTGATAATCTAACATATACCTAGGCATCTGATGGAATAAAATGATATCTATTGCTTCTATTCCTGGAACAGTTAGTTACTACTGGTCAAGCGCAAGTGATAACTTGTGATACCTTTCCTGTGGCGATAACTATGTTTACTCCTCTTGACCTAGCTTCTTTTAGAGCTTCTGCATTCCTTGCTGTAACTTGACTTTTACTGTTGAGCAGCGTACCTAGTCAAACAGAAGAACACAATTAAAATGCAGCAGTAATTATAATGACAATCTAAGAGTTAGAATATCAAATATGTGCAACGAGCAACGGATTAGGGATGTACCATCCATATCACAGAAGATATATTTGAACTTTGGTCTATAAAATCTTAGGCTACCAGCTTTCTTTAGACTATTTGTCCCTTCTTGTCCTGTAAACGTTCTTAGACAGCAAGAGCTAGATTACATCATCATATGAGCGTGATAAGCATTTCAAGACACAGATAATGGAAGGACAGTGATCACATAAATGACAAAAGAACACACCATTCAAATTTTCTGTGTGGGTCTTGCTCAAATCAACAGCAGCCTTAGCATGACTTTTCCCTTTCCACCTTAGACTTTTTAAAATGAGCAGCTCCTCCTTCTCCATTTCCATTGCCGCCTCATCACTAGACTGACGATCGAAACCCAGAAGACGTAACAGGCCACGAACCTAGTGCAGAATATAAGGAAATCAGTAATCAATTTGTGCATAAAGTATGCCATCTGCAGAAATCTAAGCACGGCATCATATGATTAAGTGGTTTGGTAAACAATTGCTCTGCTGAACTGTGCGTGAATATTCAACTAAACGATGTTGCGACTCCATCAGGAAAAGTACGCAGGGTAGAGAGGGATAACAATTAGTAAGCAGGTTTAGAAAAGGGAAGAACATACCACTAGAGCCCGCTGTTCATCGAGAAGTGTATGACCTCTCTCCTCAGCTTGCCTTGCAGCTGTTTCAACTGATATCACTATATCACCCAACATAAGCTGCAACAAAAAAGTGTGTGAGAGAGAGAACAAGATGACATGGTTAATGGTAAAAACTGACAATAATTCAAATGCTGCTGCGTTCTTACAGCAGGAACATCAAGATCGGGAATGTACTGTGACGCTGAGAGCATATCAGTAGGGCTGTCCTCGCCTGTCCATTCTTTGTTAAGGTTCTGGATGAAGTTATCATTGCATAGCAACACAGAAACCTCAACCTTTTCATACTTCCCAACGTCACTTATTGAAGTGTCTCGTGTATTGTAGTTATACTCCAGAAGTCCATCTAGTGCAATTTTCATCGCCATCGGAACATTTAATTTCAGAATTTCTATAGTGTTCTGCATGAAAATTAAGGGAAGCAAAATTAACAAACACTCACGCAACAAATTGAAAAGTTAAACAGCTAACGTGATCAACATCACCCTGTTGGGAAATGAACTACGCGCATTATAACTCCCTGAACTAGGCAGCTCGTGCCTACTTCCTATCGTTAAATGGAGAACATGACCGGTTTGAAACAATAATACATGACTCATAATTTGAAAATCGCCAAGCGTGAACTGTCGGGATACTAATAACTCAGACTTATATTCAGAAATATCAGAACAATGCTTCATGATACACCATACAATTTAATGCTGCGCAAAACAACACTTTTAAATGTACCTCATGTGACACTTACAATAGCTAGACGCAACACAGAGAAGTTTGACAAGGTGAAATGCGTACCAGCACTTCGATATCGTCGGGCAAGTCCTCCTCAACACTGATGCGGGCGCAGAGCTCGATCTCGGTCTCCTTGGGCGGGGGCGGGGGCGAGGGCGGGGGCGCAGGGTCCTGCGGCTCCTCCCGCTTCGCTGCCGTCTGCCCGCGCCGCCCCCTTCGTAAGCCGCGTATGCCGGCGAGGAACCCAGCGAAAGGCGGAACGGGGCGCAGGGGCTCGGGGGTGGGCGTGAACCCCCGCCAGGAGAGCAGCGAGGCTGAGGACGACGCCGCGGGCAGGTGCGGGAGGAGCGGCGCCGCGGCGCGGAGGGGCGACGGGAGGTGGAGGTGCGAGCGCGAGGCGAACGGGAGGGCACGCGACACGATGCGCGCCATGGTCGCGCTCGCGCGGCGGCCGGCGGCGGAGGGTGGGAGGAGGACGGGGCGAATAGGGAGGTTTTGTGGTTTTGCTTCTCTGGTTTTTTAGTTTTCCTTTGGCTCGTCCGCTTTGTAGTACCATTTCCTCGCCGTTGTGAGGTGAAGGCATCTCTCTAGTATTCGCCGTTGTGAGAAACAGCAAAATTTGTATGAAGGAACAGTATATTCCTTTAATATATTCTCCACCTTGTTGCAAAGACAAACTATCAACATATGCGTGCTAAATGTTGATTGGATCACAATTTTGTGGGAGAAGCAGCAAGTGTGTAACAAATATTTTGCTTGTTTCTCAAGCTCATTTACTATAACTTATAAGAAACAATTTTCTGCTCCCTCTTTCTATTCCCTCCTCTAGATCATCAAACAAGTGACGTGGAACCAGTAACTAGTAAGGAATCGATGATGTGTACAACATGCCCTCATTCGCCTCGACATGTCGAGGGGATTTCCCGCTTCGTACCACTTAGGGTGTGTTCGGTTCCAGAACCAAATGGAATGGAACGGAACCATTCCGCACCTAGAGCTAATTCTTGTGTTCGTTTTTAGAATGGAACGGAACCGAGTGGTTCCTCAAAAGAAAATATTCTCTCTATATGCGGAATGCA
>NC_061513.1:105631187-105756889 GCF_022539505.1 Lolium rigidum | reverse complement strand
GTTACATCAAAACCCCCTGAATACTTGTCTGTGAGCATTTACAGTGAATCCTTCATCGAAACTGCTTGTCAACACCTTCTGCTCCTCGTTGGGATCGACATTCTTATTTATCGAAAATACTACGATACACCCCCTATACTTGTGGGTCATCAGTTGCTTTCAACTTGTAACATGTATATCTCATGGATATTGTCAACATAGAGTAATATAATAAGTGCAATAAGCAAGTATGTAGGAATCAATGCACAGTTCACACAAGTGTTTGCTTCTTGAGGTGGAGAGAAATAGGTGAACTCGACTCAACATTGAAAGTAAAAGAATGGTCCTCCATAGAGGAAAAGCATCGATTGCTATATTTGTGCTAGAGCTTTGATTTTGAAAACATGAAACAATTTTGTCAACGGTAGTAATAAAGCATATGCATCATGTAAATTATATCTTATAAGTTGCAAGCCTCATGCATAGTGTACTAATAGTGCCCGCACCTTGTCCTAATTAGCTTGGACTACCTGGATTATCACCGCAATACATATGCTTTAACCAAGTATCACAAAGGGGTACCTCTATGCCGCCTCGTACAAAGGTCTAAGGAGAAAGCTCGCATTTGGATTTCTCGCTTTTGATTATTCTCAACTTAGACATCCATACCGGGACAACATAGACAACTGAGATAATGGACTCCTCTTTTAATGCTTTAAGCATTCAACAACAATTAATTCTTTTCTCATTAGAGATTTGAGGATGTTTGTCCAAAACTGAAACTTCCACCATGGATCATGACTTTAGTTAGCGGCCCAATGTTCTTCTCTAACAATATGCATGCTCAAACCATTCAACTCAGTGTAGATCGCCCTTACTTCGAGACAAGACGAACATGCATAGCAACTCACATGAAATTCAACAATGAAAAGTTGATGGCGTCCCCGAGTAAACATGGTTATCGCACAACAAGCAACTTAATAAGAGATAAAGTGCATAATTACATATTCAATACCACAATAGTTTTTAAGCTATTTGTCCCATGAGCTATATATTGCAAAGGTGAATGATGGAATTTTAAAGGTAGCACTCAAGCAATTTACTTTGGAATGGCGGAAAATACCATGTAGTAGGTAGGTATGGTGGACACAAATGGCATAGTGGTTGGCTCAAGTATTTTGGATGCATGAGAAGTATTCCCTCTCGATACAAGGTTTAGGCTAGCAAGGGTTATTTGAAACAAACACAAGGATGAACCGGTGCAGCAAAACTCACATAAAAGACATATTGAAAACATTATAAGACTCTACAACGTCTTCCTTGTTGTTCAAACTCAATACTAGAAATTATCTAGACCTTAGAGAAACCAAATATGCAAACCAAATTTTAGCATGCTCTATGTATTTCTTCATTAATGGGTGCAAAGCATATGATGCAAGAGCTTAATCATGAGCACAACAATTGCCAAGTATCACATTACCCAAGACATTAATAGCAATTACTACATGTATCATTTTCCAATTCCAACCATATAACAATTTAACGAAGGAGAAACTTCGCCATGAATACTATGAGTAGAAACCAAGGACATACTTGTCCATATGCTACAGCGGAGCGTGTCTCTCTCCCATAAAGTGAATGCTAGGATCCATTTTATTCAAACACAACAAAAAACAAAAACAAACCGACGCTCCAAGAAAAAGCACATAAGATGTGATGGAATAAAAATATAGTTTCGGGGAGGAACCTGATAATGTTGTCGATGAAGAAGGGGATGCCTTGGGCATCCCCAAGCTTAGACGCTTGAGTCTTCTTAATATATGCAGGGGTGAACCACCGGGGCATCCCCAAGCTTAGAGCTTTCACTCTCCTTGATCATGTTGCATCATACTCCTCTCTTGATCCTTGAAAACTTCCTCCACACCAAACTCGAAACAACTCATTAGAGGGTTAGTGCACGATATAAATTGACATATTCAGAGGTGACACAATCATTCTTAACACTTCTGGACATTGCATAATGCTACTGGACATTAGTGGATCAAAGAAATTCATCCAACATAGCAAAAGAGGCAATGCGAAATAAAAGGCAGAATCTGTCAAAACAGAACAGTTCGTATTGACGAATTTTAAAATGGCACCAGACTTGCTCAGATGAAAATGCTCAAATTGAATGAAAGTTGCGTACATATCTGAGGATCATGCACGTAAATTGGATTAATTTTCTGAGCTACCTACAGGGAGGTGGACCCAGATTCGTGACAGCAAAGAAATCTGGAACTGCGCAGTAATCCAAATCTAGTACTTACTTTTCTATCAACGGCTTAACTTGGCACAACAAAACACAAAACTAAGATAAGGAGAGGTTGATACAGTAGTAAACAACTTCCAAGACACAAAATAAAAACAAAGTACTGTAGCAAAATAACACATGGGTTATCTCCCAAGAAGTTCTTTCTTTATAGCCATTAAGATGGGCTCAGCAGTTTTAATGATGCACTCGCAAGAAATAGTATTTGAAGCAAAAGAGAGCATCAAGAGGCAAATTCAAAACAAATTTAAGCCTAACATGCTTCCTATGAAAAGGAATCTTGTACACAAATAAATTCATGAAAAGCAAAGTGACAAGATCGGGAAGATAAAACAAGTGTAGTTTCAAAAATTTCAGCACATAGAGAGGTATTTTAGTAACATGAAAATTTCTACAACCATATTTTCCTCTCTCATAATAACTTTCAGTAGCATCATGAGCAAACTCAACAATATAACTATCACATAAAGCATTCTTATCATGAGTCTCATGCATAAAATTATTACTCTCCACATAGGCATAATCAATTTTATTAGTTGTAGTGGGAGCAAATTCAACAAAGTAGCTATCATTATTATTCTCATCATCAAATATAGGAGGCATATTGTAATCATAATCAAATTTATCCTCCATAACAGGCGGTACTAAAAGACCAATATCTTTATCATAAATAGGAGGCAAGGTATCATCAAAGTAAATTTTCTCCTCAATGCTTGGGGGAATAAAAAGATCATGAAAACCAGCTTCCCCAAGCTTAGAACTTTCTATATTATTATCAACAATGGTGTTCAAAGCGTTCATACTAATATTACTACCAGCATGCAAATAAGATTCCATAGGTTTTTTAATTTTCGCATCAAACAATCCATGTTTTAAATCAGGAAATAGAAATAGAAGCTCATTCTTGTCCATTATGCCAAACTAGTGAAATAAAAACATGCATGATATTAAATAAAGTAAAACAAGTAACTAATTTTTTTTGTGTTTTTGATATAGCAAACAAGATAGCAAATAAAGTAAAACTAGCAACTAATTTTTTTGTATTTTGATTTAGTGCAGCAAACAAAGTAGTAAATAAAACTAAGCAAGACAAAAACAAAGTAAAGAGATTGAGAAGTGGAGACTCCCCTTGCAGCGTGTCTTGATCTCCCCGACAACGGCGCCAGAAAAAGAGCTTGATGGCGTGTAACTCACACGTTCGTTGGGAACCCCAAGAGGAAGGTATGATGCGCACAGCGAGCAAGTTTTCCCTCAGAAAGAAACCAAGGTTTATCGAACCAGGAGGAGCCAAGAAGCACATTGAAGGTTGATGGCGGCGGGATGTAGTGCGGCGCAACACCAGGGATTCCGACGCCAACGTGGAACCTGCACAACACAACCAAAGTACTTTGCCCCAACGAAACGAGTGAGGTTGTCAATCTCACCGGCTTGCTGTAACAAAGGATTAACCGTATTGTGTGGAAGATGATTGTTTGCGAGAAAACAGTGAGAACAGATATTACAGTAGATTGTATTTCGATGAAGAGAATTGGACCGGGGTCCACAGTTCACTAGAGGTGTCTCTCCCATAAGACAAGCGAGCATGTTGGGTGAACAAATTACGAGTTGGGCAATTGACAAATAAAGAGAGCATGACCATGCACATACATATCATGATGAGTATAGTGAGATTTAATTGGGCATTACGACAAAGTACATAGACCGCCATCCAACTGCATCTATGCCTAAAAAGTCCACCTTCAGGTTATCATCCGAACCCCTTCCGGTATTAAGTTGCAAAGCAACAGACAATTGCATTAAGTATGGTGCGTAATGTAATCAATAACTACATCCTTAGACATAGCATCAATGTTTTATCCCTAGTGGCAACAGCACAACACAACCTTAGAACTTTCACGTCACTCGTCCCGGTGTCAATGCGGGCATGAACTCACTATCGAGCATAAGTACTCCCTCTTGGAGTTACAAGCATCTACTTGGCCAGAGCATCTACTAGTAACGGAAAGCATGCAAGATCATAAACAACACGTAGATATAACTTTGATAATCAACATAACAAGTATTCTCTATTCATCGGATCCCAACAAACGCAACATATAGAATTACGGATAGATGATCTTGATCATGTTAGGCAGCTCACAAGATCCGACAATGATAGCACAATGGGGAGAAGACAACCATCTAGCTACTGCTATGGACCCATAGTCCAGGGGTAGACTACTCACACATCACACCGGAGGCGACCATGGCGGCGTAGAGTCCTCCGGGAGATGATTCCCCTCTCCGGCAGGGTGCCGGAGGCGATCTCCCGGATCCCCGAGATGGGATCGGCGTTGGCGGCGTCTCCGGAAGGTTTTCCGTATCGTGGCTCTCGGTACCGGGGGTTTCGTCACGGAGGCTTTAAGTAGGCGGAAGGGCAAGTCGGGAGGGGGCACAGGGGCCCCACACCATAGGCCGGCGCGGCCAAGGGGAGCCGCGCCGCCCTAGGGTTTGGGCACCCTGTGGCCCCACTTCGTTTCGTCTTCGGACTTCGGAAGCTTCGTGGAAAAATAGGCCCCGGGCTTTGATTTCGTCCAATTCCGAGAATATTTCCTTACTAGGATTTCTGAAACCAAAAACAGCAGAACAATGACAGCGGCACTTCGGCATCTTGTTAATAGGTTAGTTCCAGAAAATGCACGAATATGACATAAAGTGTGCATAAAACATGTAGATAACATCAATAATGTGGCATGGAACATAAGAAATTATCGATACGTTGGAGACGTATCACCCGCCATCCCTATCGCCACCATCGTCGCTCGGGTCCGTCACCATTGACCTCTCCGCGTATGAGTTCGGTGTCACCATCCGGTTAGGTATGGATTGGGACAGGATGCCTCCGCTGAAATTCGGGTCGGTGATCGATAGGCAAGAGCCCCATGAGCTCGTACTGCGGGTTGGCTGGCCTATGGTCCGTGGAGGTGTTGTTCGACTATGTTGGCCAGATGTACCTCCACAATGGCTAGAGGCAGTACACCCCCCTCTGCGCACACCATTAAAGGCAGACACTTCGTCGTCTTCAAGTTCGAGGGCTACAACATGCTCACCGTCAAGGTATTCGACGAGACCATGTCCCGCCACCACTATCACTCCGACGAGGATGACTAGGCGAGGGTATGATGAAGATGCTAGGGTCTCATTCTATGTTTCTATTAATGTCTAGTTCATTATATAATTTTTCTTGAAGCAAATTGTGCCCAAACTATGTATGCCATCCATGGATGTAGCCAAAAGATTCTAATATTTTAAGAAAATTGGGTCCGAGCGGACCAAATGGATCTTGTAGTTAGGCGCACTGGCCTGGCAGACCGGACCACATCAAGGCGTGGCCGGATACACATAGAAGAAGTAGGTGACATGGTAAGGAAGTTGGAGAAGAAGTCAGATGTCGAGGAAGACATTGTCGAACCCGATGAAGACGAGGCGCCGATCCGAGCTTGCCAGACACAGTGATGTATCAAGGAGGAAGGCACGAGCCGGTGTTGGCAACACCGGGCGTGTGAGGGCAAGGGCCATCATGAACTATATATGACCGGTCCAATTATCATAGGGACCAGCAGAGGAGGCCTCCGGGACGGTTGCGAGTTACAGTACGCGGTGTAGATCGTCGATTCTGATATCGGAGTAGAGGCGCGTGAAGACGCCGTGTGGTGGCGACTCAATCCGATCAATGATTGGCGAAACCAAAAAATAAAACACCGGTGAAACAACCGACTAACAAAAAATAAAAATGATCTACATATCGGAAAAAAGACAAGAGGGCAGCCGATCAACCGCCTGGCAGACGAACCCTCCTACGGGTTGCGCGGCTTCCGTAGATCATGTAGATCGTTCTTCCTGGGGGCGATGCGGAGCGGAAGCGTGTTGCGGCGGCTAGGTCAGGAACTTGTGTCTGATACCATGTAGAACGATAGAGATGGATCGGCGGAATATGTTGAATGTTGTATTGAACCTCTCTCGAGAGTATATATATGACACAAAGTCTTGGAGATCAAAAATAATGTAGGTTTGGATTACGAATCCTATACTACCAAATATGTATATATCAAATATATCTCTAGCAATCAGTAGAAAGGATTCATATAGTAACGAAAATGAGCAGAGTATTAAACGATGACTGAAGGACGCGGTATTGTGATGTAGTTTGTACGACCACGAGACGAACACATCGCTCGAAAGGAACGCGTCTTTCCTAACAAGCTTCTGCAATTGTAGATACTACGTAATAAACATTCTGGCCAAAAGACTCTCTAAAGAGAATAAGTACTAGTATTCCCCATGTGGGCATGTCCATCCTTCTCCACGTAGCGTGAACTTTCTCGGCTCAATTCTCTGCACGGCCCTGTCTCCCGTTTTATTAAATATCATCACAAACAATCATGGGTGTATGCATGCATGTAGGTGCAAAGTACGCGGGCAAGCAGAAGAAAGAAAAGAATGTGGTATGGTATCCGGGCAGAATTAACTGACGGCGAACAAGAAGAACAAGGGAGAAGACAAAATTGCATGATACCATACCCTGGCTCGGTAGCTACGGTGGGGGAGCAGGGTGCCGGTCAGAGCACATTTGTGTTAGGGCATCTCTAACGGGGCGACGCATTTCGGACACCAAAAGTGGTCGCGAGCGTCCGTTTGCGCCGCCCCGCGGACATATTTTATCCGCGTGTCCGTTTGCGTCTGGGTGTGTTCCCACCGGCACATTTTTTGATTTACAACGTATTTAAAAATATAAAAAGTAGTATATTTAAATGCATAAAAACTATACAATGTAGATCTAGAAGCCTAGACTACTTGCTTCCGGATGGGCCGGCCCGTCGTTGCGTCGCTCCTCCATCGCCTGCTTCTCCGCCGCCTCCCATGCGGCTGCTATGTCTCGGTGCGCCGCCGCATCCTCTTGCAAGCACTGCTCCAGCCTCGCGTTCGCTGCGTCGTCCTTGAGCGTTTCGAAGGATTCGACGATAGCCCTCTACTCCGCCGCCCTCTCCTCCGGCGTAGGCGCATCAGGGTCATCGGAAGACCAAGATATCTCCGAGTCGGAGTCCTCTGCGGCTGCGGCGGCCGCCAGCCTACGATGTTCCAGCTTGGCGTCGACCGCCGGATGGGCCGCCCGCTCCTCCTCTGCTTCTTCCTCCGCGAGAGCCAGTTCAACGACGTCCCTGACCGGGTCGAGGAGGTCGTCAGTGCTGTCGTCGTTGTCGAACTCCACGGAGCTCGAGGAGGCTGGGGGAGGTGGAGTGGAAGCGGTGGCTAGGGTTTAGTGGGGAGGAGATGAGATGAGATGCTCGCGCCCCTATTTATATAGGTTGGAGGCAGGGCGACGGCCGCGCCACGCGTGGCATCGCCATTACGACGTGCGCAGAGGTAGGCGACGGCCGCGCGCCACGCGAGGCATCGCTATTTACGCGGCCGCAGACTGCCGAAGCGACGCCTCGGCGCCAGTACTGGCGGAGAAGACGCATCGACGCTGGGTCACTGCCAGGCGGGCCAGACAAAACGTCCGCCAGACGCGAGCGCGACCGCGGAGCGTCCGCGGAGAAGCAAACCTGACGCATATTTGGGCCAGGTTTACGTCTCCGCGAATAGCCCGGTCATTTTGCGTCGTCCCGCTGAAGCAGGATCCAGACGCATTTCTGGTCAAGACGAACGCAAACGTCGGTCGCTCACGTCGCGCCGTTGGAGATGCCGTTAGACAAAACGCACCGCCCGGTCGGTGGAGGCAAGTGCCGACGACTAGGTCGACGGCCAAGAGCATCGTCCATTCGTCCCTCAAACGATGCTTTAAAGGATCGGGAAAGCGTCGGACAAAAACCGCCCACAACTGCATGTTTTACGGGGAAATTTCAATCCGTAACTACTTCTAGTTTTGGGTGTATCTTATTTTTTTATGTCACATTTATAAGTTAAAAAAAGCTGAAATAAAATTATGGACCTAGATTGTGTTGTATGTTATGCATCTGTGAAATTTTGTCAAAAAATATAATAACTTGAGAGTATGTGACGTACATAAAAAAACAAATGATATCTAAATAGTATAGGATGCTATTCATATATGTCTTCTCGTTTTTACACAAGTTATATATAGTCATATTTGACACAACATTTTGCATGTGCACAACATATAACATAACCAATTAATGTCTATAGTTTATTTTCACATCTTTTAAAATCCACAGATGTGGCATCTAATAGTGGGGTGCGGGCGCAACAAGTTACGCATTATAGGCTTTTCTATCCGCCGTGATCTGCGTGTTAGGCCGACAACTTCGTCAACCCGCTGGCTCATGGGCGGAGCCACCACCGGGTCGAGGAGGGTCGACCCGGCTCAGGAATTGGGGAAAAATAGTCGACCCTAAGGCATCTCCAACGGGCGACGCATTTCGGACGCCTAAAAGTGGTCGCGAGCGTCCGTTTGGGTAGCTCCAGACATATATTTTATCCGCGCGTCCGTTTGCGTCTGGGTGTACCTCATCGGGGTGACCCATTTTTCTAACATTTGCAACATATATAGAAAGCATAGAAACCTAGTACATTCAAACTATACAAAGTAGTTCTAGAAGCATAAACTACTTGCTGCCTGACGGGCCGGTCCCGTCGTTGCGTCGCTCCCTCGTCTGCTTCTCTGCCGCCTCCCATGCGGCCGCTAGGGCTCGGTGCGCTGCCGCGTCCTCTAGCGGGCACTGCCGCAACCTCGCGTTGGCGGCGTCATCCTTGAGCGTCTCGTAGGACTCGACTATAGCCCTATGCTCTGCCGCCTTCTCCTCCGGGGTAGGCGCATCAGGGTCATCGGAATACCATGATATGTCGGAGTCGGAGTCCTCTGCGGCTGCGGCGGCCGCCACCCTGCGGTGTTCCATCTCGACATCGATCGCCGCATGGGCCGCCCGCTCCTCCTCTGCTTCCTTCTCCGCTTCAGCCAGGGCCTCGGCGTCCCTGACCAGGTCGAGGAGGTCGGTGATGTGGTCACCGTTTCAGCGGCCCGCCGCCTTTCCCCGCCGGCCCACCACCGCCTTTCCTCGCTGGCCCGCCGCCGCCGCCTTCGTCTCCAGTTGCCGCCCCTTGCTCAACGCCTCAGCTCGTCCCCATCTCCGACTCCAATCGCCTGGCCTCTGCTCGGCCGGTCGGCCCTGCCCGTCTGCCCCCAGCTCGGCTCGTCCCCGGCTGCCTTCGATGGACGCCGACGAGGAGGCAACTTAATGGTATGATACTATCTTATCAAAATGTAGCTCTATTTTGGTGTTCTTGTTTTTTATAGTCATTTTGTTGTTGTACTTGATGAAATATGCAAATTGAATCTGCTTGGACCTCTTTTATTGAATACATTTGCTCTTTTCTATCAAAAAAAAATTTAGAGCTTGGTTTCGACCCCCCTCAGTTCAATTCCTGGCTCCGCCACTGCGCTGGCTGGAGATCAAGGCGTGAGCAGAAGCTGCCGCAGCGGGCAGGAGGTGCAGGCATCATCAGCATCATCAAGGATGAGCCGGAGGAGGAGGCCCCGTCGACATGGAGTGGTTCGACCGGGATGACGGTTTTTTAGTTTAGTTCAAGTCTAAGTTTAAATTCGGTCATCGAGCGATATGCTTGATGAGCAACTCAAACCAACAAAAAAAGTTTAAATTTGGTCGAATTTCATATAAATCTTTAATGTATAATAAAATTTCAAAAAATTATGCATTAAGTGTAAATTTAATTGAAACTGCACGTTCTCATACTGCCGTTTAGGGGACATACGACGCTAGCAGAGACACCCCCACTAAAACGGCAACCCACACCGGCCATTCAAATGGGTCCGTGACGTCCGTCGGATGGCGTTTGAGGGGCCCAGTTGAGCTGCTCTATTGCAAACATGCATTCCATTGACATGGAGGGTCGACAGATAGATTTTGACCATCGCCGCCGACGAAAGGCAGAGCGAGGTATATCCCTGTTGCGAGTACACAACACAGCTGGCCAAATGGGTAGTAGCAGTGTTCAAAAAAATGGGCAGTAGTAGACTAGTAGTACGTCGTACCAACGTAGCTGACGTTCGTTGATAGGCAATCTGCACAGGTACGCCGTGACGGTGACGGGAGCAGCAAATCTAAAGCTTTCTGGACGCAACCATGCATATATCTATCCGACTAGTACGAGACGGGACACAGCTAAGCCATGCCAGAACAGGACGTCGTCCACCGAACCAAGAAGAGAGAAACCGCGTCCGATCCGGCCGGGACAAATAGCCGAGGAAATCGCTCTCTCCCGACACACCAACCACCGACGGTCGCTGGAGACAAATCCGGCGGCGCATGAGGATAAAAATGAGGTCAACCACGGTGCTCTACGTGCGTGCAGAGCTGACCGCCGCGGTGGCCATTCCATGCATGCCCGTGTGGCCCCGCTCCACCTTCTTCCCACGCGTATCGTGTAGTAGAGTCACATCTTTTATTTTTCCGGCCATCATCGACATTGTGTTTAGCTTCTTGGCCGGACCTCTCGCGCATATTTGCGCCGTCGGATTATCTAGTTTCATGCTTTAGGATTTATGCTATCATATATCATTTAGTTTCGGGTAACTTAAGCTTATCGAAAAGCAACGAAACAAACTGATTTCATGCAAGGAACAAAGTCATTTCTTTATGCATGCTTGGCTGGTTGACGTGGCGCGCAACGGTCATGGAACGGTGTGTAGCGAGTACTGGCCCCCTCTGAGTATATTACGCCGTTGTTCTGCTATCTCAACGATACCGCATTCTACAAAAGATAACCTTCATCACCGTGTCTTTGATCCAAACCTCGTTGACAGGAACCTCTTGCCAAACAAATAAATCTGTCTCTGACTTTCGGAGCATGATTGACTTTGGATCGTGAAAACAATCCTTCATTAGATGTTGTTTCTTAAAAAAACTATTGTTCCAAATTATTTGCAGGTTATCTGCAGAACAATGTATTGAATTTATATGTGGTCTTACCTCCTTGCGGATTCAGTCGGACCATTTGAATACAGGATGCAATTGTTCGATGACGGTCGTACGGGCTATCTTCAACCAGCCCCTGTCTTCAACCAGGCTGGATGTCGACAACACATTAGAATACAATATGCATAGAGGCTTTTTGTATGCTCTTTTTATTGGCTAATTATTGTGGCAAATCTGACTGACCCATGATTTGTATCATTTTATGACTAGAACTCAAATTAAACAGGTTATGTACATCACCTTAATGCAGAGGCCAAAGCTATGTTCCCCATTTCGAAAAAACTCTTTAAATTCTTAACCTGGATATGCTAATGTGCTGAGCGCTAAGTTGGCATGTAGCCGACCCACATAGAAGAAATTGGATAGATGCCACCTTAATTTCCAGCTATTTGTAAAATGCCACTGCAACTTTCGACTATTAATAGACGCCACAACAATTTGTGTACTTTTGATAGACAACATTATGCCCACTTTAATACACATACTAGGCAATATACACTTGTATTTCTGTCATATGTACGTATACACGATGGGACCCACCCAAATCGTCCAACGTGGATCAGCACGATCAGAGAAAAAAATGTGAATTTACTTTGGGATAAAATTGGGATAAGCTCCAGGTTGAATAACAATTAAAACATACCATGCATGCAGAAACATACAGAGAACATCAGATGCAAATGTTGTTCCAGGTTCAAATGGCTTCTAAAAGCAGAGCATCCGATGCAAATGTAGTGACAGGTTCAAATAACCATCTCCAAATGCATGATCTTAAAAAATAAAATAAGGCTTCACATCATTACAGAAATTATAATCTACACCTAAGCCAGTACATAAGGCTTCGCTTGGCTTAAAAGTGTCGGCTTAAGAACCGCATCGCTTGTTGATGGTGTAACAACCTCGGGTTTCTTTTTCTTGCCATTTTTCGCAGGAGACTTCTTCTTCTTCGCCGGTGACTTCTTCTTTCATTTGTATTTCACTTGAGTTGCCCTCTTCCTAGTAGCCGCCTTCTTCACTTGTGTCGCCTCTTCCCGGGTGTCGCCATTTTCGCGGGTGTCGCCTTCCTCCTGGGTGTCGCACTTCTGTTTTTTCCGTGGTTGTGATAGTAATAGGTGTGGTAACATCATAATGCTCTCGTCGTCAACTCCGACATACTCCTCTTTGTTATCAAATGGGTCAGCTAAATTATCATACTCAGTTTGGTGGTCAGCATCTACAACATCACACATCGTCTCAGTTGTCCTCCAACAACAAATCGTGTCCTCCTAGCAAAATAAAATTGTCTTTTATTTTATTTCAAAATTGAAGGATTACTATTTTCACTAATATTTTGCTCCTACAAAATTTCGTTTCCATCTTTACGGATGTGTTAATTAAGTACAAACTCTAAATATCTAAACTAATTCAAGTCATTTTTATCTTGACTAACCTCTAAAAATACTACATGAGGTACTAAATCTATCGGAGGAGGAAAAACTATTGTCAATCTCTTTGTTGTGGAACTGGTGGCAAGAGAGAAACAGGGGGAATCATGGAGAGAACTACCAGAATGTGGAGTGTTTCCAATTCAATGTACGCAGGCATGTTAATGAGTGGAAAGTTAACGTGAAGAAAGAGAAGGTAGCAGTCACGAGTGAGACAAGGATTTGGGAAGCACCTCCAGCTGATTACATTAAAATCAATCTAGATGCCTCGTTCAAACAAGAGTCTTGCAGCGGTGGCTGGGGTGTCATTGGCCGTGACTATATTTCAGATGTATGTGTCGCTGCAGCGGGGCCTCTCAAATGGATCAAGGATGCAATGCATGCAGAAGCAATGGCACTATCGCATGCCATCGACATAGCTGATCGATTGGGTATGGGCAGAGTTATTTTTGAGACAGACTGTCTCAATCTGAAGAATGCGATGACAACCTCAGACTACTTCTTTTCCCCTCTCGGTATTTTGATCAGTGATATGAAGTTTAGACTTCAAATGAATTTTATTGAGGCTAGAGTGGCTTTTGCGCCTAGAACCTGTAACAAGCCGGCTCATGAGCTTGCGGCTAAAGGTTTAGGTGAAGTTCAAGGAGACCATGTCCTTTGGACTATGAACTTCCCTGATGATGTAATCTGTTGGGTGACCGGCGATCATGCCGTGTTTTAATGGAATACGAGTGTTCCATGTCAACAAAAAAAAAGTTTTTGGCCTAGTGAGTTTTGTGCAACATACAAAGTAAAATGTTCTCTTGTGGTAATCCAGCCTACAATAAAGTATCTATGCAATATTGAATACCTAAGGAAATGTTCAATATTAAAAATTTATGCAACTTAAAATAACGACCCGCCCAATCTGCTTGACTCCCCATGAGCCAATGAATGAGTGACGTTTTTATGGTTTGAACGGTCATTGCATACCTCATATTATCATTCGCGGCACTATGTATTCCGATAACACATCTTACTAGATGGTGCAAGTTAAACCAACATAATTTACACTAAAGTTTTACACTTTATATAACCTATTTTTTTTATTACATTACAGTCTTAATAAAGTATGTTTCCCCAATATCCAGTTAGCACATTTAACTATTTTTTTTTACTAATATTAAGCACATCCTTCTTTGTATTGTAATGTACATTGAAAATACGCTTACCTTGGGCTAAATATTTAAATATATTATGTAACAAAGAAACTATGTTAGTTTTATATTATACAGACATAGGCTATAAATTTACACAACAAGTGTGCACCTTTTTTTTGTAATTGCATTAAGATTTAATTATCTTTAATATGTTGAGAGACATATCTATTTAGTATAGCCTAACAAATTTCTTAATAGGGCTTTCCTGTTTGTCATTACATGAACAAATAAACAGAAAGTTCTAGAATATAAATTGAAACGTTAGCTTAACTATGAACCTTTTTCCCGTCATCCACTGTTACTTACAAGTTACACTGTGTTCGATAATTATCCCATAACACCTTGATATTAACCTTCGCATATATATGATTTTGTATGTCAGGTTCATCGAAATGTGCTTGCTATCATCTTGTGTACACAAATTTTCATGTCAGTTTCCCAAATCTGATTGTCCAGCACACGTTTCCAAGCTTTCATAGTCTAGAAGAGCTTGGTTTGAGAAGAGCCAAAAGAAGATCCTAGATAACACAAATTGACATGATGACTTAATTTTTTATTTGTAGTTTGATTGTGTGTTGTTTAACTATGTCATATTTCGTGTCTTTTTATGCCACTTTCATCTATATTGGAACCATGAATTTATTTGAATTTATGTGCTATTCTTAAGCAATGTTTTATTTTCTCACATGGCCAAATGGCCAAGTGTATGTTCATATGCCCAAATGACCAAGTTTGCCAAAAAAAAAAAACAATGTTAGGCCGTGCTGCCCAAATAGGTGGCCATGTTGGTTATACCATGTGACCCAAATGGGCAGGCAGACACCGCCTCTCCTCCCATGTCGACGAGGCCACCCAAACAGACCACATAAAAACACAAAAGGTGTCCCATTTATTCGGCCACGTTGAAGATGACCTAAGCTATGCATGCCAGAACTAGGACGTCGTCCATCGCACCAAGAAGAGAAACTGCGTCCTCTCCGGCCAGGACCAATTGCCGAGGAAATAGGTTCACTCCCGAGTCCCGACACTCATCGGGGCGTTGTCTGGTGTCCCTTCTCGCAACGCACACCAGCCACCGATGGGTGTTGAAGCCAACTCCAGAAACGCATGCGGATAAAAGTGAGGTCAACCGACCCGGTGCTCTACCTCTACGTGCGTGCCAAGCAGAGAGCAGACCGTCGCGGTGTCCGCTTCCATGCCCGTGTGGCCCCGTTCCAAGTTCTCACCACGCCTACCGAGTAACAGAGTCACACCTTTGTTTTCGGCCATGAATCGAGCTTGTGATAACCCTGCCCGGCGAACTCCTCGATTGATCTCACGTGCATGCTTATGTCATCGGATTTATCCAGTTTCAAGTTTTAAGATTCGTCCTACCAGATATTATTCGGTTTTCTTATGTTTCGGGTATCTCAAACTTTTTTTTGAACAAATCTCAAACTTATTGAAAACGCAGGTTCCGTGCACTGTGTTAGAGATATATTTGGTATAGGTATATTTGGTAGTATATGATTTGTAATCATCTCCTGCCTTATCTCTAGGATAGCCTTCTTGGCTCCCAAGACTTGTACCCCTATATATACTCGTCCGAGAGGCTCAATACAACATCCAACATATTCCGCAAATCTCTCTCCATCTCTATCATTCAACATGGTATCAGAGCAGCACGCTCCTTGACCTAGCCGTCGCAAAGTTTCCGCGCAGCGCCGCCCCCGGGGAGGTCGATCTCCATGATCTACTCCCGGGGCCGCGCAACCCGAATGAGGGTTCGTTCGCCGATCCGTTGATCCACTGCCTTCGAGTCTTTTTTTTTCCAATCTGTAGATTGGTTTTCTTTTTGCTCAGTCGGTCGCTCGACCGGCGTTTTTTTTTTGGTTTTACCGATCATAGATCGGATTGAGTCGCCCATCGCCGTCGTCCACTTGCGCCTCTACTCCGACAACGGCATTGACCTGCACCGGCCATCAACCGCATGACACAGCCGGACGTGCTGCACACGGGGCACCCCTACGTGCGACGCAGCAGGCTGTCTCGCTCGCGCGGTCTCCTCCGCCGGCTCGTCTCCACCGTCATCGCCCGGGACATCGTCGACAACGTCACAATCGGCTCCGATCTGCGCGTCGTCCACGCCATGGCGCGTATCGCGCCGCCGTCGGTCTGATCAACCGACCCCGCGCACGACTACGCCAAGCACGTCCCCGAGCACGCGCCTACCGCCGATCGAGCATCGAGGTGCCGCTGCGTTGCCCCTTCGGGCCGCAGCGCCGCCGCCTTTGGTCCATGCTACCGGCCTCCGACGCGCCTTCCGAGGCGTCTACGTCGCTGGTGGTTTCCCGCCGCTGCACCGACTCGTGCCCTGCAGCTACGCCGGCCCCTCGGGCCGTGCCGTTGCTGCACGCGGTCACCTTCGCTGTCCCCCCGCGCATCGATGTCCGAGGCCACCACAGCGCCGCCCCTTCGGCGCGGGCCGCCTCCGTCCGCGCATGGTCTTCGTCGTGCCGCCGGGTCTTCCTCGCCTACTTCGTGTACCGCCGCCACGCCTTCACCCCAGGTCGCCGCTGGGCTCGCCAACCACTTCAGGTCGCGCTGGGCTCGCCGACCACCATAACGCCCATCTAGGCGTCCAGCATGACCACCCCAGGTCACCGCTGGGTTAGCCGCCTTCTACGTCTTCGTACACTACAGCTTTGCCGCCAGCGTCCTCGCCTCTTCCCCGACTACGCCACCTGCTTCTCTACTCCGACACCCGTCGTCGAGACTCGCCTCTTCCCCGACTACACCACCTGCTCCTCTACTCCGACACCCGTCGTCGAGATCTCCTCTACTAGTCTACTCCGACATGGCGCGCACTTTGTAGTGTTCCCTACCCCCCGCACGCCCGGTACTGGCAACACCGGTACGTGCCTTCGTCCCCGACGCGTCCCCGGGCCTGGCAAGCTCGGACCGGCGCCTCGTCTTCATCGGCTTCGACAACGTCTTCATCGGCACCGACTCCTCTACGACTGCCTCGACCGCGTCGCCGACTTCGTCTTTGCGTACTCGGTTCTGGCAAAACCGGAGTATGCCTTCGTCCCCGACGTGCGCCTAGTTCTGGCAAAACTAGGGCCGCACTTCGTCCTCGACGGCTCCGACTGCATCGACTTCGGCATCGACACCCTCTCCACGGCTGCCTCGACGCGTCTCCGTCACTCTCCTCGCACACTATGCGCTTGCGGCTTCATGTGCGGCTACCTCGACACCGGCACCCGACCACGACATCCCCTCGCGCGGCTACCCCGACCAAGGTTGCAGCACCCACGCTCTCGGCTACCTCGACATCGGCACAAAGGGCTATCACCTCGCATGAGCTCCTCGGCTTCTTCTACAGTGCAAGCATCCGCGACGCGACATCGTCCACGACGCTCACGCTACGACTGCGGGGGAGTGTCAGCCCGTTGGTTCCTACCTTCGGCTTCTCTCCAGTCTGACCGTCCGCGACGCTACTGTTGTTCACGTCACTACCGCTACGACTGCGGGGGAGTGTTAGAGATATATTTGGTATAGGTATATTTGGTAGTATATGATTTGTAATCATCTCCTGCCTTATCTCTAGGATAGCCTTCTTGGCTCCCAAGACTTGTACCCCTATATATACTCGCCCGAGAGGCTCAATACAACATCCAACATATTCCGCAAATCTCTCTCCATCTCTATCGTTCTACACACTGCGAGGTCCAATTCACGGGACAAAGTCATTTCTTTCTGGTTGGCTGGTTTTCTTCAGCCTGCCGTGGCGCGCAATGATCGTGGAACGGTGGACTAGCCCCTTTGAACATATTTCGTTGTTGTTCCGTCATCTCAACGATACTGCATTCTGCAAAAGATAACCTCCATCTGAATGTAGGCCATGGTTCTCCTACCTTGTCTGATGATTTTCCAGTTCAGGACATTTCGCTGATAGTATGAAACAGGGTCACATGGGCAAAAGATAACCTCCATCTCAATGTAGACCATGGTGCTCCTACCTTCCTGATCAACTTCTGACAAAGGGTTGATCCTCCAATCTTAAGCTACTGGTCGTATCGTATGTGCACGCAAAAGTCAGCCGCTCTGCATTTTATATCCACTAATCCAGGCAGCCAGCTCCACACCGACAGACAGGGCGAAGGGGCCAAGTGAAGCGCTATCTAGCTAGCAAGGGGCCTAGCTAGGATTAGGTCATCGGACCAAACAGGACATTCCGAGTCTTCAAATCTGCTTAAACTGCATAGATTAATAATGGTCGATCAGATACGTACACGCGGGAGGGCATTTTTCTGCACGCAAGGGGTGAGCTGCCAGCTAGGAGTAGCACTCTTGCATTGCATGCAAGCGGGAAGGTGCCAAAGTCGTCGGCCTTGTCTTCTCTCGCCTCCACGTTGCATGCATGATGCATATGCCCAACAGCTGAACTGCCGATCCATCGATTCAGCATGTGTTCGAATTTTGAAATAGTAGGCCAAATTTAGACCCAGTCACCATCGTGTTTCTATAAGTGCTCTATGTTTGCACAAACGCGATCGACGACCTTGACCAGGGGTGTAACCCGGGCAGCTAGCTAGCTACGGTACGTCTGCTTTATTTTTTCTTAAACCAAGTCAACCCGTAAGCGATTCAACGGCAAAGGTAAATCAAGGAGGTGCGCCGTCGGAGGGAAGACAATTTTTGAAAGAACAGAAATTGCAGCCACTGCAAAGAACGGCGATGGCTATATAATAGCTCTGGCTTCCAACTTCTTAACAGCCGCATTATCAAGGAAGGGTACTATGAAAAAGATAAGATGGGAGAAACCACCAAAGGGTATGGTGAAACTTAATGTAGGTACGACCAAGGCCAATTCATTGTTGCGGCTAACCAAGTATTGGTTCAAGTTTTAGATGTGGAATCTGCAGAGGCACTAGCTCTATGGCATGGGCTAGACCTGGCATTGCAGATGGGATGTAATCGTGTACTACCTTCATCCTAAAACTTATGACTTATATTATTTTTAAAAAGTCAAACTATGTTAAGTTTAACTAAACTTTATCAAAAATATTAACATACAAAATACAAAATTAATATCATTAAATAGATAATGAAATATATTTTCGTTTGATATCTACAAAATATTATATTTGTTGATAGATTATTCTAAAAATTTGATCAAACTTTATTTGGTTTGACTTTTCAAAAAAAATATAAACCTAAGTTTTGAGATGGAGGTATTAGTAATCAATTCAGATATCCAATTAGTGGTCAAAGCAATGAACCAAGGAGGTTATTCCATGAGTCCAGCCAGGGCCATCTCTAGGATTTTGAAGGCCCCGGGACGAACTTTATGAATGGGCCCAAGAGAGAAAAGAATCAATAATATATATAAATAGATAAAATTAGTAGTACCAATAATTCAGTAGCATTAAAAAACTTATAAATTTGCTTGCATGTGTTCCAAACCATGCAGTATTATTGGAAGCTACAAATGCATAAACAAGAGAGATGTCATACCAGAAAACCATTCCGTATGAATGACGAACTGGGAAGCAAATGCTCTTGTCAAAAGAAAGAAAGATTGGTAACCAAAAAGTAGAGTCGAGCGGAATGGTCTCATAGTTTTTATTCCGAAAATTACCTGTAAACTGCTGATCTAATCTCAACCCAAATTTTTGCCAACTTACCCCAGGTCATGAGCGACTAAGGGTGTGTTTGGTAGGTCGGCTCTACTTAGAATTTCCCTCCTCACCCGACTATTGGTTGTTTGTTAGGTCGGCTCACGTGCCTCCACCCTGCCCAGGAGATACGAAAAAGGGCGCTCCGCCCTGCCGAGCAGCGAAGTGGAAATGGAGCTTCGCTCGTGAACTCGGTCGAGCGCGCCCCGAAAACAGAGACCCGAGCCTCCCGAAAATATCTCCGCGCATCCAGCTCTAGAGGGGTAGACCTCTTCCCGTCACCCCAACCCCTTCCCCACGACCAGACCATCCTTCTCCTGCGAGTCGCCAAAAATCGCCGCCGCCGTTCGCCGCCAAGAACGCCGACTCCCCCGCTGAATCATCTTTTATGTACTATGGATGTTGCACGTATGTACCTTGGAGTGTGTATATACGTATTTACTAAAATGTATTCATTTTGGTGCCAGTCTCACTAACTTAGAGAGAAGGTAACCACATCTAACTCAAGCAGTCTACCAAACAACATCTCAGCCCAACACATCTCAACAGACCCAGGCTAACAAACAACATCTCTGCTCAACATGTCTCTGCTGACCCGGGCTACCAAACATATAAGAGAATCTCAGCTCAACTTAGCTAAGGAGAGCTTGTATGAGGAGAGATGGAAAATCTGAGTAGCCCCGGGCTACCAAACACACCCTAAGTTAAGCAGTAGCAGCGGTCGATCCCAACGCGGATTTGCCTCCATCTCCAACTCTCATTTATAGTTCTTGATTAGAGATTAGGGAATAGGGAATTAGGGATTCCAGCTTGTACGACGATGTGTGAGGCGACAACCGAGTTGGGGGAAAACGAACTGATTGAGAGAAACAAACCGGTGGCTTCAGTGCTTGATTCCATCGAGAAACTATCCGTGCCTACTAGTTGTGTGCTTGGTCTAGCCATCGATAGATCATGGATGGGCCCATTTTTCCCTTCTATACTCTTCCCTATATGCAAAATGTATAAAATCTAGGCCCCTGTTTTGCTTGCGCCCCATGCCATCGCGCCTATTGCCCTGGGTCAGAGCCGGCCCTGAGTTCAGCAGCAGCGATCCTCAACTGTTGCACTCAACTAGCAACATAATTTGTGAAAGCAACCTTTATATAATGTCCATGTGAGGTGAATGAAGCAGCAGATGAACTAGCAAAACAGCTGATTTGGACTAGTCCTGCTATATGGCTAGATGATCCCCCATCATTTCTTCTGCCAAAACTTGTATCAGATCTAACGGCATGCAGCGGTCAGGGCGGGAGTCCCTATTAATTCATCGACCAGTGTAAAACAAAATAAGATAAAACCTCACGTGCTCCTCTTTTTCAAGACGTGTTCAGAAAGGATCTGATTGCAACTGCGTGTTGGTACATCTGGTGGGACATTCGTAAGGCAACTCATGGGGAAGCTATCCAAAACCCGTCTCGGTCAACACAATGTATTTTGGCCCTTGCTTCTAATTATGCGAGAGCAAAAAACACATGGTGGAGGCGGCATCGCTCGTGGTGGCTGGTCGAAACCTCCAGAGAGTAAGGTGAAATTAAATGTTGATGCTAGCTTTGATCCTATTTCAGGTTCGGGAGATACTGGTGCTATCATTCGCGACAGCCATGGTTCTTTCATTGCGGGATGTAATCGAACTCTACCCTACATTGCTGATGCTCCTACATCGGAAGCCATGGCCTTACGTGATGGTCTCTTACTTGCTGGACAGATTGGGTGTAACAAGATCATTGTCGAGTCCGACTGTTTGGAGGTGGTACAAACTATGCAAGATGGAGGCTATTCTAGTGGAGCAGCAACATCTATTTACGAGGAGTGTTGTTTCCTTTGTCGTAGCTTTACTTCTGTTACCTTTTGTCATTGTGCTGGGGAGGCCAATGGTGCAGCTCATAGTTTAGCAGCTAGAGCAGCGGGGTTAGATAGTAAGGTCTGGCATGAAGACCCCCCCCCGATTTTCTCCTACCTGTAATCATCATGGATGTAACTATACTGTGATTGCGGCAGCGGGTTCCTGACGCACTCTTTTCCTTTCAGGGTACCTAATGGGGTTGGAAGGTTTTTAATGAGGCGGCCTGCTGTTTGTTTAATAGATTGGAGTTTACAGTTTCAAAAAAATAAGTTATCGCCTAATGTGGAATTCAATCGGTGGACTAGGGGTAGAAAGAAGCACTATTGCAGCCATCAAAGCATGGGTAAAATCTGTTGTTCTTGTTGTGTTGTTGTTCGCCAATTTACTTATCTCTTCTTCTATGCATGTGAGACAGCGGTCGAGTAGGGTACCTATTAATCAATGTCATGGCACAATATAAAAACTAGATGACTCCCCACGCGTTGCTGCGGGAATGTTTTGATAAAAAAATGCATCCATCAAGAAAAATTAAGACAAATAAGGAGCAAATGAAGGAGTATTCTGGTCGAAGAGTCAAGAAAAATCTATGCTCCTTTGGAGTATGAAACATGAACATCACATATCTTCAAGGATGCAAATGCATTTTGGAACGTCATGTCATATATCTGGATCGCCAAGAAAATTTACAAAGTCGTCCAAATGAAAGTAGTACCAGGTGACGTCACAATCGAGGCACGTCATAGAATTAATTCCCACTTCAGGTGTTTCTCACGAGGGGAGAGGAAGAGGTGACGTGGACTGATTGAAAGGAGGCGGTAGTCGGTGGAGAGGAGAAACAATTGTGGGTTGGCTGCTATTATTACTTACAGTATGAGCCATCTTAATGTGCAGTATGATTGTAGGGCGTATTAATCTCAGGAACCATGACTACACACAAGGAACCATGACTGCACCGAAATTTCTCAAAGAAAAGGAACAAAAAAAGTGCCTAGAGCAATAGATTAGTGGTGGGCCTGATGAGGTGGCATGGTTGCATGTCAAGAGAAATATGTTAGTGGGGATGAACTTCTATAGTTATATAGGATAAGGGGCATATATAGCAGTCATTTGATTGCAGCAAAACTATACGTGTGTGTATAAGGAGCGGTGCTAAAGGTGGGCCATACTAGATCGTGGCCCACTGTAACATTTCAGATGTGTGCGAACCATTCCCCCGCAACGCATCTCTCTCCCCAGCGCTTCTCCCTTCGTCTCTCTCGTACACAACCAAGGAAGTCGTCGCCGCTCCCTATCAAACGACGACCAGCCTCCAAGCGCGTCCCCTCCTCGTCTACAAGCGGCGCCTCCACCGCCGGCCGCCCTCCTCGTCTCCAAGAGGTGCCTATAGCACCGGCCGCTCTCCTCGTCTCCAAGCGGTGCCACCACCGTCGGACGCCCTCCTCGTCTCCAAGCGGCGCCTCCGTCGGCTGCCCTCCAAACCAACTGTCAGCCTCCCTCCTAGCACCTACTGGCATCGCTGAAGAGGTGCTCGTTGCATGCCCAGACCTCCATGCCATGGTAGATACGAGCTAGGGACCCGATTGTTTTTTTTTCTGTTCAAGGTTCCTAGGGTAAAATAGTTATACCTCCCTATAATTTCATAGTTTCCTGGGTATCCTTACCACTTTAAAGAGGAGGTAACCATATCTAACTAGGCACAACCTACCAAACAAACTCTCATCTCAACTCGTTTGGGCTACCAAACAAGTGAAAAAATCTCAGCTCAACTTGTCTCAGCATGTCCGTGTGGAGATAGTAATGTTGGAGTGGCCCGACCTACCAAACACACCCTAAGGGGTCGAGGAGAACCTTCTGATCCTGTTGATCATCTGGGTGGAATAAAATCAATTTGGGATTTCCTTTTCATAGTGGTTCCTCGGAATCGGCATTGTGAGGTCTCCTATGTCAACAATCCCCTCAGTTGAGCGTCTCATGGCAACCATGGCAACCTTGCGCTTCTCTGGAGATTAACTACATATATTATGATCGTTCCTAGCACGTTTCCGTAACCCGCCACCGTGCACCACCGTAGTGAGGTTCATCGGAGTCGTCTCAAGTGACAATACTTGTTAGCGTCACCCTTAAATGGTTTTCCAACCACCACTAGGCCGTCCCCGCGCAAGCCATAGAGTTGTCTCTGATGATCACCGCCAGCGAGGACATCGTCCCCTGCCCCATCCGCAGTTTTGACCGAGTCAATGCCCACGTGGAAACTAGGTGGCCACATGACCCACTAGTCACTGAGTAGGGAATGTCATGTCCCAGGAAAAAAATGACTTTTCTGTTTATATTCAAATTTTAGAGGATTTTCCAAAATAGAAAAATCATATAAATTCCATTTTAAATCACAAAGGTAAAAATAGGATATCAAAATATTCAGAAAAAACAAGAATTTTTATGAAAGCGTTTCATTTGCTTCTCTTCAATTGAAGTTTCATTTTCCTAGAATGTATCCTAATTTCTGGCCTAATTCTTCTTCTGATGATCGATTCAACCTCTGATAAAAAAGATAGACCCTGGTTCTATTTCATCTCTTCAAAAAGTTTAGTAATAAGCATAAGGGCCCTATTGTTTCGATGGAGAGAAGAACCTGTAATTAGTTTTTCAGGAAATTTCCAAACGAACAGTTTCAATGAAATCTTTCAATTTCTCATTTTATTATGTTCCACTTTATATTTAAACCCTAAAATTGTATGTATCTTAAAATATAAATTAATTAGTATTTAAACCCTAAAATTGTATTTATCTTAATTACCATTTTTATAATGATAAAAGTAGGAAATTTTAAAACATTATCAACTTGTTCTGAAAATTTATTTCTTAACTTTAACCTTACTCAATAAGTTATTTCTTTAAAGTTGTATGAAAAATATGAAACCCTAATTCCATCATGTGTGAAACCCTAACTCAATTTTATGTGAAACTGTAATTTAGTAAAACCCTAGGAAAATATTAATTGATCATTTTATATTAGCAACCATGATTAGATCTTCACCAAGCAAGCACATGCATGATCATGTTATACTCCCTCCTGTCCAAAATATGTTGCATATAAGATTTGGTCAAAGTCAAACTCCGTAAAGTTTAATCATCTATATTGATAAAAATATAAACATATATAACAAAATAATAATATTTTTAAAATTGTTATGAAATATATTTTCATATTATATGCATGATAGATCTTTGTATTATTATCTATATTCTTGGTCAAAGTTTGCACAGCTTGATTTGCACGATTAATTATGCAGAACATAAAATAGGCATGAGGGAGTACCAAAATTTTACAAGCCCAAATGCAAATGAAGTTGCTCATTTCACGTCTTCAATTCTAATAAACCTCATGTAATCAAGTTACGAAATAAATGGGAACCTTAACTTGTACTTTTCAAGTTATAACGCTAGATCACCATCCTTTGATATAACACCACTATGGTCAACCATAAAAGCAACTATGTGCAGTAATTCACTTTATGCTCATGTTTCAACAAACCATGCAAGTACTAGATACATATGAACTCATCTTGTCTAAGATCCATCTAATAACTACTTAGGAAACTCATTTGAGAATCATCATAGTAAAACGTAGAAGCAAATAACTCTTATTTAAAGTGCTTGTTGTTCATTAAGAAATATGTTCTTTAAAATTTATTATTTTAAAATAAATAACAAGTAATCATTAATCATGCCTTATAGTACTTAAAGCTAACAACTTTTATTTACATGTTAAGATTGTGCCAACTACTATCCATTTGTTTTTTAATATGATTGTTATGTTTTGTTATACCACTTGTAAGATATACCAAGTAAACCAAAACCCCAATAAGAACCTTGTTTGAGGATCCATTATAAAAGTGCAACACATCCCAAAAAGACCGTTACAACTTACTAAGACAAATTCATCGGGGGTAGGTTAAGCTTAGAGCGATTGCATCTCATACTTATGAATTATAGCATATGTGTCAGTTCTTTAAACATCTTCCTTACCGGACGATGATGCTATTTCAGAATTTGGAGTTATCACATCTCGAAGCTTTTGTCTGAATAGTTCGCTTCTGGGAGGATACTTGGTTAGGTAACACCTCTCTAGCACAACAATATATGTCGTTATATAATATAGTGCAGCGAAAAAATATTCTAGTTGCTACTGAGTTAGCACAAACCCCTCTCAATATCACATTCCGGAGAACTTTAAATTATTACAAATGGAATCAGTGGCTACATCTATGTCAACGCCACATGGAAGTGCAGTTGTCAAATGATCCGGATAAGTTTATATGGAAACTTAACGATTCGGGTGTTATTATGGTCAAGTCAATGTATCTAGACTTAATACAGGGACATACTAGTTTTGTACGTAAATACTTATGGAAGTTGAAAATACCTATTAAAATCAAAATCTTCATGTGGTTTCTTAAAAACAAAGTGTTACTCACCAAGGATAATCTAGTTAAGCAAAATTGGAAAGGGTGCCAAAAATGTCTTTTCTGTAATGAATCTGAAGCTGTACAACACTTATTCTTAACTTGTCCCTTTGCTAAGATTAACTGGCGTATGATTTACTTAACATATGATTTACCTCCTCCTACTAATATTACCAATATGTTTGGCAAATGGGTTAATGGGGTAGACAAAACTGATAAAGCAAGAATACTAATTGGAATATCAGCTTTGTGTTGGTTAGTTTGGACAAGTCGGAATTAACAGACAAAAGAGAACTAATTTTTAGCAGGTTATTCGACGAGCAACATACTAGATTCAGCAATGGGCTTTTCAGCTTCCGGAGGATCAGCGGGAGAGTATAGTTTCTAGATGCAAATGTCTGCTAACGGTTACTCAGGACTTCTATTTTCATGCTACTGGGTGGCGGCACACTAGTAGATTGCAGAATGCTTAGGTCGAGGTTATTTCAATTTTTTGATGGTTGATACATATCTGTCTCAACCCTCTCTGATCTGTGATGTAAAACTTATACTTTGCTGAACTCTTCAGAACTTTGCGATAAATGAAAAAGTCCGTGTGCATCGTATCAATGCAGAGGCTGGGCGATGCCCCTTTTCAAAAAAAAAATTGCAGTCAAGAAAGCCAAATTCATCGCTTGCTCATGTCATTTGATTATTTTTATCAAATTACTTGGAAAGTACTATTCGTATCATTCATGCACTTAAAAGCGAAGTATGATGTTTGCAATTACGAATATGATTATGTGGCCGTTGAGAAATGGAACCATGGTTGGAGTATGGTGGGGGTTCTATTGCAAGTGGGTTATATATTTACATAGGATTAACAACAAATATCATCCAATGGTTCTTGCGCCGTAAGATTTGTGTTAACCATAAGATCTAGAGTGAGACAGAGAAGTCAGTCATATCTTCTTCCTGTCGCATATCAACAAACACATTGTATCAGAGTTGTTGTGTCCTCCGAGAGCAATAGGAGTGGTGGGAAGCCCGTAAGTCCCCACAGTACTGTAGTCTATGATGTATTGTAACTAGCTTGCATGGGACATGATCAAAGAATCTATATGTGAGCAGGGATTACAAAAGGGTGAGTATGCAGGCTCAGAGAAGAGGACAACGATTGGATTGGATCTTATGTTGGGCCGCACAGTAAGGAAGTGTGGACAGGAAAGATCGCCCGGTTGACAACAAGGATAAGTTCTCTTATGGGAAAAGTAACACACCTGTGCAGAGTGTATCAAACTATGGGTTTCACTTTGTGTTCGAGGTTTGGAACTGCAAACGATATAGGAAAGGAGCTCCATAAAGTTCTAAACACCTTTTCAAGGCTGACAGAACTAGCTTTTTTACAATAAAATAAATCTTTTGAATAAATGATTATGAAACTTGCATTGCCCTAAGACTTTCTGGTCTGTGGTTGTAGTTAATCCATGAAATACACGTTCCTGTTATTGAACTTGTTAAGTGCGCCCGTACTCATATGTTCCCTCTTGAACCCCCTATTTACATTCTGAGTCGAAGAAGGAGAGGCTACAGTGAAACTTAGAGACAGAGGAGTCAACTACTACAAAGGGCAGGACTTAGTTTGTGTGGAGTAAATGAATTCAACTTCTACATACACCACGGTTGAAACCTAGACTAAGAGTAGAAGGGAACCAATTCCCTAATCTTATAACCAAAGTAGCTAGAGTTCCTTTACCAAGCCAAATATCTCTATAGGTAGAACTAGTAATGAGTCTAGCGTTCGAGTTGTTCTTCGGAAGTCTATTTGCATTTTCACCTAATTTTAATTAGGAGGTTGAGTTGATCTTTTGTAAAGAATTTGTGTTGTAATTCTATAGACATTCCTTAGACAATGTTTCCGTGACACTCTAATGGATGTAATACTAGTAGAACAGTGTATAATTTGTTTTATGTCAACGACTTGCGTACTACAACATGCAGTGTGATGGCGTATAACTCACACGTTCGTTGGGAACCCCAAGAGGAAGGTATGATGCGCACAGTAGCAAGTTTTCCCTCAGAAAGAAACCAAGGTTTAATCGAACCAGTAGGAGCCAAGAAGCACGTTGAAGGTTGATGGTCGCGAAATGTGATGCGGCGCAACACCGGGGATTCCGGCGCCAACGCGGAACCTGCACAACACAACCCAAGTACTTTGTCCCAACGAAACGGTGAGGTTGTCAATCTCACCTGGCTTGCTTGTAACAAAGGATTAAACGTATCGAGTGGAAGATGTTTGCAAGGAAAACGAGTAAAACAAGTAGATTGTATGCTATGTAAAGAATAGGACCGGGGTCCACAGTTCACTAGAGGTGTCTCTCCCATAAGATAAAAGCATGTTGGGTGAACAAATTACGGTCGGGCAATTGACAAATAGAGAAAGGCATAACAATGCATATACATGATATGATAAATATAGTGAGATTTAATTGGGCATTACGACAAAGTACATAGACCGCCATCCAAGCTGCATCTATGCCTAAAAAGTCCACCTTCGGGTTATCATCCGAACCCCCTCCGGTATTAAGTTGCAAAGCAACGAGACAATTGCATTAAGTATGGTGCGTAATGTAATCAACAACTACATCCTTAGACATAGCATCAATGTTTTATCCCTAGTGGCAACGACACATCCACAACCTTAGAACTTTACGTCCTTGTCCCGGATTCAATGGAGGCATGAACCCACTATCGAGCATAAATACTCCCTCTTGGAGTTAAGAGTAAAAACTTGGCCAGAGCCTCTACTAATAACGGAGAGCATGCAAGATCATAAACAACACATGAACAATAGATTGATAATCACCATAATCATAGTACTCTCTATCCATCGGATCCCGACAAACACAACATATAGAATTACATATAGATGATCTTGATCATGTTAGGCAGCTCACAAGATCCAACAATGAAGCACAACAAGGAGAAGACGACCATCTAGCTACTGCTATGGACCCATGGTCCGGGGGTGAACTACTCACTCATCACTCCGGAGCGACCATGGCGGTGTAGAGTCCTCCGGGAGATGAATCCCCTCTCCGGCAGGGTGCCGGAGGCGATCTCCGAGAATCCCCGAGATGGGATTCGCGGCGGCGGCGTCTGCTGTAGGTTTTCCGTATCGTGGCTCTCGGTGCTGGGGGTTTCGCGACGGAAGCTTTAAGTAGGCGGAGGGTCAACGCGGGGGCCACACGCGGGGCCCGGGGGTAGGTCGGCGCGGCCAGGGCCCGGGCCGCGCCGGCCACCCTCCCGGCCACCTCGTGGCCCCACTTCGTTAGGTCTTCGGTCTTACGGAAGCTTCGTGCAAAAATAGGACCACGGGCGAAAGTTTCGTCCAATTCCGAGAATATTTCTTTACTAGGATTTACGAAACCAAAAACAGCGAGAAAACAACAAGCGGCTCTTCGGCATCTTGTTAATAGGTTAGTTCCGAGAAAATGCATAAATATGACATATAATGTGCATAAAACATGTAGGTATCATCAATAAAGTAGCATGGAACATAAGAAATTATCGATACGTTGGAGACGTATCAAGCATCCCCAAGCTTAGTTACTGCTCGTCCCGAGCAGGTAAAACGATAACAAAGATAATTTCTGAAGTGACATGCCATCATAATCTTGATCATACTATTTGTAAACATATGTAATGAATGCAGCGATCAAAGCAAAGGTAATGACATGAGTAAACAAGTGAATCATATGACAAAGACTTTTCATGAATGGTACTTCAAGACAAGCATCAATAAGTCTTGCATAAGAGTTAACTCATAAAGCAATAAATCAAAGTAAAGGTGTTGAAGCAACACAAAGGAAGATTAAGTTTCAGCGGTTGCTTTCAACTTGTAACATGTATATCTCATGGATATTGTCAACATAAAGTAATATAACAAGTGCAATATGCAAATATGTAGGAATCAATGCACAGTTCACACAAGTGTTTGCTTCTTAGGTGGAAGGAGATAGGTAAACTGACTCAACAATAAAAGTAAAAGAAAGGTCCTTCAAGAGGAAAGCATCGATTGCTGTATTTGTGCTAGAGCTTTTATTTTGAAAACATGAAACAATTTTGTCAACGGTAGTAATAAAGCATATGAGTTATGAAAATTATATCTTACAAGTTGCAAGCCTCATGTATAGTATACTAATAGTGCCCGCACCTCGTCCTACTTAACTTGGACTACCGGATCTTCGCATGCCATGTTTCAACCAAGTGTCACAAAGGGGACCTCCATGCCGCCTGTACAAAGGTCTAAGGAGAATGCTCGCATTTCGGATTTCTCGCTTTTGATTATTCTCAACTTAGACATCCATACTGGGACAACATGGACAACGAGATAATGGACTCCTCTTAAATGCATAAGCATGTAGCAATGATTATTGTTCTCATATGAGATTGAGGATATATGTCCAAAACTGAAACTTCAACCATGATTCATGGCTTTAGTTAGCGGCCCAATGTTCTTCTCTAACAATTTTGCATGCTCCAACCACTAAAATGATAGACCTTCGAGACAAGACGGACATGCATAGCAACTCACATGATATTCAACAATAGTTGATGGCGTTCCCCGAAGCATGGTTATCGCGCAACAAGCAACTTAATAAAATATAAAGTGCATAAGTACATATTCAATACTACGATAGTTTTTAAGGCTATTTTGTCCCATGAGCTATATATTGCATAGGTGGATGATGGAATTTTAAAGGTAGCACTCAAGCAATTTACTTTGGAATGGCGGAGAAATACCATGTAGTAGGTAGTTATGGTGGACACAAATGGCATAGTAGTTGGCTCAAGGATTTTGGATGCATGAGAAGTATTCCCTCTCGATACAAGGTTTAGGCTAGCAAGGTTATTTGAAGCAAACTCAAGGATGAACAAGTGCAGCAAAACTCACATAAAAGACATATTGTAAACATTATAAGACTCTACTCTGTCTTCCTTGTTGTTCAAAACTCAATACTAGATATTATCTAGACCTTAGAGAAACCAAATATGCAAATCAAATTTTAGCAAGCTCTATGTATTTCTTCATTAATGGGTGCAAAGCATATGATGCAAGAGCTTAAACATGAGCACAACATTGCCAAGTATCACATTATCCAAGACATTTTAGAATTACTACATGTAGCATTTTCCAATTCCAACCATATAACAATTTAACGAAGAAGAAACTTCGCCTTGAACATTATGAGTAAAGCCTAAGGACACATGTGTCCATATGCAACAGCGGAGCGTGTCTCTCTCCCACAAAGTGAATGCTAGGATCCATCTTATTCAAACAAAAACAAAAACAAAAACAAACCGACGCTCCAAGTAAAGAACACAAGATGTGATTGAATAAAAATATAGTTTCGGGGAGGAACCTGATGATGTTGTCGATGAAGAAGGGGATGCCTTGGGCATCCCCAAGCTTAGACGCTTGAGTCTTCTTAAAATATGCAGGGGTGAACCACGGGGGCATCCCCAAGCTTAGAGCTTTCACTCCTCTTGATCATAGTATATCATTCTCCTCTCTTGACCCTTGAAAACTTCCTTCACACCAAACTTCAAGCAAACTCATTAGAGGGTTAGTGCACAATTAATAATTCACACATTCAGAGGTGACACAATCATTATTTTCACTTCTGGACATTGCATAATGCTACTGGACATTAGTGGATCAAAGAAATAAATCCAACATAGCAAAAGAGGCAATGCGAAATAAAAGGCAGAATCTGTCAAAAACAGAACAGTCCGTAAAGACGAATTTAGAGATGGCACCAGACTTGCTCAAATGGAAAAACTCAAAACTAATGAAAGTTGCGTACATATCTGAGGATCACGCTCGTAAATTGGCAGATTTTTTCGAATTTTCTACAGAGAACTGTGCCCAGATTCGTGACAGACAGCAATGCTGTTTCTGCGCAGCGATCCCAAATATAACATCAACTTTGGCATAGAAACTTTACTTGGCACAAAAACATGATAAGGAGAGGTTGCTACAGTAGTAAACAACTTCCAAGACTCAACAAAACAAAAAATTGCTGTAGGTAAAAACATGGGTTGTCTCCCATAAGCGCTTTTCTTTAACGCCTTTCAGCTAGGCGCAGAAAGTGCAAATCAAGTAACATCGAGAGTAGAAGCATCAACATTATTATTTTTCATGCAAACACAACTTGTTGCAGAGGGTACTTTATGTGCTCCATTATCTAAATTTTCTATGGTGGTGCTAGGGGTTTTAGCAATTTTAGGCCTATAGTAATTCTTTTGTTTAGGCACTTTAGAGGCGTACATGAATTTTTGCTCTTTACCCACATAAGCTTTCTCATTATACTTGAGAGAAGAAAAGGTTGAACCCAAGGTTCCCATAGCTTTTTCAAGTTCATCAATCCTATTGGTTTGATTATCATGGATAACACAAGTTCCTAGGACACTAATTCTTTCATCAATTCCTCCTAGGGATTTGTCAAGTTCATCAGTTTTATCCAATAACATTTCCAATTTAGTTTCAATACTTGGAAAATTTTTCTCTATGGTTTCCAATTTTTTCATAACATCCTCAAGAGAGATTTCAGTTTTAACTTCATTAACAGGTGGTATTCCAACTAGACTCTCAATGATGCAACTAGCTTCTAAAGCGGGAGTACCTAGGAAATTACCTCCCGAAAGAGTATCAAGAACATATCTATTCCAACTAGATAAACCGACATAAAAGTTCCTAAGAAGGATAGTGGTGGAGTGTTTCTTAATGCACCTATGATGAGCATTACTAATTCTATACCAAGCATCTTTAAAACTTTCTCCACCTTGTTGCTTAAAAGAACGAACTTCAACTTCAGGATTGCTCATTTTAGTAGCAATAAATAAAACAAGCTAAGTAAAGTAAATGCAAGTAACTAATTTTTTTTGTGTTTTCGATATAGAGAGCAAGACGGTAAATATAGTAAAACTAGCAACTAATTTTTTTGTGTTTTGTTTAGGTGCAGCAAACAAAGTAGTAAATAAAATAAAGCAAGACAAAAACAAAGTAAAGAGATTGAGAAGTGGAGACTCCCCTTGCAGCGTGTCTTGATCTCCCCGGCAACGGCGCCAGAAAAAGAGCTGCTGGCGTGCAGTTGACGTGGGAGATAGATATTTTTGTGGTGTAACTTTTCTTCAGGTCCCCGGCAACGGCGCCAGAAAAAGAGCTTGATGGCGTGTAACTCACACGTTCGTTGGGAACCCCAAGAGGAAGGTATGATGCGCACAGTAGCAAGTTTTCCCTCAGAAAGAAACCAAGGTTTAATCGAACCGGTAGGAGCCAAGAAGCACGTTGAAGGTTGATGGTCGCGAAATGTGATGCGGCGCAACACCGAGGATTCCGGCGCCAACGCGGAACCTGCACAACACAACCCAAGTACTTTGTCCCAACGAAACAGTGAGGTTGTCAATCTCACCGGCTTGCTGTAACAAAGGATTAAACGTATCGAGTGGAAGATGTTTGCAAGGAAAACAGTAAAACAAGTAGATTGTATGCTATGTAAAGAATAGGACCGGGGTCCACGGTTCACTAGAGGTGTCTCTCCCATAAGATAAAAGCATGTTGGGTGAACAAATTACAGTCGGGCAATTGACAAATAGAGAAAGGCATAACAATGCATATACATGATATGATAAATATAGTGAGATTTAATTGGGCATTACGACAAAGTACATAGACCGCCATCCAACTGCATCTATGCCTAAAAAGTCCACCTTCGAGGTTATCATCCGAACCCCTCCGAGTATTAAGTTGCAAAGCAACGGACAATTGCATTAAGTATGGTGCGTAATGTAATCAACAACTACATCCTTAGACATAGCATCAATGTTTTATCCCTAGTGGCAACAGCACATCCACAACCTTAGAACTTTCATCATCTGTCCCGGATTCAATGGAGGCATGAACCCACTATCGAGCATAAATACTCCCTCTTGGAGTTAAGAGTAAAAACTTGGCCGAGCCTCTACTAATAACGGAGAGCATGCAAGATCATAAACAACACATGAACAATAGATTGATAATCACCATAATCATAGTACTCTCTATCCATCGGATCCCGACAAACACAACATATAGAATTACATATAGATGATCTTGATCATGTTAGGCAGCTCACAAGATCCAACAATGAAGCACAACAAGGAGAAGACGACCATCTAGCTACTGCTATGGACCCATGGTCCAGGGGTGAACTACTCACTCATCACTCCGGAGGCGACCATGGCGGTGTAGAGTCCTCCGGGAGATGAATCCCCTCTCCCGGCGAGGGTGCGGAGGCGATCTCCGGAATCCCCCGAGATGGGATTCGCGGCGGCGGCGTCTGCGTAAGGTTTTCCGTATCGTGGCTCTCGGTGCGGGGGTTTCGCGACGGAAGCTTTAAGTAGGCGGAGGGTCAACGCGGGGGGCCACACGAGGGGCCCAGGGGGTAGGTCGGCGCGGCCAGGGCCTGGGCCGCGCCGGCCACCCTCCTGGCCACCTCGTGGCCCCACTTCGTTAGGTCTTCGGTCTTCTGGAAGCTTCGTGCAAAAATAGGACCCTGGGCGAAAGTTTCGTCCAATTCCGAGAATATTTCTTTACTAGGATTTCTGAAACCAAAAACAGCGAGAAAACGAGCAAGCGGCTCTTCGGCATCTTGTTAATAGGTTAGTTCCAGAAAATGCATAAATATGACATATAATGTGCATAAAACATGTAGGTATCATCAATAAAGTAGCATGGAACATAAGAAATTATCGATACGTTGGAGACGTATCACGGTGGTATGTTGGGTCACTGTACCCACCCTTGTATCTAGCATTCTCTTAGGGTTTGGCATGAATTCGGCTCACCGGGAATAGATGTCCCCCTTATGACCCAGTCTAGGATGAAGTGGCCTATTCTTCAATCCGACCCATGCTCCGACACAACGTGTATACCAATTCGTTCGAACTCCAAGTGAGGAGTGATGCAACAAACGTAATTTTCCTTAGAAGGTTGTCTCAAGGATTGCACCACCGACCTCTCCCACAGTGAAGGTCAAGAGAAACACCACTGTATCAGTCTACGCGAGGGTTGTCTCTTCGGCAATTGTCGTTGTCTCCCGTGAACCATGCTAGTTGGTAGCACCATTGCACCGTGTACAAGGACCAACCCCTGCCAACATCGTAAAATGAATGAGTTTTTCCTGACGGATTCCACCCGCGACGGCGAGGGAAGATAATGAGGACATGGTTGCAACGGCTAGGATTTTTCCGGGGTGAACCGAGCGAAGTAACAAAGTGTGAAGACATAACCAACAGTTCTATTTTAGTTATTGACAATAAAATTCCACCAATAAGAGGAAACATACTTCAAGATAACTATTTCTCAACACCAAAGAGTGTGTGGTAATGGTGTGTGCACTCCAACATATAATAGTGAGGATTAACACTAAGTTTTTGAGATGGCACTTTACATGCTATGATCTATTTTAGTCTCCCGGTGCAAATATTTCTCTGTGTATATTTAGTTGTTACGTTGTGCCTTTGCCTTTGGCTAGATTCCTAGCAAAAAATAATCATGTACATTTTTGGTAACCTATGAATATCACACTTCTTCCGTCCCGTAAATGTCGAAGATTTATCAAAATTTGGATGTATCTAACTACTATTTAGTGTCTAGGTACTCCGACGTCTTTCATGGGACGGAAGGAGTTTATGACATCCTTTTGGTCCGCATTAATGATTGTATTTTTTTTACGGGTGAATGTAAAAGCTGATCATGTTTCCTTTGTGGTAGAATTCATTAGGTTTTGTTTGGAACAAGGGGTTTCATAGAAATTTCATGGAACGGAACCCATATAGGAATTTTTTTTAAGGAGTCCTTTGGATTGTCGGACTTACTATAGAAATTCATGTAGGAATCCTTCCATTCACTCGCTTCGTAGAAAACCGTAAAAATCTAGTTAAAAAGTTGTGTTCTTATTTTTTTTTAATCCAAAATGCCCCTTTCTTCCATCTTCTTCTAACCAAGATTTTGTATTCTTTGCAGAATTCATGTGGAGCGTCCGAACGGCTAGCTTAGTTCGTAGGAGTAGTACATCTTTTTTTTTATAGGAGTCCAGAGGACATGATAACCATTTTCTTTGATTCCCATATTTCTATCTTTACTTAATCAATCCCTCCCCAGGCTCTAGATCAATGGTTTGGTCATCGGAAACCATAAGCATGAGGAGCAAATTATCCCTCCTCGGAAAAGCTAAATCGCCTCACGGCGTATGGCCGGCATGGTGGATAGCAGCGCGTGTGGTCTCACGGCGTATTCTTTGCTGAGACGGATGTTGCTGTTGAAGTCAAAACCTGCCAAATTTCGTGCGACAAAGTCATCCACCTGCATCGTCATTCCCGGTCTTTTCCCAGCGTCCGTCCCTATCACATGTACTCCAGTACAATGGATGCCGTATCCGTCTCCTGGCGCAGTGTGCCACCACCAGTCAATACTCCATATAAACACTCCTGTAGTGGATCTGAATTTTGGTTTTCCGTACGAACATTCATTCATTTATTTGTTTATATAGTGTATCTGAATTAGTTTACATAAAAACGAGTTGTTTTGTTTCGGTGATGTTCAAGACCAGGCTAGCATGTATGCCAAACTTTTTGGCTGCGGGTTGGGTCAATTTTCAATAAGCAATTTAAGCTTTCCGGTTTATTATCAGATCATCATAAATGCTAAATGGAAACACATCTAGGAAAAGCTATAATCGCGTCTTAGTAGTTGAAAAGAAAAATTACAATCTCTAAGTAGCAGATTGGTCCTCATTAATTTAGTACTAACTAATATAATAGTGTATATAATTTTCTTCTCCCAATCAGTGACGGAGCCAGCCGGGGGCTGGCTGGGGCCATGGCCCCCCTCATGGTGATTTTTTTTCTTCTGAAAATCTCTTTGTTAATATGTTGATTTGACCTGCAATTTCACCTAAATTTAGCTATATGGCCCCCTCCATGAAAGTTTACATGATGTTGGCCCCCCTTATCTCATTTTCCTGGCTCCGTCCCTGCTCCCAATTACCCAAATGTTTCTTGCAACGATTGGATTATTTCTAATTAAAATTATTTTGGCAAGAAGATACTAAGAAAATAATTCCTCTTACTAAATAGATTGTTGTTTGCCCTCATAGGTTCAAGATATTTATTATGTTAGGAGCGTTTGCCATTATTTGCTCGTTTTGGTTATGTAGAAATGACATAATTTTTAATATTTTTTTCTCTGATGAAGGTTATCTATCGGTGTACCGTTTTGCTTCCTTCATGGTTATGTCTAAAGCGTGTGGAGTACCACGACTTGAACGATATGACGAGGGACTTTTTACATAACATAGGTGACAAACGTAATCTCAAGATTGGATCTTCACTACCTTAGGCCTTAGAGATCGATACAATCTCCCTGTTGATTACTTGTATTGAGCATTTTTTTCCTTTTTATTTAATCGGATGTTGTTTTTTTTATAAAGTTATTTCATTACTTGAAAGTTTAGTAATGAAACAGTCTTATAAAAAAACCAGCATCGGTACAAAGTTTTCATAGAGCTGAATTTGTGAAAATTGTATCTAACGATAATGAGTAGAGTATTAGACAATGCCTGAAGGACATGGTATTGTGATTTAGTTCGTACGACCAATGAGACGAACACGTGGAGAAGGAATGCGTCTTTTCTAAGGGCATCTTTGCTAAAGTGATTGTTTCCGTTCACGACCCAAATTGATCGGTCTGTTGGTGGGGAGGTAAACATGGTCCAAATTTACGTCCCCATTGCGTCTTCGCGGCCTTGTTGCCCTTTGATCCGCCTGCTAGCGACCGGGTGTGTTTCGTCTTCCGCACACGAGTAATGCCTCCAAGCGCTGGTGTTGACGCGAGCGGTGCTTACGCCTGGACTTTTAAAGAGGGCCAGTCTATATTCAAGCGCCACTGACATGATGCAACCGGCAGTACGTGCCAGTGAAACTCGCACACCGGTTGTTCAAGGAGAACCGGCCGGTCCCTTGGCCGAATGCCGGCTTGCCACTCCGATGTAACTAAACTCTGCTCGACTCAATTTTCTGCACTGCCCTGCCACCGCCATTCCTTGCCATAAGGGCATCTCTAACAGGGCGACGCAAACGGACGCCAGAGCGTCCGTTTGCGACCGCGCGGTCGAAAAATGCGCTTGTACACAGGCTCAGCGGGCCGACACATAGTGATCGGGATTTCTGCGAAGACGCAAACGCGGCCCAAATATGCGCCTCAAATGCGTATCTGCGGACGATGTGCGGTCACGCCGCATGACTGCTTGCGTCTGGTAGGACGTTTCGTTGGGCCCGCCTGGCAGCGACCCTAGCTTGATGTGTCTTCTTAGCGGAGTCGCATACTGGCGACGAGGTGTTGCTTCGACAGTTTGGGCCACGTTAATGGCGATGCGTGAGCGGCGGCCTCCCACCTCTGAACTTAATGGCGATGCCATGCGTGCCACGCCCCTCAGCCGCCTCTGGCTTATATAAACAAGAGCGCGCGCTCGGCTTCCCCATCTCATCTCCTCCACACAAACTCTAGCCGCCGCACAATCTACACCGTAGCGTCGCCTCTCACCTATCCTCCACCTTTGCCATGAGCAGCGCCGGACGGGGCCCGGCCGACAGCCCCGATGAGGAGAACAAAGATATCGCGAACAACGTCATCGACGCGGCCATGGACGCGAAGTTCATGGCAGACTGGAGCAGGAGGCATAGGAGGAGCGGGCGTCCCACGCAGCCTTCGATGCGAAGCAGCAACGCCGCAGGGAGGCGACAACCTCAGAGAACGAGTCCGACGATGACTACGAGTTCGAATGGAACAAGTCTGACCCGGAGGAGAAGGCGAAGGAGAAGAGGGCCTTAGTCGAGTCCTTCAAGACGTTGAAGAAGGCCGAGAATGCCGCTAACGAGGCGTTGCGGCATCGGCTACTGGAGGACGCGGCGGCCCACCGAGCTCTGACGATCACACGACGGATGGAGTGGCTGGCGGTAGAAAAGCTGATGAGGAGGGAGGGAGGGAACGACGGATCCAGGCCGTCAACCGCCCCGACGGAGCCAGGCCGTCAACCGCCCCGAGGGTAGAAAAGTAGTCTAGGACCTTCTTTTTTCTTCTTGTCGTTCCTTATTTTGTATGTAAATTATGCACATGAGCTGAATGAAAAATATGTTAGAAAAACGTTATAGGTCACCTACACGGGAGCATACCTAGACGTAACCTGACGCACGGTAGAAAAACGATCATATTTGTGTCCGCGGCCAACACAAACATACTCACCTGGTCATTTTAGGCGTCCAAAATACGTCGAACCTTTGAAGATGGCCTATAAAAAAAAGTAGAGCACAATCTCCCGTTTTATTAAATATCATCACAAACAATCATGGGTGTATGCATGCAGTGCAGGTACGAACAAGAAGAACAAAGGAGTCTAGGGAGACACTGAGACAACAAAATGGCACGATGAGCTGGTGGGGAGCAGGGTGCCGGGCAGACCGGGCCCATTTGCGCTGGACGAAACGCACCGCCCGGTCGGTGGAGGCCTGGAGGGGAGCCCGGGATTGTCAGTCGAGTGGCGACGACCCGGTCCACGGCTACTACAACAGCCATGGGGGCCATTCGATTGACATGAATAATTCTTTTTTCTTGAGGTATCCCTGTTACTATGTACGCACGAACAGTCGAACAGAACTGTCTAGTACTAGTACCACGTACCAACCTAGCTGATGTTCATACGCAATCAGCAAACAGACACGCCGTGACGGTGACGGGAGCAGCAAATATGAAGTTTTCTGGACGTACGCGACCATATCTATCCTCTGAACGGCGAGGATGGACACATGCACACAGCTAAGCTAACCGACCGAGAACGAGAACGCATGCCAGATCGGGACGTCGTCGTCCACCGCACCAACAAGGAGAAACCGCGTCCGCCCCATTCGGCCGGGACAAATAGCCGAGGAAATCGCTCACTCCCGACACACACACTCCTCGATCGGGGCGATGGCCCTCTCGCAACGCACACCAACCACCGCCGAGGGTCGGAGCCAAATCCGGCGGCGCATGCGGATAAAAATGAGGTCAGCCCAACCCGGCGATCTACGTGCGTGCAGAGAAGACCGCTGCGGCTTGGCCCCATTCCACCTTCTCCCCGGTTGTACCGGGCAGTAGACTCACATAGCATCTTTCAGTTTTCGGCCATGGTCGAGCTTGTGATTACCTGCTTGGCGAACCCGGCGATTGTTCCGTCCTCTTCTTGCATGTACGCGTCGTCGGATTCATTGAGATGGAGGTTGTTATCTTTGTAGTAGAATGCATTTGGTGAACTTAAGACAACTTTCATAAGATGGAGAGAGTACTATCAAAGAAATAAAATGGCAAATCCTAGCCCCGCGTCGCGCGACATAGGTGGCAACCCTAGCCGCCCGCCTCCTTACCTCTCGATCCCTTTCCCATACTCCCAACTGCCGCTGCCGGCGTGCGCGTACGGGCAAAGCCCATGAAGATGTGGGCCGCGACAGGCTCTCCTCTCGTGTCGCGCACGCGGAAGGTGCGATGGATCGGCGACAACGATATCCGGTAGTTGTGGGGCTGGTCTGTGATCTAGAGAGGGCTCCGGGGCGACGACCCCAGGTGGTGGTCTTGCGGCGCGTCACACTTGTTCGTCATGGCGGGGGATGCGGCGTTCGGGCGGTACCTTGGTGATGCGACTGACGGTGGGGAAATCCTAACGTATGCGGACCTGGTGCCTTGGGCTGGATGACCGTGCTTGGTGGTGGCCACCATGTCATCTTGGTCTTCTTCGGTGATGGAGGATCTCGATGGAGGTCTCCTCGATGGGCTTGTGGTCGGTGGCGGCTTCCTCTTTCGCCGGAGGGGGTCGACCAGCGGGTGGCGGCATGGGGCCCTGCCAATCTTCCTAATAAAGGATGCAATCCTTGGTTTCTTCTCCCGTCAAGATGGTGTTCTGCTTGATGCCGGTCCTCTTTGATCTAGTCGATGACGAGTCCCGAAAGGTTTCGCTGGCGATGTTTGTTGTGTGACTGATGCCTGTAGATTGCTGGATCGGAAGGATTCGATCGTGTGCACCCATATTTCTGGCCGTGTGCTTCAGGAAGAAGGCACACAAAGCTTCGATGTCTATTGCCATCATGTGACCTGTCGTTTCGATTTCGACAAGCAGGGGCGACAACACATGAGTAGTATATGGTCTTATCTTTCGGGGTGAAAATCCAAGGTCTGGCCTTAATTGGTTGTACCTGACAATAATTTTATTGAAGATATTGTTTTGAGATGACATACTTTTGCTCTAGGGTGAAAATCCAAGTTTTGACCTTAATCGATTGTGCATGATAATGATCTTGTTGGAGGCATTGTTTGATGTGCTTGGAATCTGGATGTTGTTTTGATGATGATTTGTGTTGCTGCTATAAGAACTTGATCAGGGATCTTTTTTTTGTAATAGGGTTGTGTGCATTAGTAATGTAATGTCTTTAACAATTAACATAACATTGTTGCAGGGACGATGTGTAATTGTTATTTTCATGATAATAAAATACGAATTTTATAAATAAATGTTTTACTAGAGGAAGAGAGAAGTTTCAAACAAGATTTCATGGGCATATTTTTCCCGAGAGCACCGACAGATCGCCATGGCCTCAACACTACGAGTAAGTATCGTTCACACATCCTATCCCCGAGGGCCGTGGATGCGTTCGCCAACATTTCCCGTCCTGATCGAGTTTCTGACAAAGGGTTGATCCTCCAATCTTTAAGCTACTGGTCGTATCGTACGTGCACGCATAAGTCAGCCGATGTGCATTTTGTATCCACTAATCCAGGCAGCCAGCTCAGGACCGACAAACAGACAGGGTGCTAGGGGGAAGTGAAGCGGTAACTAGCTAGGGCCTGGCTAGGATTAGGTCATCGGACCAAACATGACATTCCGAGCCTTAAAACCTGCTTTAAACTGCATAGATTAATGGTGGTCGATCAGATATGTACAGGCAGGACGACATTTTTTTACACGCAAGAGGTGAGGTGAGCTGCCAGCCTGCAGGTAGCACCATACTGTAGTTCGCACGCAGGGAAGGTGCCAAAGTCGTCCTTGTCTCGTCTCCACGTTGCATGCATGATGCACGCCCAACAGCTGACCTGTCGATCCATCGATTCAGCATGTGTCTCAATTTTGAAATAGTAGCTCGGTTTAGGTTCAGTCCTCACCGTGTTCTTATAAGTGTACTGTGTGCTTGCACAAACACAATCGTCGACTTTGACTGTAACCGGGTCTAGTCACCGGTAGTTTAGCCTCAGCTACATTACGCCTGCCGATCCAGGCTCGCTTCCGTTCAAAAATATAAGAGAAAACCTGGCTCGATAGATTCAGCGGCGAAGCCGCGAAGGCAAATAATTGAGACGGGCCGGTTGGGCCTATTTGGAGCACTTCATGTTGAGAAGGCCTGGTCGGCAGGCAGGGCTTTGGGTAGATTTTCCTATGTATCGCCAATTAGCGTGTGTTACCATGCTCCGCCCGCGGCGCGTGCCTTGTGGGCCGGTCCATTAGATGTTCCTTCGTTTTTCTGGTTTTTGCAGCTTTCTCGGTTTCAGGAATTTCGGTTGGATCTTTCTTCGGGTTTTTTTACTGGTTTTCTTCGTTTTTTCCTTTTTTCCTTTTTTCTGGTTTTTTCTTTTTCTGTTTAGTTTTTTTCTGATTCATTTTTTAAATATATTTCAAGATTTTGATTTTTTTAAATATGTAGATTTTATTTTTCTGAACAAAAAATGAACAAATTTATTTTTTGAACTTTTTTTAAAATTTAATTTTGATCAAAAGAAATTTTTGAACAATTTTTTTTAGCAAAGTTCAATGTTAAGCAAATTTTAAATTCGAGCAAATTTAAACTTTAAGCAAAATTTGAATGTGAGCAAATTAATTCGTCCCGCACGCCTGGGCCACGGCCCGGTAATGCAGCTGCCCACAGGGGAGGATTCTGGTTTTTCGGTTTCAGGAAGGATCAAGATTCCCGAAACAAAAAGGTTGGATCAAGAAACTTCTAATTTGATTTTTTTGGTGCATCGGCTTTTCCTTTTACCCTTTGGTTGCTGGTTCCATTTTTTATTTTGGTTTTCTATCTTTTATTTTTTTTGTTGTAAAATTTGAACACATGAACATTTTTAAAAATATGATCAGTTTCTATTTCTGAACATATTTAAACTTTTGAATATTTTGAAAGTTGATTTTTTAATTCGAACATCCTTAAAATCCAAACAATTTTGAATCTCTACATTTTTTTGATATGAATATTTGTAAATTTGAATATTTTTAAGATCGAAACAATTTTTTATTTTGAGCATTTTTTTCAAAGGCAAAAAAAAACTCTACGTATCATTTTGGGCTGTATTGGGAGCAGCCTATGCGGGAAGGCTGAGTAAATGGAGCTTACTCGCTCCCGCGTTGAAGCGGGCGATAAGGAAATCCCTGCGAATGTGCATCCGGATTGAACAAGTTGCAATATTGTGTGTTGAGGTTTTGGCCCATTTACAAGCCGAAATTCTCTAAGCGCAGTACCACTATCAACAGAAATGCTAAAGGAATATTCCAGCTTAACGAGTTACAGAATGCGTTAACAAGTGGTTTGATCCTTGGAGGGATGGAGCTTCAAGGTAGAAACTGCCGCGTAACCTTCCGACCCTTCCGACGACACGCTGCTTCTCCATTGTTGTTTGCCATTTTGGTAAAACTTTCTTCTTTGCTTGTGAGTTTATCGACATTTGGAAAAGAGAAAAACCTGCATAAGAAGACTTCATAAAGTAAGAGAAAGTTAGTATTTGAAACCGCATGATGGCATAATGTCGCTTTGGCGCTAACACTATATATCTTTTTCGAATTTTTGTGCTCTCCAGGCCTATATGCAGATTCGCCTTCCATAGACGATAGCATTGAGCTATAGCTGAGCGAAACCATTATGCAATTTTGGTGTTGACACCTTGCTTCGCCGTACTATAAATTACCCTGTTATGAGGGAGGAGAAATCACCTTGCTATAGAAATCTTTTTAATTTTTCGATAAAGAAATCTTTTTAATATACACCTTCATCAAAATATCATGATTTTCTGGATAGAAGATAACTTATTACTCCCTCCGTTTCTTTCTATAATGCCTATTGTTTTTTCGCAATTGTTTCAGAATATAAGAGGAAAGCTGTGATTTTTGCAAATAACCACTTTCACCGATTTGTTTCCGTCCAGAAAATCTAGAACGAATCTGTTCACGTTGAGAAAATCTGGTATGCAATCACGTAGAGAAAATCTGGACGTGAGATTAGGAAGGAGTAGATCACGCACGCGTCTGTTAAGGAAATAGCAAATACAGATCACGTGAGATTAGGGAGGAGTAGGCCGCGCGTAGGGAGCAGATCACGTCTCCGATCTGTTTTCAGTTTCCTTTTTTTCTCTCAAATAGCGCCGGGGGGTTTTGTGTCAATAAATTTGCTTGTGCTAATTTCCGTGCCAAAAAATAATAGGCACTATAGAAAGGAACGGGGGGAGTATTTTATTTCGTGCATGCTTTTTTGTACGATATCTTGCCTTGTTGGGTTATTTTTTTATATAACTAATTGTAAGACTAACATGAAGGAATTTTATTATTATTAAAAAATGTTAATTAAAGAAATGAGCCTAACTTATTTGGTTAGGGAAGTGAATAACCCATCCAACCACGTTCAAGTTCTCACAAACGCAGATTTGTGACCGTATTATTTAAAAAAAAATCGTTGCTGAACCTTCCCCTACTGCATTCCTTTCACACAAAAAAATGATTATATGCATTATTTCTTATGGTTAATATAAACATGGCAAGAGCCAGCTTAACCCAAGCAAATCAAAGCAAAAAACGAGCTACACACACAAGAGATAAATGCATTAATAGTAATAGAGAAACAAATGGGGTGCGACAAGACATCGCCTTTCCTCATAGTGCATACCATAATAGATATGTTTGTTGACTTAATGTGGGGGTTTATCTACATAAGATATATAGATTGAGTGCATAAAAGTAGAAAAAACATATTTATGCTTACAAGAACATATTGGAGAATCAACAAAGACTACCAATTATCTTATGGACAATAATGACTACATAGATGAGATACAAGAAAGTAAAACCCCAGAGAAATAGAATATTTTACAGGTAGTAAAACCCCCAAATAATAATTTTTATTGGAGGTTGAATGAGACCGACCTCGAAAAGGAAGGAATAATGATACTGACCTGATTCGCTGTGACTTGGCTCATGCCGGCCTGATTGACAAAGTAGTTGGCAGGAGCATGATCATAGTTGTTCACTTGTTCATACATGCAAAACACTATGGTTGGTAAAAAGCAATCTATAGTATCACATGCTTTGAACTTTTGACCCGTGTGTTTGCATTCATCAAATTGATCGCTGATGATTTGGCAGCGGTTGTTCTTGGTACGCATTGGTCAAGTCAAACATGGACATTCTAGGTAAACATGTCAGATATCAACAAAGGTGAAGTCAACATAATGCATGCCGGTGTGTGCAAAACCGCTTTGGCTCCCAGGTCGCCAGATCGTCGACCTCCGAGGTCCCGAGGTGTATTGTTTTAGACTTATAGTGTGTTTCTCATGTTCACCATAATCCAAGCAAACAACTGAATGTTTCGGAGTTAGCTAGCTTTTATATTTACGTCCTTGATTGACTTGCGCAGGCCGTAAGGTTTAAAACGTTTTGCTATTCGGTTAACTGAAGATCAAGGGACATACCACAACTTTAAACGTAGGCCGCACCCCCCAGAAACCCTAGCCGCCTCCTGCCGCCGCCGCCGGCGGCGCCGCCGGGCAAAGGCCACGGGGCGTGGCGGCGGCGGCGGGCTTCCCTCTTGACGTGGCGAGGACGACGGCTGGGGGATCCCCTCGACGCTGCGGCGGTAGACCCCCTGCCCATGTGTGATGGCTGGGCGGCGGCGGTCGGAGGAAGGGGGCGACGGCGCCTGCCGCGGCCTCCCCCGCCTCCCGTCGATGCACACCGGTGGTGGATGGTGGGGGGACGGGCTGCGCCATCCCCTCCCTTTCTCGCCGGTGCGGGGTGGTGACCTCGGGATCTTCCCGCGGCACGAGGACGCCCGGGCGGCAGCCTCGGGTTCGATGGAGGAGGCGGCCTTCTTCTTCGTCGGAGGGGGTCGGCCGGGCTGGTTGTCTTGTGTGGGGGATCATGGAATCTCACACGAGGCTTCCGGCAATGGTGATCTAGTCCGGGGTGTCATGGCGGCCGGTGAAACTGAGCCTTGACCTCGGTCTTGGCGGATGATGGCGGCGTCGGTCGACGTCATTACCTTGTCGAAGGCGTCATCTTTGCTCGTCTTGGCACTACACTCGGCGAGTTGGGGAAGCGCGGCTGCCGGTGAAAACCGTGTTCCGACCTCGGTTGGCGGATGATGGCGACGTGTCGCGCCGCTACCTTCTTGAAGGCATCGTCGTCGTAGTCTGTGGTTTCTCACTCGTGCTGCTCCGGGGGAAACCGTAGGTCCGGGTCTCCTGGATCGGACGATGACGGCGCGCCCTGCGTCGTTCTTCCTCTTGGGGCATCGTTTTTGGAGCAGACTGCTGGATGTTGGCGGTTTTCGGTGGAGTGGTGTTCATCTACCACTTTGTTGGCGTTGAGTCTCGGTGGCATGGTGTTGCAGGGTATCGACGACAGATGCGGGATGATGTATACGTGCAGGAGGGTGGAGCCGTCTGGCGTCATGGTGGCATCGACGGCAGGTCTTGCAAGGTTAATGCGATGATCTTTCTTGAAGATGGTGTCGAGGAAGACGGCGGGAGCAACTCCCGTGGCGTGGGCGTTGGCGTGCGCTCGTAAGTCCGCTGACTGGATGTGCTTCTCACCTGCTATTGGGCGGTTTGGGAGGGCATTTAGTTTTGGTTGATGTGAGTTGGTGTATTGTCACCCTCTTCATCCCACTGTAGGTATTGTAAGGTTGCTTCGAGTTTGGTCTTTTGTATTGTTTCTTGTAAGATTCGTGAATAATCTAATAAAAAAAGCTGTGTGCATCCTTTGAATGCAGAAGCTGGGGCGATTTTTCCCCCATTTCGAAAAAAAAACTGAAGATCAAGGAAAACATCTGACTGTAGTAATTTTGAGGAACTCGCACGGACCCAAATCGCATCTGGATGAATCTAAATCATCCACTTAGTTGGAAAAACTGCATGTACATCTTGACTGTCTCCTTGTACAGCGACGGGTATAAATTCTACGGACTGCGGGTGGGAAAGGCTGCACATGTGTGGAGATCGAAGACGACATGCATTTTTTTTTAGATGCATTAGTACCGCGTTATCACTCGGTAAATTCCTTTGCATGAACTTGACTAGAGAGAAATCACACGCATTTTCACCTCAAGAAAACTGCACGCATTCGCACAGCAAAGGTCACGGACAATCTTTTCCATACGCTGAAACCACAGCAAGGGTGCCAGGAAGGCCAACAACCACAGAATCACAAACACACCATTCATCACTGCATGTCCATCCATCGTGCTTATGATGGGATGACTTCGACAGTTCGACTTCATCGCAACAATACCAAACGGAGAATATTCCCATGACATATGTGAACGCATCCGACAAAACTTCATCTTCAGTCAGTCTCTCACATGCGTGGTCTCTCGTGCTTCTTCCGCTTTTGTTCCTCGTGTGGTTGAACTGTCCAAGTCGAAGGCTGAAGACACAACCAAAGGCCACTTGCGGACTTGCCTTGGAATGGAACTCGTGTGAGATACAACCAAAATGGCCGACGCGTGCGTTGGCCTCGTACTAGGCCTCAAACGTGTTGGCCCCGGCTGATCACTGAAGAGGAAACCAGATGCTGCAGTTTTGCCCTTTGTTGCTTCTTCGGTGCAGCCACGGCTGAAACTCTTAGCAGTTACCATGTAATATCTCGAGCACAATGTAAAACTTGTAAGAAATGATCCCATAATACAGTCAAGTACGTCAAGTCATGTGTGCACTGAAGAACCAAACTTCCACACCGGAGGAAGTTTAACTTCAAATGGCTTCAGCATTCAGACCGGAATATGCCTCGTCATTTACTCATTTGCTGATGGAGCAGCACAGACAACCAAGACGCGAACAGAAGAAGGCTCGCAACCTTCCATGTCTTGACATGAAGCTTCCAATATAAACGGTGCCAGGAGCCCAGGACTCCTGACTGACTGACTGATCGGTGGACTGAATAATCGTAACTGTTCATGAAACACGAGAGGCTCGCTCTTCGTATCAAAGAAACTCATACGCAGGAGAAGAGCCAGCAGGGAAGCATCGTACTGGAATAGGAAATAATCAAGGTCACGATCGAGTTAGGCCATTTGTACTAGTAGCTTAATCTATAATCTAAAGTAGAATGTGTGGGGTTCTACACACCTCAAAAAGAATATGGAACACTAGCAGAGACCACTTGCTTTGGCTTTGACAAATCTAGCTCCTTTTTATCTTTACGATTTGTTTCCTCGTAGTTTTGTTTTCTTTTTGAAACGAGGCAAAAGCTTTGCCTTTCATTGATATAGGAGAAAAGAGTTGGTCCGTTTATGAGGAAAATTGGCCGAAAAACCGTTACAACACGACACCACACGCCAGCCCCGAGGCTGCGCTCCACACGGGTCGACGACCAGCCAGGTCGACACCACACCTCAACGCAACAGGCGGAGGCGAAAGACCGGAGCCACCGCTCCAACTACCACACCGGCCCCGAGGCCGCGCCCCGCTTGGCCGAAGACGAACCCGCCTCCGCCGAGAAACCACCAAAACACTCCACAAGTCCCTTGTCCGGTGGACATCCAAAGCGAGGCCCCAAGAGGCAAAGCGACGCAAGAGCGCCGCCCACGCCCGATCCCGCGAGGGATCTAGGGTTTCCCCAGGAGAACCCGAGCGGAGAACAAGAAACACCCGCTTCGACGACGCCTTCAAGAAGTATGCGGCGCCCACAGGCGTCACCGTCGTCGGTCCCGGCCGGCCGCCAAGACAGAGCTTTCGCCCAGCGAAGAGTTCCAAGACCTCGCGCCCGCCAACAAGGACCGGCACAAACCACCATCTATCAACCTCCTGGCCAACCCGTAGCCGCCGCCGCGCCGAGGGCAACACAGCCCGCAGCCAACGGAGAACCGCCGAAGATCACCGTGGGCGCCGCCGGAATGCCACATAGAGGGACGCCGACAACACCGACACGGGGATCGAGGACGACCGCCGAAGTCCGCAGACGTGAACACCCGCACCATCCGAAGCCGCCACCGCACAGCCAACTGGCCCGGCAGGCCCAGATCGGGGCCCACCCCTCGCCGTAACCACCAGAAACAGCACCGCCGCCATGGCCACCGGCTGGCTCCTCCGCCCACGCTGCGCCCGATGCGGCGCCACCGCCGCGGCCTCCCGATGCAGACCCGCCGCTGCGGCCTCCCGATGCAGATCCGCCGCCGCGGCCGCCCGATGCAGCGCCGCCGCCCCAGCTCCCGACGCAGCGCCGCCGCCGCGACCGCCCAAAGCAGCCCCGCTGCCGCAGCTCCCGAAGCTGCGCCGCGGCCTCCTGAAGCATCGCCGCCGTCGCGGCCGCCCGATGGCGGAGGAAGAGACCGCCCAAAGCCAGCGCTGCCGCCCGCAGCGCCCCCGCCGCCACCAACCTCGAGGCGTGCGCGCTCCATGGCTTCCAGGTCCAGATCGACGCAGCGCCGCCGACCGGAGGTCACCGAGCCGGCCGTCGAGATCTGGGCCGCCAAGGCGCCCGAGCTTCCGACCCCGACGAGCACCACCAGCACACGTAGCCGCCACGCCGCCGCGCCCCACGACCAGCGCAGCGCCCCCGCCAACCGCAGCAGCCCGCGCCACCACCGCCGCGCGATGGGGAGAAAAGGCCCCGCCGCCGCCGGCGCCCCCGAGGCTTTGCCCGGCGTTGCCCTCTAGCGGCGGCGAGGAGGAGGGACAGAGGTGGGGAGGGACTGGCGGCGGCGGCTAGGGTTAGCTCCTGGCGCCGCCCGCGGGAGCGACGCGCAGGAGTCCTCTCCCTCGTAGTTTTGTGCACATGGTGTAAGCAGACGTCCCGCTTGTTTTAAATTCTTCCAGAAGGACATGGTTACATTAGCATGATTTGCACGTTCGTAACTCGAAGTTCAGTATTTTCTGGTGTTTAGGTAACGCCACCTTCAGCAACAGGTGTATGATTAGTACTACTGTACTAGTGCGTCACACGCTATTGGCGGTATGTTCTAAAAAAAAATATATGTTTGTACTTGTACGAACCGCACAGGCACGAGCGGAGCTGTGTGTTGGGATGTGCCTTCTTTTTGGGCATAAGATATATCCGGTTTTTTTTTTTCGATAAGGGGCAGTTTATTACTTAAGAGTTTTATGTCATTACATCCGATCTCTGCATATCTAAGATGCACACAACCATTGTTTAGTCTTGACACCAAAAATAGAAAGGCAAGATTGCATATCACATTGAGAAAATGTAAAGACGCCTAAACTGGAGGAGCTTCGATCCTTAGATTATGTTGACATGTATGTAGAGAAAAAGTATCCCTCGCTGTAGCTTCCAACCATAAACAGACCTCCGTAAAAACAAGACATATTAGTACTAGTAGACCTTAAGCCATTTTACGATGAAATTTTGGCTTAGATTGCACGACGATGGAGTTTGTGCACTATTGTGAAGCGTTGTTCTTGAAGAATCTTTTTCGCAGCTTCCGTGTGCCTTCTCCTGTCTTTTTCATTGTTATTTGGCTGTGTGCATTATTGATATCTAAACTAGCTTTTGCCGTTTTGTTGTTGCATAGGTCCAATGTAATGGATATTTTCTTGATATTTATGTAGTACTTCCTTGAAATAAAGTAGGCTGTTAACAATATGATGCATGCTATATTTCTTTTGAAAGGAGGCAAAAGATTTGTATTTTTTTATTAAAAGAGAAGAAGGTTTTAGAGTGTTACAAGGCCAACCTTGGCCATTGCTAAGGCCAAAACATGATAGGTTAATACTGACGTTCTTTAAACTTGACCATGTGAGCACGTACGGGAAAATGAACCTCAAAAAATCATTTTTATGTTCATCACTTCATACAAACGTTGGCAAGAGCAAGTTAGATTACTGTGGATGATAGTAGTAAACGCACAGCTTAAGACAGACTCGCACCTCGCATTCCACCAGCTGGAAATAGAACACGACCTAGTCATCAGCGCTCCGCCTCTCCTTCCTCGCGCACCAACCCCCTGCCACGAAGATGCCAATGCGCACCTCTACGTAACCACCATCCAGTCCGTACGCAGTCATGGCTCATGGCCATCGGACCTTTGCACCCACCAATTCAGTGGTCAACCTCGCCTTCCAGGTCCACACCAACCCACACCGGCACCTACCATGCTCAGCTGCGCTTCCTATTTAATCCCTGATTTGCCTCCATTCCGCTCCAAGAAGAGCCACACCTTCCTCTCCAACTCGAGCTCCTCTTCAGCACAAGTCCGTCCTCAAGACAACGATCGATCCATCGACATTTTCACAAGCAATCCAGATACGCATACACACCTACCAGTGTCTAGCTAGCTTACTTGCTTTAGCAGTTCTTTGCAAGTCTCCATGGAGTTTGAGAACATTGCCGCCAACGGCGATGGCCTGTGCGCGGCGCAGCCGGCGCGGAACGACCCTCTGAACTGGGGAAAAGCTGCTGAGGAGCTGTCGGGGAGCCATCTTGATGCCGTGAAGCGGATGGTGGAGGAGTACCGCCGGCCGGTGGTGACCATGGAGGGCGCCAGCCTGACTATCGCCATGGTCGCCGCGGTGGCTGCCAGCGCCGACACCAGGGTGGAGCTCAACGAGTCCGCCCGCGGACGCGTCAAGGAGAGCAGCGACTGGGTCATGAACAGCATGGCCAACGGCACCGACAGCTATGGTGTCACCACCGGCTTCGGCGCCACCTCCCACCGGAGGACCAAGGAGGGCGGCGCTCTCCAGAGAGAACTCATCAGGTTTCTTAACGCGGGAGCCTTTGGCACGGGCAGCGATGGCCACGTCCTGCCCGCCGCGACCACAAGGGCGGCCATGCTCGTCCGCGTCAACACACTACTCCAGGGCTACTCTGGCATTCGTTTCGAAATCCTCGAGACAGTCGCCACTCTTCTCAATGCCAACGTGACACCGTGCCTGCCACTCCGGGGCACCATCACGGCATCCGGTGACCTCGTCCCACTATCATACATCGCGGGCCTTGTGACTGGTCGCCCAAACTCCGTTGCGACCGCTCCAGATGGAACCAAGGTTAACGCAGCAGAGGCGTTCAGAATTGCCGGCATCCAGCACGGTTTCTTTGAGCTCCAGCCCAAGGAAGGACTCGCCATGGTCAACGGCACCGCGGTGGGCTCCGGACTGGCGTCCATGGTGCTCTTCGAGGCTAACATTCTTGGCGTCCTTGCCGAGGTTCTATCGGCTGTGTTCTGTGAGGTCATGAATGGCAAGCCCGAGTATACCGACCACCTCACCCACAAGCTGAAGCACCACCCTGGTCAGATCGAGGCTGCAGCTATCATGGAGCATATTCTTGAAGGCAGCTCCTACATGATGCTCGCGAAGAAGCTCGGCGAGCTCGACCCGTTGATGAAGCCAAAGCAAGATAGGTATGCCCTCCGGACATCACCTCAATGGCTTGGCCCTCAGATTGAGGTTATCCGTGCCGCCACCAAGTCGATCGAGCGCGAGATCAACTCTGTCAATGACAACCCACTCATCGACGTCTCTCGAGGCAAGGCTATCCATGGTGGCAACTTCCAGGGCACACCCATCGGTGTGTCCATGGATAACACCAGGCTTGCCATTGCTGCAATCGGCAAGCTCATGTTTGCCCAGTTCTCGGAGCTAGTGAACGAGTTCTACAACAACGGTTTGCCTTCCAATCTCTCTGGTGGGCGCAACCCGAGCTTGGACTATGGCTTCAAAGGTGCTGAGATTGCCATGGCCTCGTACTGCTCGGAGCTCCAGTTTTTGGGCAACCCTGTGACTAACCATGTCCAGAGCGCGGAGCAGCACAACCAAGACGTCAACTCTCTCGGTCTCATCTCTGCCAGGAAGACATCAGAGGCCATCGACATTTTGAAGCTGATGTCCTCGACATTTCTGGTCGCGTTGTGCCAAGCTATCGACCTTCGCCACCTCGAGGAGAATGTCAAGAATGCCGTCAAGAACTGTGTGAAGATGGTGGCTAGGAAGACCCTGAGCACCAATGAAAATGGCCATCTCCACAGCGCACGCTTTTGCGAGAAGGACATGCTCCTGACGATCGACCGCGAGGCGGTGTTCGCCTACGCAGACGACCCTTGCAGCGCTAACTACCCACTGATGCAGAAGATGCGTGCAGTTCTCGTGGAGCATGCCTTGGCCAACGGTGAGGCCGAGCGGGATGCGCAAACGTCAGTGTTCGCTAAGCTTGCCGCATTCGAGCAGGAGCTCCGTGTGGTGCTTCCAAGGGAGGTCGAGTCAGCCCGGTCCGCCGTGGAGAATGGCACCGCCACGCAACAGAACCGCATCACCGAATGCCGGTCATACCCGCTCTATCGGTTCGTGCGCAAGGAGCTCGGGACCGAGTACTTGACCGGAGAGAAAACAAGGTCTCCTGGTGAAGAGGTGGACAAGGTATTTGTTGCCATGAACCAGGGAAAACACATCGACGCGCTGCTTGAGTGCCTCAAGGAGTGGAACGGTGAGCCCCTGCCACTCTGCTGAAGAATGCTACTCTGCTGAAGAATGAATCATGGAACTGAAGAATAGAGTGCTCCAGAATTCAGAAGGCTCCACATGTGTTTAGTTAATAAGTATAATACTGTTTTTTCATTATAGTATGTTCTGATGTTGATGTCTGCGACGTACTTCTAGACCTGCCTTACGAGTTGCAAACAATTGCAATTGCATGACTTGGTAGTGCTAGGGTAAATGTTGTGTTGGCGGTGCCAGTTGTATCTGCATAGTTATAATTCCATCAACTCTGAATCTTCCAATTTACTTCTAATCCATGCTTACCAATTCGTCTCCACCATGGGGGAGAAGTTTAGAATTCATAGAGGAACAATTCAAATTACCAAAACATATTCTTACACCAAACTAATGTGAAATATAATGAAACTCCCAAAAAAACAGTATAATTGTTCAAAATATTTTTAGTATTGCCTCAACGAACAACCAAATAAATATATGTCGCAACGTCTATTGCATAGGTCATAGACAACTTTGCAACATAACATCATTCTTGCGATGGTTTATGAAAAGGAAAATCACAATATTACAAGTGAAAGCTCCCTAGGGAGAAACATCAGTTTAATTTGACAAGCCGTTGCAATGCTGGAAACGATATTTACAATGGAGAGACATCTAATGTGGAAATCATCAGGGTTACATAAATTTTCGGCATTCATCATCCATATATCATGCGCTAAGTATTCTCACAAGATGCAAGACGGTTTGCCTAACCTATCACCATTCGTTCGGCATCCTTATCATCTTCTAACCTACTTGTTGCAATTAAACAATAAAAACTTGGGACATCAAAGCAACATGGCCAAAGAAAATGTCTTGTAAGTTTTGTAAGGACAAGTATGCAATGACATATAAGCAGAAAAAATAATATTTTTAAAAGGATGCAAATCGTCTTGGAAAACCAGGCATTATTTCTTTAGAGATATAGAACTGAAGCAAAAAAAAATACTTGTGTGACTTGTAAAGGCTACCTCACAGGATTTGTAAAGTACTAAATTTCGTGGCAATTGGATGTACTAGTGTGAGCTGTTCTCGAATGCACACAGGCAGCACAGGCAAATTTGTTTTCTAAAATTCAGCCACAAGGCAAAACGTTGCAGCGTGACGGCTTGGCAAGATCCTCGACAGCACTAATCCAATTGCGTGGAGCAACAATCAGTACTAGTACCTCTTAATACTGATGGACAAATGCAGTAGACGAAGCAACTGTGGAAATGGATCGATGACAGAGGTGAGTTTGATGACAGCAACAGTAACACAACTGCAGTACGTAGGGGCCAAGCATTACACATCTCACCGTAGGAAGGATGAGCCACTCTCCCCCAAATTCAACAGCGACTGATGACAGCGGTGACGGGCGACGGCTGCGACACAACACCGCTCCTCTGGTACAAACTTGCCCAAGAATGATGCCCGAGAATCGGGCTGCTCTAATACCATGAAGAAATTCAGGGAAACTATACTTGATTAACTCAATATTTTTTCACATACAGTTTCACTGTTTCAGGTACAGGGTGAGGGGGTAAGGAGTTCTGGGGCTTCTCTCTATTTGCTGATTCTTCTGAACACTTTTACATATATGACCTATGAGAGTACATAACTACAACCTACTTCAACACTATATTTTCTTAACAAAAATCTCAAAATAAATCACGATTTTTTTTTTCATGTTCAGGTTAATTTATGCCAACAACTGAATGTTTTTTAGTTACTAGCTTTCATATTTATGTCCTTGATTGGCATGTGCAGCGGTTAGCTTAAAAAAACTAGATATTCAGTTAGTTGAATAGCAAGTAAAACATCTAACTGTATTAATTTTGAAAAACTAGCATGGATTCAAATCGCATCCGAATTAATCTAAATCAGCCACCTATTTATGGAGGTGTCACACAGTTGGAGAATACGACCAAAGACTTTATTACCCAACATGGGTGGCTGCATAGCCGTAGGATAGAAGCCAATGAAGCTGTCGACTAGTTGGTTTTTTCCTTTATTCTTTATGTACTCATTTTTGTTTGGATACTGGATTCATAAACGGTTGCGTTCATCTTAGCTATACAGAGGCTGGATGTAATGCTTGATACTTCGAGTAATAAAGCGCTCTTTATTGAAAAATTATAAACCGTTGATACTCATGCTACGAAAGATTGCAAGGTTCAGCACTACTATCTCCAGGGGCGGAGCTAGCTATATGGCAAGGTTTGGCGGCCGCCATATCTAAATTTTTGCACTAATACTAGGTATATATGTGCAGATATGAGATATCATTCAGGTTTGTCTTGTGTTGACTGCTTAACATCGACGGGAGCTGCTGTTTGAGTCTTTGAGACCAGGGAATTGAACCGGTAAGTGATTGGCCGTATTGGGCCTGGTGAGCAGTTGGGCCATTTAGGTAAAATATATGGGCAGGGATTTTGGGCTGTGCTCATTGGAATCTAGAATCGGAAACTGATCGTCACACGAAACACCATCCTGCCGCCGACTCAGAAACCGATCGGCACTCACGGTCGTGTCGAGGAGAGCCGGCATGGCGGCAGGGCGCAAGCGCGCAGCAGCCAGCAGGAAACAATATCGCGGCCGCCGGCCGATGAGACGAGTCCTCGATTCGGGAACGACAACGCCGCTCCGACGACTAGCCGATATGGCGTCGAAGAAGAACACCCAGTACTAATGCAAGGTATTTGAGAACTAAATTTTCGCTTCAAATTCTGAAACTTATCTCGTTGTTGACTGAAATAATCTTCAGTACTACAAGGTCTGCTACATTGCTCTGAATGATTAATTGTTTGGTTTCCGCCACACCTTAAATTTTTTTCTGCCTCCGCCACTGACTATCTCGTATGTGATAATACGGCACATCCTACTTCTAGATGTCCTACTCTCCGACTTCCAAGACCGTCTGCGTTTGTTGCGGCTCAAGGGTTTGAGGAGTCTCTTTTTCTAGAACTTCCAGACAGTGTGTATAAACCGCATCTTGTGCCTGCTTGTTCTCCTATGGCGCTCGTTAAGTTGGAGGGTCCTATGGTTGCGGCTTCGGTCATTGAGAGGCAGATGGCTCGTCACATGGAGATGGGGCTGATCGGCACATGAATGCAGTGGGTCAAACTGAGGACGTTCTAGTGCTGGCTGAGGCTGCCAATCATGTGTACGTGTCTCCGGCCAGGTTGCTTCAGGTTGGCTCGTCCCCTAGAGTTGTTGGGCAGGCGATGGACTCCAGCACTGCTTCTACATCGATACCAGCTGCCGGCCCAACATGCATGGGGGTCATGGACGTGGGACGGGAGATGTGTGCTGCCACCGTTGGGGAGTCTTGATCGACATTATCTCCCCCGGATGGTGGCCATCCGTCGCCGCCTGCACAGCTGACATGCTCCAAAGCCGGTGGCTGTTGGCATTGCCGTCTCGTCCACGGCGACCGCGACCGCGTCTCCTGCTACCATGACGCCATGCTCGTCGGCGGCATCCGGGAAGTCTTCAAGTGCGCCTTCTGTTGCGGCCTCTCCACCCCCATCGCCCATGTCGGTGGCTCCTCCGCGACAACAGCCACCGGCCTTCCATAGGCGTAGCTCACGCAATGCTATGGAAGCAGATGGGGCGAAGGCGACGGATGAGGACACCATGACGAAGGCTATGCGTCGTATGGCGGCGATAAATCTCGACCCATGTGGTATGAATTCAAGTTCTAAATCTTTTTTACCTTTTTCGGATAATGTGATATCGTCTAAACTTGCTAGTGTAGGAGTCAGTTTAGGATCTAATAAAAATGATATTTCCATTTCGGCTAAAGCTTTGAGACATATGTAATTTGACAGATTAAGAGTCAATCCTAAAGTTTCAGCTAAGTCGGAATCTTCTACACATGATGAGGAAGAGCTGAGTGCCACATTAGATGGTCAGCTTCTTACTCATCTTGTCGGAGCGGTAGTGGAGGTAGATTTGGATGAGATGATGCTAAGTTCTGTTTATGATCTTAAAGCATCTAGTGGGAAATCCAAAGCTAACTCTGCTTCAAAAAAATCTAAATTTTCTTCTAAGGTTAAATCCACAAAATCTACAATGGTTGTACAGCGAATGGTATGTTTTCGAATAGCAGAGGTCTTAAAGACATGGCTAAACATTTACATGTCGCTGATTGTATAGCGGATCATTGTTTAGATTTTGTGGGTATTTCCGAGACCGGGAAACGAGATTTCTCTAGGAGTCTTTTAAACCGCATCTCTGGTGGGGTTGACTTCTCATGGTTCTCTCGTCCTCCTCGTGATCGCTCGGGTGGCATTTTACTGTGCGTCAGGATTTCTACTATGAAAGTGTTGGCTTGTTTGGAAGGAGATTTTCATATTAAACTCCACATCCGTAATAAAGCCGACAATTTCACATAGAGTCTAGTCGTGGTGTATGGTGCCGCCCAAGATGTGTTCAAGGTTGCCTTTCTACGGGAATTGGTTAACCTGGCGAAAGATAATCCCTATCCTATAATCATAGGGGGGATTTTAATTTGCTAAGGTTTTCTCACGAGAAGAGTAGGGGCCGTTTCGATAGCCATTGGCTTTTCTTATTCAATGATGTCATTGACAGTCTGGATTTGAGAGAGGTTGAAATGGTTGGTCGACAGTTCACTTGGGCGAATAATCTTCCCGAGCCTACTTATGAGAAACTTGATCGCGTACTGATGGATCCTGATTGGGAATTAAAATTTCCTATGGTCACTGTACGTACTCTTACCATACTATTAACGACCGGAACGCCTAGAACACAAAGTAAACGCCAATTCAAATTTGAACTGGGCTGGTTACATCGTGATGGTTTTTCGGATATGGTTAAGCGTGTATGGGAGAAACCTGTTGCTGGCGTTAGCCCCATACAAAGGTGGAATAATAAAATCCGCGCACTGCGAAAACACCTTGGTGGTTGGGCAAGACATGTAGCATGGATTTTAAAGTCTGAAAAGCTGCGCTTGTCAACCCTGATTGATGACCTGAAAGCTCTCGCTGAGACACGGTTGTTATCAACGCAACAAATTGAACTTAATTAAGAGTCAATATAATGCGCAAATGACTTCCATGTTGAGAGAAAAGGAGCTGAAATGGTATCAACGATCAAAGGTACAATTTATCCTAGAAGGAGACTCGAACACAAGATACTTCCATTCTGTCGCTAATGGCAGACATAGGAAGAAACTTATTCATTCTCTTGTTCAGGATGAGAGTACGATTGTTGGGCATGAGCAACTTAAGTCTTACATTACTAATTATTATAAGGATGTTTTTGGGGAACCAGAAGAAGGAACTTTCACTTTGGAAGAATCCAGGACTCAGGATATTCCCCAAGTATCCGCGGAGGAAAATGCCTTTCTTACGGCTCAATATTCAGAGGAGGAGGTGAGAAAGGCGGTTTTTCTAATGGAGCATAATAAAGCACCAGGGCCGGATGGTTTTCCAGCAGAATTTTATCAAAATTTCTGGGACACAATCAAGCCGGACCTTTTAGCTTTGTTTTTTGCATTGCACGAAGATCAACTTGAACTGTTTCGTCTTAATTTCGGTGAGATAATCTTATTGCCAAAGGTTATGGAAGCAGAACGGATTCAACAGTACCGTCCTATCTGCCTACTTAACGTGAGCTTTAAGATATTTACAAAAACCGCAACTTTAAGACTTAACTCGGTTGCTGATCATGTTGTGGGACCGTCTCAGACGGCCTTCATGCAAGGAAGAAACATCCTCGACGGGGTAGTAACTTTGCATGAAACAGTGCATGAGCTTCACCGGAAAAAGTTGAATGGTGTTATTTTAAAACTTTGAAAAGGCTTATGATAAAGTCAAATGGTCTTTCCTTCAACATACACTCAGGATGAAAGGTTTTTCTGAGGAGTGGCGTGCTTTAGTTCATAATTTCATTTTCGGTGGAAGTGTTGCCATTAAAGTCAATGATGATGTGGGCAATTATTTTCAGACGAAAAAGAGATTACGGCAAGGTGATCCATTATCTCCTATGTTATTCAACATAGTAGCGAATATGCTTGCTATTATTATTGAGCGCGCAAAAGTGGATGGTCATATTGAGGGGGTAGTACCACATCTTGTTGCTGGTGGACTTTCTATCGTTCAATACGCTGATGATACAATTCTATTCATGGAACATGATCTTGAAAAGGCAAAAAATCTTAAGCTGATCCTATCAGCTTTTGAGAAGCTTTCAGGTCTTAAAATTAACTTCCATAAAAGTGAATTGTTTTGTTTCGGCGACGCCCACGATGAGGCCTCCTTGTATGATGAACTTTTTGGCTGCGGGATTGGTCAGTTTCCTATCAGTTACTTGGGTATCCCGATTCATTATCGGCGACTCACTTTAGCTGAATGGAAACATATCGAGGAAAGACTTCAGAAGCGCTTATCGAGTTGGAAAGGAAAGTTACTATCTCTAGGTGGTCGTTTGGTTCTCATTAACTCGGTACTAAGTAATATGGTAGTGTATATGATTTCCTTCTTCCAGTTGCCTAAAGGAGTCTTGCGTCGATTGGATTACTTTCGATCTAGATTCCTTTGGCAAGGAGATAGCGAGAAAAAGAAATATCGACCGACTAAATGGAATGTAGTTTGCCGTCCAAAAGACCAGGGAGGACTTGGGATTCATGATCTTGAGATCAAGAATCGAGCCCTTCTTGAAAAATGGTTATTTAAGCTTCTTTCAGAAGAAGGTATATGGCAAACAGTTCTCAAAAGAAAGTATGTAGGCTCGAAGGCTTTGTCCCAGGTCATCTGGAAACCTGGAGACTCACATTTTTTGGCTGGTCTTATGGCAACGAAGAAATTCTTCTTTCCATATACATCTTTCGCTATCAAGGATGGATCTCAGATACGTTTCTGGGAAGATAAGTGGTTAGGCAATACCACTCTTCGGGAACAGTATCCAGCTTTATATAGTATTGTACGCCACAAGTCTGATACCATTGCAACGGTGATGCAAAATTCACCATTGGAGATGTCATTCAGACGTGACCTTATAGGGCCCAGGCTTGCATCCTGGAATACGTTGCTTCAACGACTCGAGAGGGTCCAGTTGACGCATGGATTTGATGAGGTTCGCTGGAATCTAAAAGAGAGTGGTAAATTCTCTGTTGATTCTATGTATAAAGCGCTGATTTTACGCCAGTTGTAAATAATAATAAAATCTGGTCTTTGAAGATTCCATTAAAAATGAAGGTCTTTACGTGGTATCTTCGTAGAGGGGTTATTCTTACTAAGGACAATCTTGTGAAACGTAGTTGGCAAGGTAGTAAAAAGTGTGTTTTTTGTCTTCACGATGAGACTATCAATCACCTTTTTTTCCAATGTCAATTGACGAGATCTATATGATCAATAACTCAAATAGGTTCTACCATGTACCCACCTCGGAGCGTTGCGCATCTTTTTGGCAGCTGGCTCAATGGGGTGGAGCGTAGGTTCAAAACTTTTATTCGGGTGGGGGCAATTGCCATTATTTGGTCGCTATGGCTATGTAGAAATAACAAGATTTTCCATGATATTAACTCTTCTTGTTTACCACCGCTTTGCTTCGTTCGTGGTCTTTTCTACAACGAGTAGACAGTCGCGATCTCTTTATGGAGGTATCTACACGATTGGAGGATGTGGCGAAGGATATTTTTTCTCAATATGGTTGGCGGCGTAATCTACGGATAGAGCCTCCCGCGCCGTAGGAGTGTGTCCTTATTTTATTTTATTCAGTTCTTGTAACAGACTGGTACTTGGTGTGTGTGTGCGGCTTCATGTTATGCAGAGGCCGGGTGTAATACTTTTCTAAAGTAATGAAAACGTCCTTTATCGAAAAAATGTAAAAGGCTGCCTATGTAGAGATTGAAGAGACAGGCATTACCATGTTATCACTCCGTAAATGCCTTTCCATGACCTTGACTCGACAGAAATCACATGCATTTTTTCACCTCAAGAAAACTACATGCATTTGCACCGTAATCCAAACAAAAGTCGCCAACAATCCTTTTCCATAGGCTGAACCTCAAGCGGTGAATATTCCTATATATGCACGCATCCGATGTAAACTTCACCTTCAGTCAGCCTCTCTCGTATGGGTGGTCAGTGTGTACCGGATGACCGACCAGACACAAGAGCAGAGGATTTCCTTGCTCCTTCCGCTTTCGTGCTTTCGTTCCTCTTCGTGGTGGAACTGTCGAAGTCGAACGCTGAAGATACAGCCAAAGACCGAAGCGTGCGCGCGTAATTTGGACCGACTGAATACTGATTACTGACGAGAAAGCTAGATGCTGCAGTTTCACCCTTGGTTGCTACTTCGGTGCACATCCACAACTTAAACTCTTTTGCAGGTACCGCGTAATCTCTCGATAACGATGTAAAGCTTCTAAGAAGTTATCCCAAAATATCTGCTCATCACAGTCAGGTCCGTCAAGTCAAGTGTCTTTAAGAACGAAAGTTCACACGCCGGAGTGGCTGGACCGGCCGGAAGTTTTGCATCAGAATGTCTTCAACATTCAGACTGGAATATGCCTCGTCGTTTACACATTTGCAGATGGAATAGCACAGACGACCAAGACGCGAATAAAAGCGGGCTCTCAACTTTCCATGTCTTGAAATGAAGTTTCCACTATGGTACTATAAGACTATAAGTGGTGCCAGGACTCCTGACTGACTGAGAGACTTACACATTTTAAACAGAACTGTTTGTGGAACACGCGATGCTCTTCGGGTATAGAAATTCTATCATACTAGTGGCTGGGGCGCCCCTTGGGGCGCCTCCTCACCGGACTTTTGCAGTCCAATTTAGATAAATTCTTAACTTATTGTGCAGTTATTCTTTTGAATGAACGTTAACATCAATTATAGATTGGGGCAGCGAACGTTCAAAGGCAATTTGTTTTCAGACTACACTGACGAATACTATCAAAGCAATGTTTTGAACCTTTAGCAGAACAATGAACATGTCAGACAGCTCTCTCGTATATAGAAACAACAAAACTTTTCATGAATTTGGATACAAAACTTTGCAAGAAAAAATCAGTACTAATCTTGAGTTTAACTGGAAGAGCCATCTTCATTTCTGACGGTAACTTGTAAAACAATTTCATACTGCCGCAACCATAAATCCTAAGCAGAGCTTGATACTTGGAGAGCTAGTTGACATGAAAATATTAGTTAAATAAGGTAACGCTCATACATGAAAGATACATCGAACATCGAATTATTTCATAAGTAGCAAGGAAATAAAAAAAAGATAGAATACATGATGATGCTCTTTGCATACACAAGGCATATTTGTTCCCAATTCCAAGGTAAATCAACTAAAAATCTAAGAACTAAAATAAAACAACTCCCACATTGTCTTGTGAAGATGGAACCAAGAATGAACTATACGATGCAGTTTACTGAAAATCATTACCTGAGTAGAACAAACAGGCTTCTAGCCTAGCAAGCAGATTGGAAACCCCAAAAAGAGAAGATCCTCTGAACTTAAATTCAGGCTAGCAATAAAGGATCTGCATATCTATCAGAAAACAAAAGAACACAGGTAACACCAGAGATATATTAACTGAAGCTATGAAGGAAATTCAATTTAAGGTAGTGTGAAACAACCATTTGTCAGGACAAAGGAAACTTACGCAAAACTGGCAAGCTACTCAACAATGAACACCACAACAGATAATAAACAAGAACAGTTCTAGCATGTAAAATGCTTTGATAAATAAAGGAAAGCTATGCCCAAAAAGAACCAGGTTCGGATGCCGATGATCACTAAGCAGCTGTATGCCGACAAGCAAACAAAAAACTTCTTCTTTCAATATGCTCATGCTGCACTGAAACGAAAAAAGGGACTTCAAAGATAGCTAATCTCAATGCTGAAATTTATCGAGGGGGGCATCACAAGGGTAGCAAACACAAAAGTAGTGTTTAGGTTGCTGGTGTGGCAAAAGAAATCTGACCGCTCTAGAAGCAACTAAGCAAAAAAAAACATGACCAACTGAGAATGTAAAATCTGACGGTTTCCACTCGGTTGCCCGAAATATTAACTCTGAAGTATGGCAATAAAAACTTCGTCACATAACTGTGGCTGAGTGTACTTCCTTGCATATCTTATGTATGAAATCAGCATGGGCATGTCCAACATCATATGTGGTGCTCCACTACCTTCATATCATCATGAATATACAACTAATACGAAATTGGCTCATCTAGGAATCGGTTATATATATACTTTATTATATTCTTGCACTGTCACCACTTTCTTCAAACAAAGCAGTTTGGTTAAAGTTTCAGGTACAAAATCTGAGAGGGTATTTTACTTTTCAATTATCAAAACGCAATGAAGCAATATGCTGAGCCAAGCATCTATCTGTTCGCTCATCTGCCTTGCCCAACATAAGATAAATCAGGCCATGCCTGCATAATAGAAAATGTGACCGCAATTAGAATACTTATACTTATAATTGTTGCCCACTTTACACACATGAAGGCATGCACTTACCTTGACATCAGTATTAGGGAAGGTGGATATTGTCAATCACAGAAAGCCCATTGTAACGTGATTCAGATGGATTTGCACGTGCCAAGACAGATGTTCTAGCATTTAAAGATATACAATTATTCCAGCCTTTTGCAATGGATAGTCTACTGCTCCATCATCCATATATTCAGTAAAGATGTTTGAGTAATCATATTATTGGATTCAAATTTGGAGGGGAACAATTCAATGAGATCAGATCTTATGTAGCATGTTATCAGACATCTTGTCGAACCCATCGACAAAACAAACAACTTTGTCACTCAGAACAAGCGCTCCGCTCTCAAGACCTAATATTTACCATGCTGGTTACAAAAGATGTATGTTACAAGACATTTTACTGTGAAGATGAAGGGAATTACTGTAAACTTACAGTTTCACCAGTTTCAGAATCCTTCACAACATAAGTAGCGAGGCCAACTGAACTACCTCTTCTGCTTGTGTAAATACCACGAGGATACAGCCTATGCATGTACTGGAGATTAGAGAAGCTGGGATTTACTCGTTCCTAGATCACCAACAAGAAAAACGTTGATGTCACCTCTGAAGTTAGATCTAGAAGGAAACCTCAAAGCATTGCCACCAAAAATCTATAAGTAGTAAATGATGTTAATCTATTAGCTTATCAGATGATCCTGTGAGGGGAAAGATAAATATATTGCTTGAAAATACCTGGCAAGGCAGGCCCCTCTTAACACCGTCCAATTCCCATATGTTCATAATCAATAATCTTGCTAATCTATCATAGATATTAGGCAACTTTGAAAGTTCTTTTAACATCTCAATCTGCAATCAAAAGAACAGGGTACTAATAAGATTTCCATAAAGTCCCATCCAAGGGATACAAGGAGATTGAGTCCCAGGAACAAGAGGAGAAGTTAATAAGCAATATGTTATATAATTAGTATGATTACCTTTAATTATTGGCTATACAAAGCGGATGAGGATTGATACTTCAATTCAACAATGAACTGTTTAGTTTCCCATACCGGCATCATGACTGGTCATATTTATAAGTTCCACTACAGCTGAAATACAGAAATAAAATCTATATGAAATCAATATACATCAAAAACAGGAAAGTATAATTGAAGAGGAATCACACGATATACCTCAGATTTTGCTTCTTTGGTGTCTACAAGCAGTATAACATCACCAAGGTGCATGTCACTCCACACTAAGCTGATGGTCATTTAATTATAGGATTAGCACTTGCCACATCAGTAAGTAATACAATGAATTGCTCAGATAAGAACAAAATAGAAGATGCCCATAATTCTGAACAAAATGTAGGATTCATCAAAAAAAAATCAGAGAATTCAAGAAGTCCAAACAGGTACTTATGATTTTCGGATAGAATTTTTTCTAGCACATCATGCATATTTTAAGCAGTACGATTACTCGTGTTGTTAATTTAGTTGGATGCAACTACATGACAATACGACATGGCTTGCTGCTCCATGCCCAAGGAGACCCAGATCCCCCATGGTTTGCTGCTCCTCCAAAAAAAAGTTGCTTCTTCAGGGGAGAAAGGGTAGAATAGAAAAAGGGAGATAGAGAGATGCAGGGGAAGAGAGAGGAAAGGGGCACGGCCGGCCGGCTACCTGTAGTCGAGCTGACGATGCAACTACGTAAGGACTGGTGCCGTTGGCTCGACCCTGGATGAGGTTGTTTGCGGCAAATCTAGACGGAGGAGATGCTGGGCGACGAGCAACCCCGACAGGCTTCAATCTAAGCAAGATTACCCCAACGCGGAACTCACCGGCTCCCACGCGGTGCAGCAGCGCGCCGACCGAGTTGGGACCATGGACCACCGATGCGAGGGAGGGGGCGGCGGCGGCGGCGGCAGAGAAGAGACGGAGGGGCAGGAGCGAGAGGGCGCGGGGTTGTGGGAGCGAGAGGGCGCGGGGTGTGGCGGCTAGGGCTTCCGTCGGGGCCGGATGCTATCACACACTGTGACAATCGACGGTCCAGAGCGAGGCGGGACTCGTTCCCTGATCGAACGGTTCGGAATAGTTATCTGCTCGCCCACCCAGCGCTCGACATATGGCTCGTCTCATGGCTATCGTGGAGCGCTGTAAGATGGTGCAAAGGGGGTTGCACTTACTTGTACTAGATTTAGATGTGCGCCTTGGCGCACGACCCCGTGGTACTCGTGTCACTGGAAATTTTGTGCAAAGATGATAAAATCCATTGTATATGATTAAGATTAGTGACGATGTCCTGAATGTTAATGAGGATGTAATTGTACATGTAACAACATTCTGAAATTAGGTCATCTAACACAATCGTGAGAATATGTTTGATGGAGGGCATATGAGTTCCTACTTCCTACTTCCTAGGTACATAGCTGATGGAGTTCATAGGTACATTGTGGTCTTTTATTGGCTGCTGACACAGATCATTGGTGGGTCAAAATATTAACCATGAAATTAAACTTTCCAAAAAATGTAGCAAATATGCAAAAACGGTTAGAAACTAATCAATAAGCTTAGCTCAGAAAACCCTTTTTGCACTTGAACGGTTTACCAGCCATATACTATTTAGAACAAAAGACTGAAACACCTTATAAAGCAACTCAATGAAAGGCAGTCAACATTCCATCTTAAGCTATGCACTTAATTATAATCGAAGAAAACATCAAACGCAACTATCAACTCCCTTTTAGTTACAGCAACTAAAACCTTAGGTAGTTTGCAAAAAAACAAATGTAAGAAGAATAGACTCAAACTAACCAATCTACGTAACAGAGGAAGGAGACAACCCAAAATATAACTGAGTATTTATCATCTTGTTGCACATATTGATGAAGGATGCCAGTCATTCAATCCATGCTCTTATCATCTGAACCGGAGACCATGGCACTACATATCACAAAGAACAATGAAACAAACTGTGTTAATGTAAAATCTTCACATAATTATTAGATTGTAATATGGAAACTACAACACCCACAATATATATTTCTAAATAAACCACTTGGCTACAAAACAAAAGCTCACAAACAAAGGTGCGGGGCCATGCTTTAATGCATACTGGAGATACAAACCGAGATACAGACCTTGCTACTTGACAATTAGGAACATATTTTCTAAGAAATAGTTTTACGGCAGGTAAATGAAACTATGATGCTGGAATTTGACACTCATTCGATAACACATATCTCAGGCCCATACATATTTTCCTGTTATGTATAAAGGGGCCTAGAAAGGAGTTAATTATTCCATCCTAAATAAATATAATAACAAATCTTCAAGTCAGCGTACTGCTGTGTACCACTACAGACAACACACCGGGAAAATGAAAACCATTATCGCAGCAATATTTCTTATGTACCATGAAACAGTGAATGACAATTATGCTATCAAACCAGAGCTAACTGGGCATAGATGGAGCAGATTGTAGCAAACAAAGTAGTATGGCCTAGAACCAGCAAAATAAGGACGGTTTATCAGAAGTATAGGCAACAACAATTCTCCATTTTTTGGCGAATAAAGCTAGTTAGAACCATAAGAACTGCACAGTACATATGCACTGCAAGCCTAGAGCAAAGGGGTTGCAGTCAATTAAAATTCAAAGACTAAATATGTTTCTTTTTTTTGGGTGTAAAACACTGCTTACATGATAATAACCAGAGGAAATAGGAACAACATATATATGCAGTTTTAACACCCTCCCATCCATTTATGTTCACATTGAATAAACTCACTTTTCAGTTATAATTAATACCATGAACCTTGTATCATAATGCATCAAAGGGGAAGCACACAATCTTCAATAAGTTCTGAATGCTCATGCTGAATAAGATCATTTCTTAAATTATAATTATTCCAAGATACATGGAAACAATTACATGAATAACTTGATTTTATAGCAATAAGATGGTAGATATCATGCTAGTAGTAGAAGAAACCAAGTACACAAATTGGAGCCAAATGGAATGAGCTTACTGTGGCTCAAGGTAGTTATCTGGATGTGATGATGCCTTGACATTGATCAACACAATACACATGGCTGCAACACCAAACGCTTCTGGCACCATGCCCTGCCTTCCCTAGCAGAAAGCGTCCGATTAGTTTGACCTCGTCCATTTTCTCTGACAAACCTGTACAAAATTCACAACACTGATAAGAAATTCTAAAAACTATTTTAGCAACACTGTAGTTGCAACCTGATATTTGTATACAAAGGCTAAACCTACAAAAAAATTGACTGAATAAAAGTGCCTATTAAATCTGAGAATCAAGGGATAAAAAAATATTCTGAGGTTTTGAGTTATTTCGATGAAAAAGGAACTTGCATGAGTTTGCAGAAAAATATGTACAAAATCCATTATAAATTTTTGTTGAAAGACGGATCTAGATGGCAGCGAGACAAAAAAAATTCAGTGACAACACTTGACACCACAGAACAAACATAGTATATACTGATTCATTCCATGAAACGGTTGATGCTTGCAAGATAAATGCATCAAACGTGAACATGAAAGCTCTAATCTATATAATGATATTGCACACACAAGTTTTAAAATTACATAAATATAGCTTGTGAATCTATAGGAATATGATATTATGCAATAAAGGAGTATGCCCATTTCAGGACAACAATTTTGCTAAGGAACGAATGGGTTTATCTTCAATGCAGCTTATTAGTTATAGATGTCCATTGCTTGGGTAACTGATAAACTGAATTTATTAGATGCTCACCACAACCAAAGCTGGTGTTCTGCCCATCACACCCATTTGTTCCTGCTAACACATGTGACGGAATAATTTCATTTAACAGATTTCTGCTCTTAAGATTCCACCTAAAACATGTGCCAATGCATTCAGATACATGATGGGTAAGCAAATGATGCAAGGATTGCTAAGCCAGTTTCATGCTAACGATCATATAAAAATTAAGGGATGGATAGTACAAAAAGAAGATTGCTACCTGACAGCACGGAGCCAAGTAAGAATAGCCAGCAACCAAAATGTAGAGAATCATCCAAGTCTCTTTCCTGGCACAAGACATCGTTAGGCACATACATACAAACAACAACGATATAGAAAACATGAAGATGGACGAGAAGGACAAACTCGGTTGTTCACCTGTTGAGCAGCGATGATTTTCCCGTGGCATAGACGAACAACAAGAAGCCTTGCGAACATTTTGGGACCTACATAAGGGGAAAACCTTTTAAGGTGGGGGGAAAACACATACCGCAGACAACATATGCAGTGTGTTTGGGCCTTCAATTTTTACCATTTAAGGCCTGTCTAACGCAGATGCTAGGGAAATAAATTTGCCTAATTCCTGGCCGTTATGCCATCGATGCAAAACTAAGCAGCTGGCACAAGGAAAATAGGTACGAAATACAGGCATGGGTGCTTATCTGCATGGCATGGGTGCTTATCTGCATGGACCAAGAATTGATCAAACTGAATACTGGCTCAGACATAACTGAATTCTGAGTTGTACACTACTACTACTGAAAATACTATTTTCTATTGTGGTACGGACTAAACCTTTTTAGTAGACAATAAGTAACCATATTTCTGGATGAAGTTAATCTGGAAATACAAAAGAACATACCATTAGGCTATTAACTTGCTGATGCCCATGGTAGCCTCACAGGTCACAGATCTGTTGGATGCTCTGGATCGTCACCGTCATTCTGGGAACCTCCGCCACGCCTTCACTCAGCCTGTAGTAGTTAAGAAAAAGCGGGTGACATAGAAAGCAAGTAGAATCATATCATAGTTCATCAATAAAATAATTTATCCTAGATGAACCATATAAACAATCAATATGCAGATAAAGATATGTGCAATGTCTGTTGAACCAAAATTGTACCCACAGCCACAACAATATTTTCAAGCAATGACCATGGCATACCTTTGCAATGGCATCAACAACACAATCCTGACACCATTTCAGCATATTCAAGAATATCCATTTTGCCTTCAACACATTGAATCCTCGCATTCTAAGAAAGCTACATGGTGAAGATACCAATCAGTTTAAGCTCGTCTTAAACGCAAATCAGAAACCATCTGATCTCCTACAAGTTGAGATGTAAAATACCAATCAGTGCTTGGGGCTGCAGGAAAAATGAACACGGTAAGGACTATGTATTGCTGGGAAAGTAGCACGAGATGAATTATTACTGGAAAAACTCAAATCAGGTGGTGATTTTGAATGGTCGAACTGAACGATACCATGGCCTGCGCTCTCTTTATTTTCCCCCCTGAAACCCCAAAAAAACGATCTGTCATCGCAACCTAGTACACACACGAATGTCTTGAGCAAAATAATTGAAAGTGCTAGCACCAAAGAACCGTACCAGCAAACAGCTGAGAAAAACTATATCGGCACCGCATACAATAATCGGGAGTGTATAGCTGGCTAGAGGAAAGCTGTAGGTTCATAGAAAAGATCAGAACCTATTATTTTGTGTAAGCTCACAAAGAAGGACAGTTTGATCTGCAGATCTGCTTGTCTGTCAAGCTAACAGAAGACGCAGTTGCAAGCCTATGGTACGACACAAAAAGAGAGAGTTGTAGGAATACCTTATTTCATTAATGCTGATTAAATTAAGAAAACAGATTTTGCCAGTGGAAAATCAGCCAATGTTTGGCATGCCTAGACTTACAAAATAGTTGGCTTGCATCTGAGTGCATCGATTGTAGAACACCGAGATAAGCAATAAAGCAAAGCCCTTTTTTTTAACCTCTCAAGTGCATCGATTGCTCTTCCTATTGTTACTCTGTTTCAGCAGATTCTCTATTTGCAGTACGCCAAGCACTAACTCTGGAAGAAAAGGCTCACCAGATTGGACCAACGTGAGTAGGTGCTGCAGTAGGCGCAGACGGCCGGTGACTTCGCAACGTAGTCTACCTAATGAGAAAGCCATGATAATGAAAAAGATATAGATGAATCCTCAACCTACTACCAAACAACATTTTATGCTACACATACCCAAAGCTATGGAAGTCCCAGGTGGCATCTGTGTCACGGCACACCAAACTACAGTCGTATTAAGTTTGCATGGCAAGTGCTCTACTGGATCACTGGTGTGGTGCTTTGAGTGTCTGAATTTAATGGCGCACGCAAGTCATTGGCCATATTTCAATTCAATGTAAATTCGTTCATCAACCAATTTGATTTAGTAGGGATGCAGAGCCTATCATTAAAGATAACACCACACTGAATCTCACCCACTAAATGTAGATGCCTGAATATGTATGTAACTTTTGGGGCCTCCCCAGCGATTAGAGATTCAGGCCTCCCCAACTTTACCTTGTCGTTATTCATAAATACAAAACAAACAACCATTATCTCTACAAAGAAGTAACTAACAGAAAAGGGGAAACGGAAAATATCTTTCAACTGAGCATGATTATAATGATCCTCCAATATTTAGCTATCTAACCTGACCATTTTTGACCTACTGCTACGTCGATGATGATTATAATTATCCTCCAATATCCGTAATCCATTCGTGGTGGGTCTGGCCATTTACATAGAAAGTCCATCTACGGATCATCCACTCAAAATAACGTGATATACAATAAATCTATGATGAAATGTTAGTAGCAATAATTAACTTGTATGAACTGGGGCTACCTAGCAGACCAAGCATAGTAACCTCGGAATATACTTCTTATAGCAACATGGAAGACCATATGGCAGGAAAATCAATAAGGGGAAAGGTGAAATGCTGAGAAACATGACCAAATTGACCGACATAACTGAGATGTACGAAGCATTTGAATCATACCTCCTCCTAGGCAATTCATGCGGACAAAGTTGGAAGTGACACTGTAATATCTTCACATAAATATACATGATACAATTTACCAATAACAGGAGCATCGTTTGGAAATGCGTGCTTTACTCCAACACCAATTATCTGAAAAGATGAAACCATGTTTTATTTATCACACAATCTTATTAATATAGTATAGAGAAAAACTTGAATCTTTTACAATTTTAAAAATGGAAGAAGCATTAGCACCGGTTCAGATTGATAATAAAAAGTCCTACAAATTTTCATGAACTAAAAGAAATATTCTGTGTATCAGCTTTAGTCCTACTCAAAGGCAACTAACCTGCAAAGGAAAATCATCAAATGTCTGCAGGTCCATCTTGATGGAGACGCTATGGTCAGCTCTGGAAGTCTTATGAAAACAACATAATCTTTGACGGGCAGACATCAAAAGAGGAACAACATAATCTACTCTTAGGCACACTTTTTTTTTGCTTAAACATTCTTGTGCTTCATGCCTAGCTGAACCAACAAAAAGAGCAACACTTTATTGTTAATGAAAAGGGATAAAAGTATAAATCTCTCTCTCCTTTAATTGCTGCTAACCACATGATTTTTGGATATCTAGCAGAAGCCCCTTTGCGTAAGGGTTTCTAAGACTTTCCTACATTCTAATTTCTCTAAGAATGGAGATAGATGGAAGATACAAACTTGGAAGTTCAAAAGCAAAAGGTGACATGTTGATAGTTAGACAAGGAAAATGTGATTTCACTGCTATTAAGCGAGTACGTACCATTTGCAATTGGTATAAATGTCGGCACTTCCCTTTTTTCTGCAAATAAGACGACACACCAAAAAAAGACAGTTTAGAATAATAGCCATTCTCTTTGTCACAATGCAGCAAAAACTCATTGCACCTTTCCCCTGCCTTTTCCTTATGTGGTTCTCTTTATATAGCATAGCAAAGAAGAGGAGGCTGAAGGGAATATCTCAGTAACTTCATTCTTAACAATATTGGCTTTATGGTTATGAGATGACTTCTAAAATCATTGTTAGGAGTATTAGCATTATGGTTTGCAAACAGCTATATGGAGCATAAATATACAATAACCTTATCTAGGATTTTCATCAAACACCTTCTATGCAAAGATAAAACAGACCTGTACAAACAAACGTGAGATGTTCCAGGGGTTAAATCAAGGAGGGGGAGTTTGGAACCACTTTTACCTCAACCTCGAGGAGGGCGAGGAGCAGTTCACCTTGAGGAGATTGCACACTTCGTGCTCCTCCCTACAGAGGAAGGCTGCTGAGAGAGAGAGAGAGAGAGAATACGATACAGAGAGGGAGAGCATGTACCTACCTGACAAAGTAGAGGCGGGGGGGCATGCCGATGTGCTGCTGGCCGGCGTCTTCAGGGATGAAGAATCCTCAGAGGTCCTCCTACCGCTGGCAGGAAGCTCCTGCAGCTGCTGTTTAGCACTCCTGCTCCTGGCCGGGTACAGCAGAGGAGAGGCGGCGCAACCGCGCAAGGGCGGCGAGCTTGAGGAGGAGCAGGAGAGGCAGCGCGATGAGAGGCGGGGTGCGGGAGTGGATTGGGCTGGGCGATTGGCTTGTGGAGAAGAGCGAGAGGATGAACGGGATTGGGGAAAGGAGGACACGCTGGGATTGGGGAGAGAGGGTCGCGCTTGGATTGGCGGCTAGGGTTTCACTGCGGGCTGGATGCTCTATTTTATACCGCGCGGTGAATGCAAATGCACGGTCGAGATTCTTTGCCAGGCATCATCCTAGGGCTGACAGATGCTAATCGCTGTGAGTCCCCCTATGAAGGGGCATCTATTATATCTCTTAATAACTCAATACTGGAAAAGAGCCAGCAGGAAAGCGTCGTTGTGCAATAGGAAATACTACCTCCGTTTCAAGGAATAAGGCGCCCTCGTTTTACGTGCTTTTTGTTTGACTAAAAATTACTTTAAATAGATAAAGATTATTTGAATGAAATTAGTATCATTAAAAAGTACTTTTCAATACGAATCCAACGATACTAATTACATATAATATAATTAAAATTTTGTTGCTCAATTTTTATGGTCAAAGTTCGTCTTGGAATGCGCGTGCGCCTTATTCCTTGAAACAGAGGTAGTACTCAAGGTCACTATCGAGCTCAACTTCCACATGGCCATGTGTGCTAGCTTAATCGCCCTAATCGAAAATACAGTACGTGCAGCACGTGTCTCCATCACGGGGGAGAACTTTAGAAGTCATACAGGAACAGGGAAGCAAATTTGACCGTCGATCCAGCGGTGCCGTGCAAAAAGGAACAAAAGTAGAGCATTGCGTGCAATGGATCTCGACACAGGGCCATCAGCCCATCATATGGCATACCAACGGGCCTGGTTAGTATTATCAATCCGGATTTCTTTTCCCGTCCGCCGCCAGACGGCGGCTCTAAATTATGCCCATAGCTAAGTCTCCGCCGGTGGAGGTGCGGCACATCGGATCCTCCTCTTCGCGCGTGACGTCGCAGCCCCTTACTGCGGTGCGTGCCGACGGTGCTGAGGGAGATCTTCATGAGTTCAAGGAATTCACCGATCAGGAACTGCGGTCAAAGATTAAGCGCTTGACCAGTCTTCAGCGTTTTACACCCGATGGCGGCAAGAAGTTGCGGAGGTTCATCTACCGGGTGGAGAAGGAGCTTGATCGCCGCCGCACTGCCGGGCCGAGGAAGGTGAGCAAATTCTGGTTTCGCGCAATAGTTTTGGGGGAATGTTCTCCAAACTGCGAGGATAGTTGTTCGGGATTTGGAAGTTGGGGGTTTCTTTTTACTAGAGGGTTTTGTGGATTTACTTTGGGGTTTAGGGCTAGGTTCTGGGCTACACAATTTGTTTGATCAGCTGCACTGGATGGTCACTAAATATAGAAATTGCACTGAATAGGGTGAGGAGGACGTGGAGAAATTCCAGAATTTAACTGATCAAGAGCTGAAGTTAAAGATCAAGTGCATGCGCTCTCTGTGTGGTCTCTGTTAAGGTTCATGCACTAGCCACTTGAACCAAAAGTCCGAACTGATGGAAAGGGCCAGGCAATCTACTTATACACTTCAACACCCCCTCACACGTGTGACGGGAAAACAAGAAGATAAGTCAATACGTGTAGAGAGGCAAAGAGGCAGCGGGAAGCCGGGACCACACGACAGGAGGCTGCGGGGGAATTTAGAATAAATTGTGAAAGCCAGGATTTGAACTCGAGACCTGGGGCTGTGATACCATGTTAAGGTTCATGCACTAGCCGTTTGAACCAAAAGTTCAAACTGATGGAAAGAGCTAGACAATCTACTTATACACTTCAACAGTCTCCACTGTTTACCTGATGGTGGCAAGAAGATGCGGGAGTACGCCTGCCGACTAGAGAATGAGGACGATCGTCGCCATGGTGCCGGACCAAGGAAGGTGAGAAAAATGCAGATTTCCAAATCTTTTAAGTTTTATATGGTTTTCTAGATCTTTTACCCTATGCTGGTTTGGGTAAAAAAAGAAGGAAAGATTTCCAGTTGCTTTTAGCTACGTATTGAAATTGCACTAAAAAAAGTTAGACCTTTGAGGAAAGAAACCCGAAGGAGTATTTCTAGGTCAAAAAAGGCCCTGAACACCAGCCCCACCCACTACGGCCATGCACTTGGCAGTCTGACACACAATGAGAGACTCGGTTTTTACGAGAAAGGCAGCTGGTTATTTCATTAATATAAAAATAAAGGATAGAACAATTATGTATATGATGACTGAGAAGAGAAGAGGAAAAGAAAAGAGGAAAGAAGAAGCGAGAAAAGAAAAGCCAACTGTCACATATGCACGCAAAACCAATCGCCTTGTGGTAATATCCTCTCGGGCGAGATAAATCCTGGAGGTCTTATCTCCGCGTTACACACATGAAATAGTTCACCAAAAAAATTGCATTTAATAGTGAACAAATAAGTTAATTTCTCTTGAAGTGTACGACGAATTCCATGTTACAATATTTATTCTAGAAATCCTAATCATAAAGCTGAGATGATTGGTAAGCATTTTCACACGTTTCTTCATAGATGTTTATTGTGGAAGTTGGGGGTGACCAAAGGGAGTATTTTAGCAGCTGATCATGTTCAATCTTTTCGTGACAGGAAGTTTATTTTGTTTTCAGTACGTTTAGCCTTATGTGATACAGGTTTAGAATTTCGATACTGATTGATTTCATGTAAAATATATCTATTTATGACAATTCTATCTATACCTAATAATAAAGGAAGTAAGGTTTCTGCCAAAATTTTCGTCCAACTTTTCAATGGACCGTTTTGCCCTCCAACCAAACCACATAATACTGCACAAATGCCACTCGTACCGTTTCGTTTTTTTTCTTCGGTCCACCTACCGACATCCTTTGCTGGCTTGGTTCCCACATCGCTGGCATATATTGACTCCCACCAGTTTATATACCTAAATTTTTTGGATTAATTCGAGCCAAATTGGAACAACAAGCACCAGCAAATATTATGGGGACGACTTAAAAGAAGAAGGAATTGCACACTGGTGACATGCGGGAGCTGATTAAACGAGGAAGCTCAGGCTGGTGGCCATGAGGAAGCTACGGATCACAGCCGAATTTGGGAAAGGAGGGACGGATTAAACAAGGTAGCTCACGCTGGTGGCATGAGGAAGCTAAGGATCAGCCGAATTCGGGAAAGGAGGGCCTATTGGATGAATTCCTGTCCGGAGATCCCGGCGCTAGCGGTTGGGGATGTGCCTTTGGGCGGGCGCTGGAAGGCAGGAGGATGGCCGTGTGTCGCGTGAGTGGGGAGATGAAGAGGGGAACGAGTGAGAGGCAGGGATGTGGCGGCGGATTGGGGACTCGCGGTGCGCTCGCCTGCCCCAGAGAGGCGCCGCGTCTGGGATGGAGACGACCGATTGGGGGGAGCCTGTGAGCACGATAGCGATTGTGGTTGTGACGTCCGTCCGCTGGCGGCCTGGGTCGGCAAGTCCTTCAGGAGGGTCTCCTTTTAGTCTCTTTTATTTTTTCCATGAAACGTTTTCAATTTAAGTACTATTCAATTTAGACCGAATGAATATTATGGATTTCTTTTGTGCAGACTATAAAAACTATATTTTTAAAACTGATGATAATGTTTCGTTTTTCTATTTTGGTCCTCTACTTCGCATAGCCTCCGAGCAATCCCCCCGCTGCCAGCTCCCCTCCTACGCACCTCCCGCTGCTGTCAGGTCGAGTTCGCTACTTCGTTGGGGCTCGACCTTCACCCCGGTGGCGCCCGCGCGGCTTGCTGGTTGGCATGGAACCAGTAGAGAGGACGACCGTGGGACTCGACGGGATCCTGGTGAGGGTCAAATACACCTGGATCCAGCGAGCTCTTGGATTGATTTGAGGACTGGTTCTGCATTATGTGCAAGCGAGTATATCTGAGCATAACATTTTAATGGATCATCGAGTAGTGAATTTCCGCTAAAACATGTGGTTTAAGTTTATTATCTGTTTGTGAGTTGCCTAACATTTTCTACAATTTCAGTTGTAAACAATGGGTAAACATCTCCATGTGCATATAACTCACGGACAAAAAAATATACTGATATTTTAGTAAATCTCCAAACTACCTATATTAGTACAATGTTGGGTTTCTTAGATTTTATGAAATATATGAAGACTAGCTAAAAAGCAATTTGGGTTACCGAGATTTACAAGAAGAATGTTAGACTATTAAAATTAATAGAAACATATTCTCGATAGTAGTTGCGTTTACGTAATATTAAAGGAGTTAAGATTTCTGTCAAAAAAATTCATCCACCATTTTTTTTGAACCGTTTTGCCCTTCCAACAAATTACATTATATTGCAAACTACCACCGTACCGGTTCCTTCTTGCTATTTCTCCCCTCACCAAGTGATTTCCAGGCTCCTTTTCCAGCCTCGAGCCGCGGTGCCTGCCGCCCTTGGCAGCGGGAGGAAATAGCGAGCAGCCACCTCCTGCCCTCTAGGCTCGAGCCCCGATTTGGTTGTTCCGTAGTGTGAGCTTGGTTCCGATCAAATTCTCCAACACCGGCACGAATCAAATCGTTGGGGGTGAGCTTGGTTCCGGCCAAATCCACCATCACCGGCACTGAACAAATTGTTGTTGAAATTGTCACTCCCAGTGCAACGCACGGGCACGTGTCCTAGTAGTGCTCATAAATGACACTACTTGATTCGCTCCAGAATCAGTGGCTGAGCTGCACCAGTGCACCACCATCATAAAAGGGGCCAAAAGATTTAAATGAGAGTTATTGGGTGCAGGCTGGAGTATTTTGTAAGTAGGAAAAAGTGGTAAACATATATTTGTATTTTTAAAATTACTTTGGTATTGGGGAGGGCATGGCCCTTTGCCCCAGCTAATAACCGCCACTGTCTAGAGTCAATTGTCGTATTCTCTTGATTAAGTCTGAATTCATGGTTTACTATATGAAGTGCCACTGTCAATAGCCTTATTCTCTTGATTAAATCTAAATTCATGGTTTAATATGTGAAGTGCACTGTCGATAGCCTTATTTTCTTGATTAACTGCAAATTTATCATGCAAGGAATTCCGTATACAAGGAATAGAATTCCGTACACACATGCCTCCGAATTCTTATCCAGTTGTAGATTTATCATCACGATAGTGCCCTCAATGGAAAAAGTGAGCTGAACTAGGGCTACTTGGCATGCAGTTCAGTATTTTGATTCAGCTCAGTCATAGTCTGCTTGTACTTCTAGACTTGAATTTCTTATGCACAATGCCGATGTGTTGGTGTAGATACTATTTGCTAATCTGTTTTTGATAGGACTTTGTAATAATCTGAAACTTTTGTAGACTTGCAGATGATTTAATTATTCATTTTTGTAATATTTTCCACCAGAAGAAATTTTTGAAGTTAAAAAACCCCAAACCAGCCTAGTTCATCACATTTCATCTCTGCATAGCCGATATTGATATCTATTTGATTTATCATATTGTAAATTTGTTTAGTAGAATAAAGTTCATGTTGTAATGTATCCTAGTAGAATAGGGTATACATAGCTAATTTTCTTAAACATCAGGCTCGAGCCCAGCTTTAAATTAATAAAGCCAACAGCCAGCAAGGATACAAGGTACTGTCAACACACGCTTGAACAAGTTTTAAATAAACTAGCAAAGTGCTACAAGAACTACAGAGGTTGGGATCAGCAACCGACTACAAACACACTGAGCACCGAAGACGCCAAGCCACCAAGAGAACACCTTGAACAAGCCGAAGATCGTTGTTGAAGAGAAGCGCCAAAGCCACGAACGCAGCACAGCCCACCCAAGCCCCTAACTTCCCTAGGCAACGCCTCCAATGAGGAACACGGCGCAGAAGCGTCGGCGCTGCCTGGCGAGAGCCTAGGGTTTTCACCCGGGAAGTGAGGGGTAAGAGCATGTAATATCCCAGGTATTGGGGTTAAAAAATAGAGGAAACAGCTGTGTTAAAACCGGGGAATTTTCGCGCTTTAAAGTAAAACAGTCACAGTAACTGAAGTTTCACTTGATCTTGGTGGAATTGAAGTAGCTCATCAAGTCAAGCGCTATAAACCTCAATGTGACTTTGTTAAAACCTTGTTTTGGGTAGAAATGATTTGATCTAAGGGGTTAGATCAAATGGAACTAATAATCAACACAACAACACTTTACTCAATGATAAATTGCTTGATCTTATAAAAGATTATAATCTGGTAATCCTTGTCATAACATATGAACACCTATTCAATTGCAAATCAAGTAACAATAAAATGGAGAAAACATTCTTGACTTATCTTTTCCATGTCTTTAACAAATAAACAATTCCTACCATGAACCTCATGGTATTTCTTGAACTAAACTTGTGAATTTAACACCAACACAAGTTTATCATTAAACCATAGAGATGGGAGAGGTTTATACCCATCAAAGAAATAAGAAACAAACTCTAAATTATTAATACTTAAAATTTGAGCAACTACATTGGGGGTATAATTAATTCACTTTAAAATTTATTACTAAATATGGTAAAACATAAGGACCTAAGTGCATAAAAGCCACACACTGTTATTTTAATCATAACTTATTATATATGTGGAATATCACAAAACTAAATTCGTTTACATTACGAATTATAGTTCAAACTATTTGAATAAAATAAACTATGAGCATTTTGAAATTCATATGATCATGCCTTGGTGAAATCAAACATCACCATTCAAAATTGAGGTATAATCCTTGCCTTTAACAATTTGATTTCAAATTAAAATATAAATACAATCACATATGATATAGTGACTCACCCACAAGCATTAAATCCTTCACAAGATATTTAGTAACAAAAGCCACTTGGCTATCCAAAAACAAATCACATGAGAGGATAATACCATATGCCACATAGGATGAAAATATCTACATAGCTTGAATCCTAAGCTATGCCACCTCATGCTTAAAGAATTGCTATGGATGAGAGTATGAAAACCAAGTACCTTACTCATCAAATCAAAGCAAGAGTCACCCACCTATGTGTCATGATACTAGAGCATGCCCAAGCCTATAAAAGGAACCCTCTACCTCATTCATCCCATCATCTTGTACCATGATACAAGCAAACCAAAGAGTTGGGCCACTCCATAATTTAGATAGGACCAAGATGAAGCAGCTAGGAGGTGGAGGCATACCACAAGATGCGAGGTTTACGGAATTCCTGAAGAGCAAGCTTCGAGAAGATAGCATGGTAGAATTCTTAGGCAAACCACATATTTAGATAATCACATCATCATTCCTTGAGTAGAACCCTAGATTATAGTCTAAGTCCTTGTGGAGTGAGAGAGGTAATTAGTATAACCCTAATACATCTAGTGATACTTTGGGAAGCCCATACCATGCATGATCATCACCATTGGGTAATGATCATAAACCCTAAGAACTTTAAGAAAGAATCTAATAAGAATAAGTGGATCATGATAATGCCATGATCATGCTTTGGAGAAATATAGGAGAATAAACTATAATTTAAACCCTATATGCTAAGTAGATATCATTCACCACATGAAATTATAGGGAGATCACTAGTAAGCAAACCTAGGCTTATATCCCAATCTTAACTTGTGAATCACTTAGTGATCATAAGTAGAATCCTAGCACATCTATATTTCATTCATTTCTCAATTAAAGAGCCTAAGAAAACCTTAGAGTCAAACTCTGTAATTTATATGGTGAGAAACCATCCATCCATATGACCAAAGTTAACTATAAAAAGAACTATAACCAAGGTAGTTACTTTAATGATAAATTGAGGATAACAATAGAAATTAATTGGTAGAAGATAAAACCAATTCTCAAATCCTTAGTAATTAGAGAATCACATAAGACATGAATCAAGTAACCATCTTATCATGGTTAGGGGAGATTAAACCCTAATTAATACTCTAATGTGTCATCTCATTTCTACCACCTAGAGTTATATCTAAACCTTAGTTGGTGCATCATGGGGGTGATCACAACTAAAACCTAAGCTACAATTAAGTTCCAATCCATGTATCATTATATAAATAACAATATAACCCTATAAGTGCACTCTAATTAAATCATGTGTTTAACTATGGAACATAAGATGAACCTAATGCTAAATCTTATAATTGAAACTATATGGGTGGCTATCAACCACTTATTTCCATATATCAAAACTAAACCATGATAAGAGTATTAGTAACCCTAAGTATTTCAAGGTGACATTAAAATATCATGTAGAAAACAATCTGAATATTTTCAAAGGCTATTATTCAAATACATGTTCATATGGAGACTTAAACCACATACCAATACTAATTAATAAACAAATGTTATAGTATTATATTAAATTTGCAAATACACCACTCAAGAATTTGTAGTACCCTGAACTAATTCTTGTATGAATGAAATGAACAAGACCTGCAAAATAGAAAATAATTCAAGTATGAATTCAAAACAGAATTCAAAACAAGAAATAAAAACAGAAATAAGAAAAGAGAGAAGAGAAATGGACTTACCTGGCCAGTAGAGCCCAGCAACGGAGCCCATGGTGAAGTACAGCACCACGGCCTAGCACTGGCCCAAGCCCAGCCCACCATACCCCTTCGTCCCAAAAGATCAATGAGAGGAAGCTCGTCCTCATCTTCTCCTTCTCACAGGAGCTCGACAGCACGATGGCGTGACCCCTTTCCCCTCGCCGCTGTCGACGTCTCCTTGCTCGGATGCGTGACGAGGCAGGTCGATGGAGCCTATAAATACCCCAGGACAAACCCTAGCTCCCCATTTCTTCTTTTTCCCTCCGATTTTCTTCTCAGACCGAAACCCTAGCTCGCCGGCCATCCCTTCTCGCCGGCGATTGGAGTACTCCCGAGCCACGCCGTTGACGCCATCGACATCGCCATCGTCTTCTTGTTCAGACCCTGCAAGGAATCGGGTCGAGGACCTCTGGAGCGTCTTCGCCGACCCCGTCTGCTCCGACACCGGCCACCATCACCGCCGTTGATTGCGACCACCATACGCCCCGCAGTCAAGCTCTCTGTGCTCCTGGTGAGCTACTCGTTCCACTGGTGCCCTCGGCCAGCTCAATTACGTTGTACATCATCGCCGCACCGAGAGCCTGTGAGCGCCGCCGCTTCGCCTCGCCGTCGTTCATGCTCCGGCGACCATTAGGTAGCGGCGATAGCATCATCCGCTTCCCCATCGCGTGTTGAAGCCAGCGGTAGTCCCCAATCGTCCGGGGATGGCCCGAGTCGCCGGCGCCGTCGTCGACTGCCCGCCGGCAGAGCTGCTCCCGCGCCACGCCCCGATTTTGACTTGGTCAGCCTCACGTGGCAGCCAACGTGGCATTGGCCCCACTGGTCAGTCACAAGGGTAGCACTAGACCGGGTAGCTTTAGTGTTTCTGTTTATAATTTAAAATCTAGAAAAGAACTGAAACTTTGCCAAATTATATAAAATTCATTACAACTCAGAAAAATACAAATGAGATATAAAAATGATCCTAAAAATAAGATCTATCCAATAAAAATATAATATGAAATTTTAATTTTTAATAAAAATTCAATTATTTATTACTTGTTATTTAAGCCTTTAATTTTAATTCTAAATTTAATTAAAATTCAATAATTAGTAAAAAAATCCCAAAATTAAATAAAAACTAGTAAATAAATAAAGAAAACATTAAAACTAATTTTCTTTATTTGTTATTTTGTTAAATCATTACTAGGGAGATTTAAACCCTGATTAATAATTACCCTAATTATTAATTGTTTAAAATAATAAATGCCATATTCAATATTATTTTGAAGCTATTAATAACTTCAAATTAAAACAAAGTTATTAATAATAGAACTATATGGTAAATAGTAAACCCTAGTTCTATATGGGAGAAAACTAGAAACCTATCATTTCATGAGAAACCCTAAAACCCTAACTCCATTAGGAACCCTAAATCCAATATTACATGTGAACCCTAAATTGCTTCTACCCTAAACCCTAGGTTAGAACATGTGATCATGATACTTTCCTTTTCAAATCATAGAGCCATGATTAGCAACTAAAAACATACCTATGCCCACCTAAAATAATAGAGGCCCATCTCTAATACATTGGTATTACAGGTGTTCATGCTTAGGCTGATCGGATAGGACCAACCCTAGATCCTATCTTCTGAGACACCAAGCTTAGTTATCCATGCTTAGCATCACACCAGTGTGATGAACCTCAGGAACAACTATGCCAAATTTTGAGCATTACCTAACCATATTCCACTAAACCCTACTAGTGTTGGATACTTATCAACCATCCTATTTAGGCGTCAATTATTCCTTACTTAGTGAATCAAATAGCAAACCCTAGACAACCTCAATCCTAAATTGTAATACTTCTTATTACTTAAGAAGTATGTTCTTCAAAAGTTATTCTTTTGAAGAAAATAAAGAATAGTCATCAACCTTGCCTAATAGGACCTATAAAACCTAGCTAGCTATCACCAAGCAAGATAAACCAACCTTAATAGAAACCATATATAAACAATTGCTTAGGATGCCAAGGCTTAACTCAACCTTACAAGCCCTAGGTGTTGATGAAGCCAACCTTGTTTGGATCCATCTAATACTTACTCCAGAAACCAATTGGAACCATAGAAAACCATAGAACCCCACAAACCCAATTGTCATCCTTGTTCTTTATTAAAGAACATGTTCTTCAAAAGTTATTCTTTTGAAGAATATAATAAGTAATCATCAACCATGTACTATAGGACTTAAAATTGTCAACTGCTCTTTACTTATTATACAACTACTATTCCTGGGTGTGTATGATTGTTACTATCCATTTTACCATCTGCTTATGATTCTAAAATAACATAACCCTGAATAAGAACCTTGTTTGTGAATCACTCTAAAAAGTGCAACACACCCCGAATTAATCATTACCACTCACTATTCCTAAATCATCGGGGTTAGGTCACGCTTAGAACGATTGCATCTCATACTTATGCATTATTGCATCCTTGCCAATCTTTTAAACATCGTCCTTACCGGACGATGATGCTATTTCAGAATTTGGAGTTATTGCGTATCGAAGACCTTGTCTGCATAATCTTGCAATCAAGAAAGGCAAGTTCATCGCTTGCTCATGTCATTTGAGTATTTTTACCAAATTACTTGCAAAGTACTATGTTTATCACTATTGCATAAAAAGCAAAACCACTATTTTCATAACTATGAATATGACTATGTGGTGGGCAATGGAACCATGGATTGTGTTGATATGGTGGAGGTTCCATTGCAAGGGTTTATATCCATCTAGGATTAAACAACAAATGTCGTCCGAGTGATTCTTGTGCCGTAATACCCGTGTTAACCATAAGATCCGGAATGGGACGGAGTAGCCAATTGTATTTCCACCTCTCGTACATCAACGGACGCGCTTTACCGGAGAACACTTGAATCCTAGGGTGCATTTGGTAGCTGGGGAAGCTTAAAGTCCCCACGGCTTTGTCCGTAGAACACTTGTAGCCCGAAGATCATTTGGTGGCTGGGGAAGCCTAAAGTCCCCACGGTATTGCGGTCTATGAGGGGTTGCATCTACCGGCGAAGGAGTTTGGTTCGATCCCAAACCGTCGTCGTGGTCGGGGTCCACCCTGAAATATGGGAATAATGGGACCGGCGAGGACCCCAGGGTCGGGGATGCAACAAAGGGTGGGTGTGCGAGGTAGCGGAGGAATATGAACGGCTAGGACCTTATACCGGGCCTCACACCAAAGGAAGTGTGGACGAGAACTAGACTCGGTTGGCACCAAGGTTAAGATCTCTTATGGGTAAAGCAACACACCTCTACAGAGTGTAACGAACTGTGACCAGTCACTCCCTGTTTCGGGTTTTGGAACTGCGAACGCTGCCGGAAAGGAACTCCATGAAGTTCTAGTCAACCGGTGAAGGCTGACGGACATAGCTCTTCAGAATAAAAGCAACCTTTTGAAGAAATGTTTACAAAAACTTGCATTGCCTATGACTTTCTGGTCTATGGCTGTAGCTAGTGCATTAAACACCTCTTTCCTAAAATGAACTTGTTGAGTACGCTCGTACTCATCCCACTCTTAAATCCCCTGCTTAGATATGAAGGCATCGAAGGAGGATCTACAGTGCAACTCGAAGGCCGAGGAGTCAACAACTACTTCAAGGGACAGGACCATGTCAGGAGAGTCAGATACCACATTCAACAAGGAGAAAACCTAGATTAGCAATAGAAAGGAACTAGCTTCCTAAACCTAGCTCCTATTTAGCTAGAATCTATTCTTAGCCTCTATAGCTAGTTAAATACTCTACAAATAGAGTTCGTGATAGGATTAGATTACGAGTCGTTCTTCTGGAGTTTATTTGCAGTTTTACCTCATTGTAAAGTAGGAGGCTGTGAGGATCTTATGTAACAGAGTCTGTGTGTAATTCTATAGACGTGCCTTGGACCCGCATATGTTTCTGTTGTACCATTCTGAGCGATGTAATACTAGTGGAACGGTGTTTCATTGGTGTTATGTCAGACTTGCATACTACACCATGCGGTGGTATGCCGGGTCACCACAGTTGGTATCGAGCAAATGCTTTGACCTTAGGATTAAAACCCTTTAAAGGAGACCTATAGGATTGGTAGTGTCTATAGGAAGTTGTCTTAGCTAAACCAAATCTTCTTATGACTTGAGATGGATATTCACTTGAGAATAATCCTGACACACTTGAGTCAACCTTTCTTACCTATCTTTTGTAAGTGAAGTAGTTAGCTAATCCCAAGTAGGTAGCATACTATTAAGACCCTAAAATAATACTCCCTCCGTTTCAATCTATAATGCCTATAGATTTTCTGCATTTGTTTCAAAATATAAGAAAAAAGTATGGCGGGGATACTCGGGATGGAGGGATCGGGAGAAAATCAGGGGATTTTCTTTAACGACGGAGAGGTTTCCGAGATTCTGTTTTGACTTTCCTTATTTCTCTCCTATTTCTGAGATCGTGGATGGACTCGTTAGGGGATTTTGTGTTAAAAAATGACTTGCGCTAATTACCGTGCAGAAAATCTATAGGCATTATAGATTGAAACGGAGGGAGTATATGAGTAGACCACAGTTGGTATACAATACATGGTAGTCCAAAGAGAGGATACAACCATAAGGAAGATATCCTATTGGAAGATGTGTACCAACACTTGTTATGGTTAAGTAAGAATTATTCCGACCTCAATAGGAACGATATCAAGTAAGATAAGTATAATAAGGAAGATATCCTGTTAGATGATGAATACAAGACAAGTAATAGGTAACTAAAAATTTATCGAAACTTGTGAAATAATTGATAGTAGGTGACAAATATAAGTTGAATAAGGTAGTATAGACCATGATGAGTCAATCATGGGAGGTATGGAAGAGCGATAGGAATAAAATATGTCTGGTTTACATGGTAGAGATAGTAATCATATAAGATTCAACTGAGAATCATTAGGTGATGGACTAGAACATCATAAAAAAAATTTAGGAGTAATACAATAGGAAGTTAAGTTAGGTGTTCCACGATAGTGCAAGATCTATATTCCAAAGTCATGGGAAGTGTGCCAAGCACATCATGACCATAGTCTTATGATAGAAACACCGGGAAGTATAGGAGCTGTATCTCTAATAGTTAATAATTTAGAGTAGCTATATTAGAATCTAGAGATAGTATGTGTAGTAGTCCTCAACCAAATGGAAGTTCAGTTAGTACTTCCAAAGGAAATTAAGTTAACCTTAACTATCCTAGACCACTTTGTTTCAAGTTTATCTCATTGCAAATGTGCAATCAGGATAAATGTTGAGACAAATAGTAGAAATCCACATATTCGTGCTAAGTATCACGATATAAACCTATCTCAAGTGGTGTTATGTACTACACATCAGAGCCTGATGTTTCGAGATGTCTTACTCAACTATTATATTCAGGCTTATAATGGTGTGTATTATAAACACAAAGCTGAATCTTCTTGGATTTTATTGGATTTTCATTGTTTGACTAGATCCATACATGAAGTTTGACTTTGATATGCAAATGCATGTTGCAATATCAAGTTCTTACTTGATGTTATAGATCTAGAGGGTAATGGTATTCGTGTGAGGAAGTGACGAATTCTGAAGATTCTGAAGACAAGATAAAGGTTCATCAAAAGAAGGAAGCAAAATTGTGGAAAGTAACCACAATACTTTGAAGGAAGTACCAACCAAAATTCATGCTTAAACCTCATAAGAGGAGTACTTTAGTACATAAGAAGCATGAAGGTGAAAAATCTGGTGATTATGGTGAAGCTGAAGCAGATCCATAATTAATATAGAAGAGGGAATGCATGGGAAATCACTTTGGATAATATATCCATAGTGGTTTTCTTGCAAAATAAACCCTGAAGAAAGGAAGATGATATATGAAATCATAGCAGATATAAGAAGACCATAGTTGATATCAGAAGACCATAGTTGATATACGATCAATACTGCGAGATAAAGTAGAAGGTGTCTCGTCCAGTAATCAGAACCTATAATAGATTCCATTTTTTAGATATCAAATAGCCACAATTGATATCAACTAGTCCATAATTGGAGTCTTCATACCAAGAAGTTGTGAACAAATAAAATCTCGTCAACCAAATAGCAATGACCTATAATCATTTAGCCGAAGAATTAACATTGGATGTCCACAATTGAGTGGATGCACCACAGATATTCTTCACAAGACCTAGAAGAGTACAAACCATAAGCTATACTTAGACCAATATTCCAACAATCAATCCAATGGTTGGAAGAAAAGGAGTTGAAGACATAAGAAAACTCTAAGGGGTAGAGTAAAGATTGAGTTGGATGTACAGTAACTCAATACTTTAGGCTATATAGAAGTAGAAGGTCTGAACTGAGAGGAAGTTCGATTTTATTTTCATAAGATTGTTGAACACTACTTTCAGAAGTATGTCAGACCAGAAGCCGAGGTTTATACCTCGAGGAAGTAAGAAGTGGATTGTCACTTGAGCAAGTAAGTAAGATTTACTCTGAAATACGAAAGCTCAAGTAAGTCAAGCATAAAGAAGTTGGACGAAGGAAATACCGGAGACCAAATATAGCTTAAGAAGGCCAAAGACATAAGAAGTTTGTTCATACCAGAACCAAAAGACTAATACCAAGATTCCTTTCATGGAACCTAAAGAACCTAAAATAGTTATAGATATCAACCATAATCCATCATTGGATAGGTTAAATGAGTCTAATCCACTCTTAGGGAATAAACCATCAAGACCATTTCTATGGTAAGTACCTTACTAAGTACCATTATTGCAGTTTTGGTAGTAAGGGAAAACAAAGACCTATTTATCAATTAGGAGTTTATTATCAAATTAGCCTTCAAATAAGACCAGCAGCACCAGAAGAAGTCTCAATCATTGAATCTTCAATGAGAAAGGAAACAAGCCTATAGAGTTGGAGGAAATTAAAGAATCAAAGTAAGAACCATGGTTCAGAGACAAACACTAATGGATTCCAGGAAGAATCTGGACAAGGGATCTATTCAATTATATCCAGTAAGATCAATACGGAGTGCGAGAAAAGTCGTAGTCTGCACAAGTCAGATCCACACTCCGGAAACGTGAGAGAGATCAAACTTCGAGGACGAAGTTTAGTTTAAGGGGTAGAGACTGTAATATCCCAGGTATTGGGGTTACAAAAATAGAGGAAACAGTTGTGTGCATTGCATTCATGCATAGAAAATCTGGGGATTTTCGCGCTTTAAAGTAAAACAATCACAATGAATCGAAGTTTCACTTGATCTTGGTGGAATTGAAGTAGCTCATCAAGTCAAGCGCTATAAACCTCAATGTGACTTTGTTAAAACCTTGTTTTGGGTAGAAATGATTTGATCTAAGGGGTTAGATCAAATGGAACTAATAATCAACACAACAACACTTTACTCAATGATAAATTGCTTGATCTTATAAAAGATTATAATCTGGTAATCCTTGTCATAACATATGAACACCTATTCAATTGCAAATCAAGTAACAATAAAATGGAGAAAACATTCTTGACTTATCTTTTCCATGTCTTTAACAAATAAACAATTCCTACCATGAACCTCATGGTATTTCTTGAACTAAACTTGTGAATTTAACACCAACACAAGTTTATCATTAAACCATAGAGATGGGAGAGGTTTATACCCATCAAAGAAATAAGAAACAAACTCTAAATTATTAATACTTAAAATTTGAGCAACTACATTGGGGGTATAATTAATTCACTTTAAAATTTATTACTAAATATGGTAAAACATAAGGACCTAAGTGCATAAAAGCCACACACTGTTATTTTAATCATAACTTATTATATATGTGGAATATCACAAAACTAAATTCGTTTACATTACGAATTATAGTTCAAACTATTTGAATAAAATAAACTATGAGCATTTTGAAATTCATATGATCATGCCTTGGTGAAATCAAACATCACCATTCAAAATTGAGGTATAATCCTTGCCTTTAACAATTTGATTTCAAATTAAAATATAAATACAATCACATATGATATAGTGACTCACCCACAAGCATTAAATCCTTCACAAGATATTTAGTAACAAAAGCCACTTGGCTATCCAAAAACAAATCACATGAGAGGATAATACCATATGCCACATAGGATGAAAATATCTACATAGCTTGAATCCTAAGCTATGCCACCTCATGCTTAAAGGATTGCTATGGATGAGAGTATGACAACCAAGTACCTTACTCATCAAATCAAAGCAAGAGTCACCCACCTATGTGTCATGATACTAGAGCATGCCCAAGCCTATAAAAGGAACCCTCTACCTCATTCATCCCATCATCTTGTACCATGATACAAGCAAACCAAAGAGTTGGGCCACTCCATAATTTAGATAGGACCAAGATGAAGCAGCTAGGAGGTGGAGGCATACCACAAGATGCAGGTTTACCAGAATTCCTGAAGAGCAAGCTTCAGAAGATAGCATGGTAGAATTCTTAGGCAAACCACATATTTAGATAATCACATCATCATTCCTTGAGTAGAACCCTAGATTATAGTCTAAGTCCTTGTGGAGTGAGAGAGGTAATTAGTATAACCCTAATACATCTAGTGATACTTTGGGAAGCCCATACCATGCATGATCATCACCATTGGGTAATGATCATAAACCCTAAGAACTTTAAGAAAGAATCTAATAAGAATAAGTGGATCATGATAATGCCATGATCATGCTTTGGAGAAATATAGGAGAATAAACTATAATTTAAACCCTATATGCTAAGTAGATATCATTCACCACATGAAATTATAGGGAGATCACTAGTAAGCAAACCTAGGCTTATATCCCAATCTTAACTTGTGAATCACTTAGTGATCATAAGTAGAATCCTAGCACATCTATATTTCATTCATTTCTCAATTAAAGAGCCTAAGAAAACCTTAGAGTCAAACTCTGTAATTTATATGGTGAGAAACCATCCATCCATATGACCAAAGTTAACTATAAAAAGAACTATAACCAAGGTAGTTACTTTAATGATAAATTGAGGATAACAATAGAAATTAATTGGTAGAAGATAAAACCAATTCTCAAATCCTTAGTAATTAGAGAATCACATAAGACATGAATCAAGTAACCATCTTATCATGGTTAGGGGAGATTAAACCCTAATTAATACTCTAATGTGTCATCTCATTTCTACCACCTAGAGTTATATCTAAACCTTAGTTGGTGCATCATGGGGGTGATCACAACTAAAACCTAAGCTACAATTAAGTTCCAATCCATGTATCATTATATAAATAACAATATAACCCTATAAGTGCACTCTAATTAAATCATGTGTTTAACTATGGAACATAAGATGAACCTAATGCTAAATCTTATAATTGAAACTATATGGGTGGCTATCAACCACTTATTTCCATATATCAAAACTAAACCATGATAAGAGTATTAGTAACCCTAAGTATTTCAAGGTGACATTAAAATATCATGTAGAAAACAATCTGAATATTTTCAAAGGCTATTATTCAAATACATGTTCATATGGAGACTTAAACCACATACCAATACTAATTAATAAACAAATGTTATAGTATTATATTAAATTTGCAAATACACCACTCAAGAATTTGTAGTACCCTGAACTAATTCTTGTATGAATGAAATGAACAAGACCTGCAAAATAGAAAATATTTCAAGTATGAATTCAAAACAGAATTCAAAACAAGAAATAAAAACAGAAATAAGAAAAGAGAGAAGAGAAATGGACTTACCTGGCCAGTAGAGCCCAGCAACGGAGCCCATGGTGAAGTCCAGCACCACGGCCTAGCACTGGCCCAAGCCCAGCCCCACCATACCCCTTCGTCCCAAAATATCAACAAGAGGAAGCTCGTCCTCATCTTCTCCTTCTCACAGGAGCTCGACAGCACGATGGCGTGACCCCTTTCCCCTCGCCGCTGTCGACGTCTCCTTGCTCGGATGCGTGACGAGGCAGGTCGATGGAGCCTATAAATACCCCAGGACAAACCCTAGCTCCCCATTTCTTCTTTTTCCCTCCGATTTTCTTCTCAGACCGAAACCCTAGCTCGCCGGCCATCCCTTCTCGCCGGCGATTGGAGTACTCCCGAGCCACGCCGTTGACGCCATCGACATCGCCATCGTCTTCTTGTTCAGACCCTGCAAGGAATCGGGTCGAGGACCTTCGGAGCGTCTTCGCCGACCCCGTCTCGCTCCGACACCGGCCACCATCACCGCCGTTGATTGCGACCACCATACGCCCCGCAGTCAAGCTCTCCGTGCTCCCGGTGAGCTACTCGTTCCACCGGTGCCCTCGGCCGCCTCAATTACGTTGTACATCATCGCCGCACCGAGAGCACCGTGAGCGCCGCCGCTTCGCCTCGCCGTCGTTCATGCTCCGGCGACCATTAGGTAGCGGCGATAGCATCATCCGCTTCCCCATCGCGTGTTGAAGCCAGCGGTAGTCCCCAATCGTCCGGGGATGGCCCGAGTCGCCGGCGCCATCGTCGACTGCCCGCCGGCAGAGCTGCTCCCGCGCCACATCCCGATTTTGACTTGGTCAGCCTCACGTGGCAGCCAATGTGGCATTGGCCCCACTGGTCAGTCACAAGGGTAGCACTAGACCGGGTAGCTTTAGTGTTTCTGTTTATAATTTAAAATCTAGAAAAGAACTGAAACTTTGCCAAATTATATAAAATTCATTACAACTCAGAAAAATACAAATGAGATATAAAAATGATCCTAAAAATAAGATCTATCCAATAAAAATATAATATGAAATTTTAATTTTTAATAAAAATTCAATTATTTATTACTTGTTATTTAAGCCTTTAATTTTAATTCTAAATTTAATTAAAATTCAATAATTAGTAAAAAAATCCCAAAATTAAATAAAAACCAGTAAATAAATAAAGAAAACATTAAAACTAATTTTCTTTATTTGTTATTTTGTTAAATCATTACTAGGGAGATTTAAACCCTGATTAATAATTACCCTAATTATTAATTGTTTAAAATAATAAATGCCATATTCAATATTATTTTGAAGCTATTAATAACTTCAAATTAAAACAAAGTTATTAATAATAGAACTATATGGTAAATAGTAAACCCTAGTTCTATATGGGAGAAAACTAGAAACCTATCATTTCATGAGAAACCCTAAAACCCTAACTCCATTAGGAACCCTAAATCCAATATTACATGTGAACCCTAAATTGCTTCTACCCTAAACCCTAGGTTAGAACATGTGATCATGATACTTTCCTTTTCAAATCATAGAGCCATGATTAGCAACTAAAAACATACCTATGCCCACCTAAAATAATAGAGGCCCATCTCTAATACATTGGTATTACAGGTGTTCATGCTTAGCTGATCAGATAGGACCAACCCTAGATCCTATCTTCTGAGACACCAAGCTTAGTTATCCATGCTTAGCATCACACCAGTGTGATGAACCTCAGGAACAACTATGCCAAATTTTGAGCATTACCTAACCATATTCCACTAAACCCTACTAGTGTTGGATACTTATCAACCATCCTATTTAGGCGTCAATTATTCCTTACTTAGTGAATCAAATAGCAAACCCTAGACAACCTCAATCCTAAATTGTAATACTTCTTATTACTTAAGAAGTATGTTCTTCAAAAGTTATTCTTTTGAAGAAAATAAAGAATAGTCATCAACCTTGCCTAATAGGACCTATAAAACCTAGCTAGCTATCACCAGCAAGATAAACCAACCTTAATAGAAACCATATATAAACAATTTCTTAGGATGCCAAGGCTTAACTCAACCTTACAAGCCCTAGGTGTTGATGAAGCCAACCTTGTTTGGATCCATCTAATACTTACTCCAGAAACCAATTGGAACCATAGAAAACCACAAACCCAATTGTCATCCTTGTTCTTTATTAAAGAACATGTTCTTCAAAAGTTATTCTTTTGAAGAATATAATAAGTAATCATCAACCATGTACTATAGGACTTAAAATTGTCAACTGCTCTTTACTTATTATACAACTACTATTCCTGGGTGTGTATGATTGTTACTATCCATTTTACCATCTGCTTATGATTCTAAAATAACATAACCCTGAATAAGAACCTTGTTTGTGAATCACTCTAAAAAGAGCAACACACCCTGAATTAATCATTACCACTCACTATTCCTAAATCATCGGGGTTAGGTCACGCTTAGAACGATTGCATCTCATACTTATGCATTATTGCATCCTTGCCAATCTTTTAAACATCGTCCTTACCGGACGATGATGCTATTTCAGAATTTGGAGTTATTGCGTATCGAAGACCTTGTCCGCATAATCTTGCAGATCAAGAAAGGCAAGTTCATCGCTTGCTCATGTCATTTGAGTATTTTTACCAAATTACTTGCAAAGTACTATGTTTATCACTATTGCATAAAAAGCAAAACCACTATTTTCATAACTATGAATATGACTATGTGGTGGGCAATGGAACCATGGATTGTGTTGATATGGTGGAGGTTCCATTGCAAGGGTTTATATCCATCTAGGATTAAACAACAAATGTCGTCCAGTGATTCTTGTGCCGTAATACCCGTGTTAACCATAAGATCTGGAATGGGACGGAGTAGCCAATTGTATTTCCACCTCTCATACATCAACGGACGCGCTTTACCGGAGAACACTTGAATCCTAGGGTGCATTTGGTAGCTGGGGAAGCTTAAAGTCCCCACGGCTTTGTCCGTAGAACACTTGTAGCCCGAAGATCATTTGGTGGTTGGGGAAGCCTAAAGTCCCCACGGTATTGCGGTCTATGAGGGGTTGCATCTACCGGCGAAGGAGTTTGGTTCGATCCCAAACTGTCGTCGTGGTCGGGGTCCACCCTGAAATATGGGAATAATGGGACCGGCGAGGACCCAGGGTCGGGGATGCAACAAAGGGTGGGTGTGCGAGGTAGCGGAGGAATATGAACGGCTAGGACCTTATACCGGGCCTCACACCAAAGGAAGTGTGGACGAGAACTAGACTCGGTTGGCACCAAGGTTAAGATCTCTTATGGGTAAAGCAACACACCTCTGCAGAGTGTAACGAACTGTGACCAGTCACTCCCTATTCCGGGTTTTGGAACTGCGAACGCTGCCGGAAAGGAACTCCATGAAGTTCTAGTCAACCGGTGAAGGCTGACGGACATAGCTCTTCAGAATAAAAGCAACCTTTTGAAGAAATGTTTACAAAAACTTGCATTGCCTATGACTTTCTGGTCTATGGCTGTAGCTAGTGCATTAAACACCTCTTTCCTAAAATGAACTTGTTGAGTACGCTCGTACTCATCCCACTCTTAAATCCCCTGCTTAGATATGAAGGCATCGAAGGAGGATCTACAGTGCAACTCGAAGGCCGAGGAGTCAAGAACTACTTCAAGGGACAGGACCATGTCAGGAGAGTCAGATACCACATTCAACAAGGAGAAAACCTAGATTAGCAATAGAAAGGAACTAGCTTCCTAAACCTAGCTCCTATTTAGCTAGAATCTATTCTTAGCCTCTATAGCTAGTTAAATACTCTACAAATAGAGTTCGTGATAGGATTAGATTACGAGTCGTTCTTCTGGAGTTTATTTGCAGTTTTACCTCATTGTAAAGTAGGAGGCTGTGAGGATCTTATGTAACAGAGTCTGTGTGTAATTCTATAGACATGCCTTGGACCCGCATATGTTTCTGTTGTACCATTCTGAGCGATGTAATACTAGTGGAACGGTGTTTCATTGGTGTTATGTCAGACTTGCATACTACACCATGCAGTGGTATGCCGGGTCACCACAGAGCATCTCCACTCGTCTCCCTGAGAAGCCCCCCACGACCACTTTTTTTCATCCGGACGGCGAAAAACGGCCCAGTCACGCCCCCAGCTTCTCGTTTTCGTCCGGATTTAGGCCTAAATCCGTCCGGACTCCCCATGCCATCCTCGGGTTCCCGGGGTGCTGCCGGGGACTCCGGATGGAGCAAACTCCGCGCTCTGGCCCGCGTGTCAGTGAGATTAGCCAAAAACTGGGCGACTATGTGGGGGAAAACGGCTGGAAAATCGTTGCTCCCCATGCCAAAATTACGTCCAATCCGGATCAATTTTTATCCGGATTGTGCCCCGGGGGCCTCCAACGGCTGGGGATGCTCTAAGGCGGAGCAAGGAAGAGGAGGAACCTCAACAGCGCCTTCAAGAAGGGAACAGCGAGGAAGCGACGCCGTCGTCGTAGTTGAACAAACACCCAAGGGTTTCCCCCGGCCCTCTACATCCGCCGCCAAGCTACTCACTTGCGAACAAAAGCCGAAGAAGAGGAGCTGCAGTCGCCACCGAAAGCCAAGGTCTTCAAGTCAGGCGCAGGCCACCGGAGTCGCCAACCGCCACAACCACCTCCGCCTACCTCCACGCCACCCAAGCAGCCACGGAAGGCAGGAACAGCACCAGCAGTCGTCACCCGCCGGCAAGGTCGACGCCGCCCACCTACCCGGGGCCGCCGCCTCGGCTTCCCAGCGCCCCGGCGCCATCACCTCGAAACACACCAGGAACCCCAAAGCCTTCGAGCCAGCCCAAACCCCAAGGAGATCACCGAGCCGGCCGTCGAGATCTGGGCCGCCAAGGCGCCCAAGCTTCAGACCCCAACGAGCACCACCAACACACGTAGACGCCACGCCGACGCCGAGCGACCACGCCGCCGCGCCCCACGACCAGCGTTGCGCCCCCGCCAACCGCAGCAGCCCGCGCCACCACCGCCGCGCGAGGGGGAGAAAAGGCCCCGCCGCCGCCGGCGCCCCCGGGGCTTTGCCCGGCGTCGCCCTCTGGCGGCGGCGAGGAGGAGGGACAGAGGTGGGGAGGGACTGGCGGCGGCGGCTAGGGTTCATACATAGCTAATTACGCCCAACATTAATTATATTGATCTCAGATTGTGTGCATCAGTTGTCCCTAGCTTCCTACTGATCTCCGTTGCCAAGAAACATGCTGGTAGTCTTGTGTTTGCTATGCACAATCTCAATGCACACAGATGTTGGAGAATATTTTGTCTGCTAATCTGCTAGTCCTTGAAAAACAGTGTACTGAAACAGTTTTCTTTTTACATTAAAAAAATCAGTTTTAATCTGAGGAATAGTTTACTGAAACTGCTGTATTATGAAAAAAAAATGCTAATTTGTTCACTGTTTCTTGTAATTCAGCCAAGTGGACGAGGGAAAGACCAGAGCATGAGTTCTGAATGAAGCTTTACAGCTCACCTCTTCAGAAGTGTCGCCGCCTCGGACACAGTGACTTCAGAATTCAGAACATTTTGTCCTCCAACAGTCTTTTTTTGGGATAGAACTTGCGATCCAAGAATTACAGATGAGAGGGACTATCCTAGTCCTCCAACAGTCTTTTTATTCATAGAGTTTATATTATCTGGTATTTAGTCCACACAAGCAAACCGAAGGAAAATAAAAGCTTCACACATCGAAACAAAGGAAAAAAATGCATTTAAAATAATAAAGAAACAAACGGGCATGACAAGGCACGTCTTTTCCTTCTACTGCATACTAGAACAGAAATTTGATGACTTACTGTTCATATACAATAGAGCGTTTTTTTTATAAAAATATCTGTACTTACAAGAACATATTAGAGAATCAACAAATACTGCCTATATTTATTGATGGATAATGAGTACGTACTGTCTTTATCTACATTCTTAAGACGCGAGAGAACCGAATAAAAAGAATTATTGGAGGCTGAATGAGGGTATGAGACAGACCTCCGAAAAAAAAAGAACAATGAGACTGACCTGACCCGCTAAGACTTGGCTCATGCTGGCGCGGTTGACAAAGTAGTTGGCACGATCTTACTTGTTCATACATGCAAAACACTGTCTTACTAAAGGTAGTCTATAATATCACCATGCTTTGACATTTTAACCAACGGAGACAGTCAACAAATTGATCACTGACGATCTGGGAACGGTTGTTCCTGGTAGTCATTGGTCAAGTCAAACATCAAAATTGTCGGAAGACAAGTCAAATATGAACAAGGTTAAGTTGAAATTGTGCATTCCGGTGTGTGCAAAATTGCTTTAGCTCCTAGGTTGCCAGTTTCAAGAAAGTTCACAATTATTTTTAGAATTATAGCTGTGTTTTCCATGCTCGCCCTAATTTAAGCCAACAACGGAATGTCATATGTATGTCCTTGATTGGCATGCGACGGTCAACTGAAGATCAAGGAAAACATCTAACTGTAGTTGAATATCAAGTAACACATCTAACAGTAGTAATTTTGAGGAACTAGCTAGTCAACTAGGACGGCTGCGCATGTGGAGATCGAAGGCGACAGGCATTATCACTCGGCAAATTCCTTTGCATGAACTTGACTGGAAAAAATCGCATGCATTTTCACCTCAAGAAACCTACATGCATTTGCACCGTAAGGAACATAAAGGTCACCAGCAATCCTTTTCCATAAGGTGAACGTCAAACGGAGAATATGTCCACATATGGACGCATCCGATGTAAACTTGGCCTTCAGTCAGTCTGTCGCATGCGTGGTCACAGTGTGCACGCGGATGACCGATCGGACGAAAGAGCTAAGGATTTTTTTTAGACTAACAGGGAGCGCTCCCCAGCTCCATTTTCTTTTATTGAAAATGAAACACATAAGCCTTTTAACAACAAGGAAAATAAAGATCCAGCCCACCAGCTAAACTGGGGGTCTTAAGCACCTGAAGACTCCAGGGTACAGAACAAGCACAAGACAGAAACCAGACCGCTCAATTCTTAACAGTCCAGCTATTCCTAGCCTCCAGAGAAACCGAAACAGCAACAGCTAAGAAAAAGCACTAACACACCACCCACTCGCGCCAAGGCCATGCCATCAGATCACCACATGGATGTCGCCGGATTCCTCTGGTGCTTTAGCAGGTAGGCTTCAGAGGCGCGTCCTTGATGGAGAGAAGTCGTGGATGACTTCCAGGTTGAAATCCAATCAAAAGATGTACATTTCAGTCCGGCATCAGCGACGGTATCATCCTCAGTCTTCTCACCAGGGCGCTTTTGAACTTTTCCACCAGATTCCATTCCAGGTTTTTGAATGGAATCTGCCAAATCCTTAGGTAAGATATGAGCAAGCCCCACACTTGTTTCATAGACATCCAACTTTTCCTGTTAAACACCAGATGGTTCCTATTGTTCCAAATGCACCACATAACAGCAGATGAACCAACATTGAACTGCTCAATTTTTTTACTGCCAAGCCATTTAGATGCAAGTGATAAGTAATCAACAATTTCTATATCAAAAATCTCTTGCACCACAACCCAAAGCAACCTAGATACTAAGCAGTCAAAGAACAGGTGTTTAACAGTTTCTAATTCACTACATAACTCACAAATCAAGGGTTTTTGAATATCTCTATGTCTCAGGTTATCCCTAGTCATTATTTGTTTTGGGATAACAACCAAAGGAAAATATGCACTCTAGGTGGGATTTTTAATTCCCAGACAGAAGGCAGGTAAACTGGCTGAACCCCTCTAAAGTTAATGACAGCATAAAGGGATTTAGAAGAATAAACCCCTTTTGACTCATATTTCCAGATAAGTTGGTCCTCTTCTGTAGAAAAATTAATGGTCTGAGCAATTTCAACTATCTCAAGCCACATTTCCATCATCTGTGGGGTAAAGGTTCTCCTAAAATCATATTTTAACTGTTGATCATCCCACATATCAGCAACAGTTTTCATCTGCTGGTTAACTACAAAGTAAATGTCCCAGTACTGAGTGGATAAAGGTGCCTTACCAAACCAAGTATCCTCCCAAAATCTAACAGTCCTACCATTCCCAATTTTCCATTTGTATCCAAATTTAACGGCTCTAGATGCCCACATCATACCTTTCCAAAAAAACAGAAGGGTTTATGTCCTGGCAGCAAAAGATATTAGGATTTCTAGTGTTATACTTAGCATCAACTATTCTTTTCCAAAGACTACCTTCCCCATATATATATCTCTTAACCCAAGATCCTACTAAACAGATATTTAAATCTTGGAGATTAGGTATGCCAAGTCCACCATACTCTTTTCTCATACAAATAGAGGGCCAATTGGTCAAATGTATTTTCTTATTCCCATCTACATCATCCCACATACAGTTAGCTATCTGGGTATTAATAAGATCTAGAGCCCATTTGGGGAATTTCAAAAAGGAAAGCATGTATACATGGATACTAGATAAGACAGCTTGAATGAGAATTCTTTTTGCCTCCATAGACAACAGTTTTCCCCTCGATCCTGCCATCCTACTAAGGAGGCTATCAACCAGAGGTTGCAGATCTTCTCTTTTTAGCTTACTAAAATGTAGAGGAAGACCTAAATGCTTAACAGGGAACTTCCCAACAACACATTGGAAAATATCTAAAAAAGGAACAAGTTCTACCTCTTCCATAATTGATTTTCATCCCTGACACTTGTTCAAAGCATGTAAGAGTCCATTTAAGGTTTATAGCATTCCTTTCATTTTTTGCAGGAAGAGCAGGGTATCTGTAATATCCCAGGATTTGCGGTTACAAAAATAGAGGAAACATATGTGTGCATTGCATTCATGCATAGAAAATCCGGGGAATTTTCGCGCTTTAAAGTAAAACAGTCACAGTAACTGAAGTTTCACCTTGACCTTGGTGGAATTTAAGTAGCTCATCAAGTCAAGCGCTATAAACCTCAATGTGACCTTTGCCAAAACCCTGTTTTGGGTAGAGATGATTTGATCTAAGGGATTAGATCAAATGGAATTAAAACTAACACAACAACACTTTAATCAAGGAACCAATGCTTGATCTTATAAAAGATCATAATATGGTAATCCTTGCCATAACATATGAATATCTATTCAATTGCAAATCAAGTAATAATGAAATGAAGAAACTATTCTTGACTTATCTTTTCCATGTCTTAAACCAATCTATGTTCCTACCATGAACCTCATGGTACTCATTTTACTTCATTCATTGGAAACAAGACAAGGAGATCAACTCTAGAAGTCTATATTCTTCTCTATTCCAAATTATTATACATCAAAACCTAGAGAAGAGAGAGTTCTATAATTATTATAGAAGCAATGTCAAACCTAGAGCTAAACCTTGGATATACATCCATGTATTCAAATCATCATCTTTAAGAAGAACCCTAGGATATTATTCAAGCTATTCCCTAGAGAGAGAACCCATTTATGTTAACCATAGATATTGGTGACCACATCATTATCTTTGGAGAATAACCTTAGGTTATTATTAAGGGCCTTCCAAAGGAGAGGGACCATTCATGCCAATCCTAGCTTTACCTATTTAAGAATAAAGGACAACCTTTGAACTAAAGTGTTAGGTTGTAAACCACTTCACCTTGGAGTGGTGAGATAACCTAATATCACATGGAATAAGATTATATCCAGGAATTGATAAAATAAGGAGGAGACTGATCCAACCAAGATAACCAAGTGGAGTCTTAGCCTAGATACCTACAGAAATATTAGGAGTACACCATAAACCCTAGAATAATTGTTCCTATATGAGAGAGCTCAAGCTATTGTGTTACACTCAAGATAGTTGAAGCAACACTTGGACTTGAGGGAGAGAACTAGCCATATACCCAGATGATTAAATCATCATTCCTTGAGAAGCATCCTAAGTAATTATCTCAGGCAGTCTCTTGGGATACAACCTATTGAGGCAACCATAGCCATGTTCACCCAAGAAATTATAAAAGAGGTATTATACCCTAGTTGATCAAGACAATACTTGATCTTGGAAGTGAGAAACCCAATTCATGAAAGATACCTTAGGAAGCCAAACCTTGATCATTATAAATTGAGTAATGATCATAAACCCTAAGAACTTGTAGTAGAAGCCATTAAGAACAAGTTGATCATGTCTAATCCATGATCAAACCTTGAAGATAAATAATTACTAGTTAAACCTTAGTGGTTTAAGCAGATATAATCCAGTACATAAAATCATAGGGGAATTACTAGCAACCTAAACCATTTCCAATATGTTAATTGGAGAAACAACTGGATAATAACAAACCTTGTTTAGTTCAGCCCCTATATCAATCCAAATGATCTTGGATTGAATCATCCTATGAGTGGTGAGGAAAAACAAACCTAGCCAATACTATGGTGTTAAGTCACATATAGCACCTATACCCATACCTCAAATCTAGTTGTGTATCACTTGGGTGATCACAACTATAAACCTAGTTCACATTTGAGTTCCAAACCATATGCCATTAGGTGAATCTAATTAGAATTCTAGAATTATTAACTAGCTATATCTTATGCTCCAATTATTACACATAAGATGAACCTAGTGTTAAACCCTACAATTAAAACCTATACATGGTGATCAACCACTTACCCTTATAACCAAGACCAAACCATGATAAGGGTAATATCTACTCTTGATATTTCAAGGTGTATTAAAATATAATACCAGTGCTAACCTTGAAATAGGGTTATTATAAACCTTACAAGACCCTAACAAATAAGTGTTCACATAAAATCATATGCAAATGACCAAATTCTCAAATATGAGACCAAGTCCTTAGAGATAATTTAGCACATGAAATCATGCCATTAAATCACTTCTTATTAGGAATCCATAAGAAAATATTACTTTGAAATTGTTTCTTGCAAATTAATACTAAATAAAACTCTACCTATCACTAAGTAAGAAAACTATCATTTAGAAAACAAGTTGAATATTTCCAATGATAATGTTCAAATTCATGTCCATACGGAAATTTAATCCAAATATCAATACTAATTAATAAACCAATGTTATAGTATTATACTCCCTCCATTCCTTTCTATAATGCCTATTCTTTTTTGGCACGGAAATTAGCGCAAGCAATAGTTTAGACACAAAACCCCCTACCGAGATTAGAGAGAAAATAGCAAACATAATCAGATTGGAGAAAATCGTGCTATTTCTATAAATGATCGGTGGAAATCGTGCTATTTCTATAACGAATTGGAGGAAATCGTGTTGTTTCTATAACAGAATCAGATCAGAGGAAATTGTGTTGTTTCTATAACAGAATCAGATCAGAGGAAATCATGTTGTTTCTATAACTGATCGGTGGAAATCGTGTTGTTTCTATAACTAATCGGAGGAAATCGTGGTGTTTCTATAACGAATCTGGTCGATCAGATTTTCTGGACGAGAACAGATCGGTGGAAGGGCTTCTTTGCAAAAAAACAAAGCTTTACTCTTATATTCTGAAACAAAAGCGAAAAAACAATAGGCACTATAGAAAGGAACGGAGGGAGTAATAAATTTGCTAATACACCATTAAAGACTTTGCAATACCCTGGACTAATCCTTGTATGAATTAAAATGAGCAAGACCTGCAAAATAGAAAATAATTCAAAACAGAAAATTGAAAACAGCAAAAAACCAAAAATAGAAAAAGAATAGAATGGAGAAAAACTACCTGGACCTTACCTGGCTTATCAACCGACGCAGCCCACTGAGCAGCCCACCAACGAAGCCCAGCCCATAACCGAAGCCAGCCCAACCCGCTGTACCGATTCGTTTAGAAGAAGAAAAAATATAGAAGACCATCGTCTTCGTTCTCCTCTACAAGGCCGACACGGCGACCGCACCGTCATCGCCGCCGTTGCTGATTGTCAGGACATCGTTGACCGTTCGGGGATGCATACCTATCCTCCACACATCCGTCCTCATCCATAAATCGCCAAGATTCGTGCTAGGAGACCTTGCCGACATCGTCGTCCCATCCCGACCGTCGTCGATGGTGAAATGACGAACCCAGCCTTGCCGTGGGCTATCAGAGTGGCCAGAGAAGCTCCGCTTCATCCTTGTTCTTCACCACCTTCCTATTCTCTCTCAGACCATTCCTACCTCTCGCATTCGCCTGCCAACCACCGCCGGTGTCGAGGAAGAAACGATCGTCTGAAGCCATGCCGGCGACCGTGAAGTAGCGGAGGTGAAGCGCGCGAACGTGTGGAACATCTGGGTGGAGCCGCGCATCAAGGAGACATCGGAATAAATCCAATTTTGGATTTTCCCCTTGCAGTAGATCGCCGGAATCGGCGAATTTCTCGCCGTCTCCGTCAACCATCGCCGTCGCCAACTACACCATCGGCTCCAGGGTACGAATACGCACCCAGAGCTCCTTCGTTTTCACCATTTGGCATACCGTAGCCGATTTCGTGGCCTCGCCGGAGTTGCTCCGCCGCGGGCTTACTCTCCGGTGATGCTCCGGTGCTCGTTTAGGAAAACCACCGCCACCATCGTGTTCACCACGTCGAGGAGGTTCGGAATCAGCGAGTTGTGCATCCTGGGGGGCCTCAAATCGGCGGCGCCGCCACCGACTGCCCGCCGGCGTCAAACCGCCGGGGAGAGGTGACGTGGCCGTGGCCTCCTGTGCATTTGACTTGGTCCACGCTTTCATGGCTGCGGACGTGGATCTAGGACCCACCAGTCATTGATTGTGGGTAAGATCCAGCCGGGTAACTTTAGTAAATTGCTTTTAAATTTAAGGGATTTCTATTTTCGTGCCCTCAGGTCCTTAGTTGTACTCAGTTTTCCCCAGCTCCTTAGTTTTTCCTCAGTTTTCCCCAAGCCCTTGTTTGAAACCCGCATAAGCAGCTCAGACGGCATGATTCCCGTTTAGTTGACTGTTCTGTCACGTGTGGGGCCGCGTCGTGTGGGGCCGCGTCGCGTGGGGCTGGTAGAAAGGGACCGCGTGGGACAGGACGAGAAGCGTTTGGTTGCACGTGAGCAGGAGCTGGGTTCTGTCTCTCTCGGCCCCAAATTGGCATTATTAAGTGCACCTTTTTCCCCTCTTTCTCTCTGTCCTTTTCACCAAATTAGTATAAAATCTAGAAGAAGCTTGCATTTCTGACTTTCTTCAATTATTTGTGCCTTTTGGCCCTCGTTGTTTGCCCAATATGGCAGCAAATCTAGTACTCCCTCTGGTCCATATGTATATAGTTAAATCTAGAAGCAAATCTCCAGGGTAATGTACGATAAATTCACAGTCATACTAAATCAAGAAAACTAAGTACGGCCAACAAAATATAGTAGAATAGGGATATATAATATGGATAGATAATAAGCTGCATACACAGCAGCCAACATAGTAACAGGTTCTTCACAGCACCATCATACTAACATAACAACAAGGGATCCCTAGCTAACAACAAAGGGATCCCAACAACAAAATAGGAGGCAGCAGCAGCAGCACACGTCCAGGACTCCGCCTACCCCATCTGGCTCTGCCTCCACTTGTTGCTCTTGCTCCCCTTGGGAGCCTTGGGCTTGAGCGGAGGCATGCGCCCGGCGGAGATCTCCACCCGCCGCAAGCTGCGGAGGTGCATGCCGAGCGCCCCGTGCTTGGCGCGGAAGGAGTGGACGTTCACCGTCGTGCCGACCTTGGGGAAGGTGGTGCCGATGTTCTCGCATGCGTGACGAGGCAGCTTGAAGTCCGTGGCGCCGAGTCTCCTGGTGCGAAGGGGCACTTGTAGAACTCCTTGGCGAAGTAGGAGATGTACTGGCTGACCTGCAGCCTCCGCAGCACCTGGCGAGTCTTGACGTCCTCGTCCTCTTCGTCGCTGCTGACGTCGCTGCCAGACATCGGATCCATATCAAACAGAAACTAGTGAATGAGTTGCAACGATGACTAACGTGCATGATAACAAAGTTAAGAAAAACAGAGTCAGCCTCAGTTAGAGTGGACATGATTATATATCTACAGGGAAGGTGTTAGCGAACTAAAGCTCATGCACAACAGATTTGTACATAGCAATGGTTCGCTGAACCCTCCCTGTAAAAATTTGTGCCCAACGATTCATCATAGGCAAAGAAACAGATTCTAGATCTGAACTAGATCTGAACTTGAACACATTCGAGATTATTTGATAAATTAAACGGTTGATATCTTTTGATTAATGCATAAAATAACTGATTGAGATCCCATGATTAATTGCATAAATTAACTGATTGAGATCCAATATTACTTGCATAAATTAACCGAACAGCCGAACCCCAAATCTTAAACGAAATCAAGAAGTGATCAAAACAAAATAGAATAAAATCGGCGCAAATATTAGCCCAATACTCATCCATCTACAGAATCCATCTACACCAGCAAAAATAGGGTTCAAAAAGGAATGGGGAACAAAAAAGGAAGCAAACCGTAGTTACCTCGTTCCATGGGTCCTCTAGGGAGGTGTCGTAGGGGTTCGGGGGCGGGACGTACGGCACGGGGTCATAGGGGTCCCATCCCGCCGGGATCTGACTGCCACCGGCGGCAGCAGCCTCCGATGCACCGGCGGCGGCGGCGGTGGCGACGTCCGTAGAGGGGACGGTGATGCGCGTAGATGTACACGTCCGTTGGGAACCCCAAGAGGAAGGTATGATGCGCACAGTGGCAAGTTTTCCCTCAGAAAGAAACCAAAATTTAATCGGACCAGTAGGAGCCAAGAAGCACGTTGAAGGTTGATGGTGGCGAAATGTGATGCGGCGCAACAACAGGGATTCCGGCGCCAACGTGGAACCTGCACAACAAAACCAAAGTACTTTGCCCCAACGAAACAGTGAGGTTGTCAATCTCACCGGCTTGCTGTAACAAAGGATTAACCGTATTGTGTGGAAGATGATTGTTTGCAAGAAAACATTAAAACAAGTATTGCAGTAGATTGTATGCGATGTAAAGAATAGGACCGGGGTCCACAGTTCACTAGAGGTGTCTCTCCCATAAGATAAAAGCATGTTGGGTGAACAAATTGCAGTCGGGCAATTGACAAATAGAGAAGGGCATAACAATGCATGTACATGATATGATAAATATAGTGAGATTTAATCCGGGTATTACGACAAAGTACATAGACCGCCATCCAACTGGATCTATGCCTAAAAAGTCCACCTTCAGGTTATCATCCGAACCCCATTCAGTATTAAGTTGCAAAGCAACAGACAATTGCATTAAGTATGGTGCGTAATGTAATCGACAACTACATCCTTAGACATAGAATCAATGTTTTATCCCTAGTGGCAACAGCACATCACAACCTTAGAAATTTCTGTCACTGTCCCAGGTGTCAATGAAGGCATGAACCCACTATCGAGCATAAATACTCCCTCTTGGAGTTAAGAGCAAAAACTTGGCCGAGCCTCTACTAATAACGGAGAGCATGCAAGATCATAAACAACACATAAACAATAGATTGATAATCACCATAACATAGTATTCTCTATCCATCGGATCCCGACAAACACAACATATAGAATTACAGATAGATGATCTTGATCATGTTAGGCAGCTCACAAGATCCAACAATGAAGCACAATTAGGAGAAGACGACCATCTAGCTACAGCTATGGACCCATAGTCCAGGGGTGAACTACTCACTCATCACTCCGGAGGCGATCATGGCGGTGTAGAGTCCTCCGGGAGATGAATCCCCTCTCCGGCAGGGTGCCGGAGGCGATCTCCTGAATCCCCCGAGATGGGATTCGCGGCGGCGGCGTCTCTGGAAGGTTTTCCGTATCGTGGCTCTCGGTACTGGGGGTTTCGCGACGGAGGCTATAAGTAGGCGAAAGGGCGGGTCAAGAGGCGGCACGAGGGGCCCAGATGACAGGGCCGCGCGGCCAGGGCCTGGGCCGCGCCGCCCGTCGTCCGGCCACCTCGTGGCCCCACTTCGACTCTCCTTCGGTCTTCCGGAAGCTTCGTGCAAAAATAGGACCCCGGGCGTTGATTTCGTCCAATTCCGAGAATATTTCGTTACTAGGATTTCTGAAACCAAAAATAGCGTAAAACAACGAATCGGCTCTTCGGCATCTTGTTAATAGGTTAGTTCCAGAAAATGCGTAAATACGACATATAATGTGCATAAAACATGTAGGTATCATCAATAAAGTATCATGGAACATAAGAAATTATCGATACGTTGGAGACGTATCAGCATCCCCAAGCTTAGTTCTGCTTGTCCCGAGCAGGTAAAACGATAACAAAGATAATTTCTGAAGTGACATGCCATCATAATCTTGATCATACTATTTGTAAACATATGTAATGAATGCAGCGATCAAAACAATGGTAATGACATGAGTAAACAAGTGAATCATAAAGCAAAGACTTTTCATGAATAGTACTTCAAGACAAGCATCAATAAGTCTTGCATAAGAATTAACTCATAAAGCAATAAATCAAAGTAAAGGTGTTGAAGCAACACAAAGGAAGATTAAGTTTCAGCGGTTGCTTTCAACTTATAATATGTATATCTCATGGATATTGTCAACATAGAGTAATATAACAAGTGCAATATGCAAGTATGTAGGAATCAATGCACAGTTCACACAAGTGTTTGCTTCTTAAGGTGGAGGGAGATAGGTAAACCGACTCAACAATAAAAGTAAAAGAATGGTCCTTCAAAGAGGAAAGCATCGATTGCCGTATTTGTGCTAGAGCTTTTATTTTGAAAACATGAAACAATTTTGTCAACTCGTAGTAATAAAGCATATGAGTTATGTAAATTATATCTTACAAGTTGCAAGCCTCATGCATAGTGTACTAATAGTGCCCGCACCTTGTCCTACTTAGCTTGGACTACCGGATCTTTGCAATGCCATGTTTCAACCAAGTGTCACAAAGGGGTACCTCCATGCCGCCCGTACAAAGGTCTAAGGAGAAAGCTCGCATTTTGGATTTCTCGCTTTTGATTATTCTCAACTTAGACATCCATACCGGGACAACATGGACAACAGATAATGGACTCCTCTTTAATACATAAGCATGTGGCAACAATTATTATTCTCATATGAGATTGAGGATATATGTCCAAAACTGAAACTTCAACCATGATTCATGGCTTTAGTTAGCGGCCCAATGTTCTTCTCTAACAATATGCATGCTCCAACCATTAAGGTGATAGATCCTTCAGACAAGACGGACATGCATAGCAACTCACATGATATTCAACAAAGAATAGTTGATGGCGTTCCCCGTAAGCATGGTTATCGCACAACAAGCAACTTAATAAGAGATAAAGTGCATAAGTACATATTCAATACTACGATAGTTTTTAAGGCTATTTTGTCCCATGAGCTATATATTGCAAAGGTAAATGATGGAATTTTAAAGGTAGCACTCAAGCAATTTACTTTGGAATGGCGGAGAAATACCATGTAGTAGGTAGATATGGTGGACACAAATGGCATAGTAGTTGGCTCAAGGATTTTGGATGCATGAGAAGTATTCCCTCTCGATACAAGGTTTAGGCTAGCAAGGTTATTTGAAGCAAACTCAAGGATGAACCGGTGCAGCAAAACTCACATAAAAGACATATTGTAAACAATTATAAGACTCTACACCGTCTTCCTTGTTGTTCAAAACTCAATACTAGATATTATCTAGACCTTAGAGAGACCAAATATGCAAATCAAATTTTAGCAAGCTCTATGTATTTCTTCATTAATGGGTGCAAAGTATATGATGCAAGAGCTTAAACATGAGCACAACAATTGCCAAGTATCACATTATCCAAGACATTTTAGAATTACTACATGTAGCATTTTCCAATTCCAACCATATAACAATTTAACGAAGAAGAAACTTCGCCTTGAACATTATGAGTAAAGCCTAAGGACATATTTGTCCATACGCAACAGCGGAGCGTGTCTCTCTCCCACAAAGTGAATGCTAGGATCCATTTTATTCAAACAAAAACAAAAACAAAAACAAAAACAAACCGACGCTCCAAGCAAAGAACACAAGATGTGATCGAATAAAAATATAGTTTCGGGGAGGAACCTGATGATGTTATCGATGAAGAAGGGGATGCCTTGGGCATCCCCAAGCTTAGACGCTTGAGTCTTCTTAAAATATGCAGGGATGAACCACGGGGGCATCCCCAAGTTTAGAGCTTTCACTCCTCTTTATCATAGTATATCATACTCCTCTCTTGATCCTTGAAAACTTCCTTCACACCAAACTTCAAGCAAACTCATTAGAGGGTTAGTGCACAATTAATAATTCTCACATTCAGAGGTGACATAATCATTCTTTACACTTCTGGACATTGCACAAAGCTACTGGACATTAATGGATCAAAGAAATTCATCCAATATAGCAAATATGGCAATGCGAAATAAAAGGCAGAATCTGTCAAAAACAGAACAGTCCGTAAAGACGAATTTTAAAATGGCACCATACTTGCTCAAATGGAAAAACTCAAAACTAATGAAAGTTGCATACATATCTGAGGATCACGCTCGTAAATTGGCAGATGTTTTCGAATTTTCTACAGAGACTTGTGCCCAGATTCGTGACAGACAGCAATGCTGTTTCTGCGCAGCGATCCCAAATATAACATCAACTTTAACATAGAAACTTTACTTGGCACAAAAACATGATAAGGAGAGGTTGCTACAGTAGTAAACAACTTCCAAGACTCAAATATAAAACAAAGTACTGTAGTAAAAATATGGGTTGTCTCCCATAAGCGCTTTTCTTTAACGCCTTTCAGCCTAGGCGCGAAAGTGCAAATCAAGTAACATCAAGAGTAGAAGTATCAACATCATAACTTGTTCTAATAATAGAATCAAAAGGCAACTTCATTCTCTTTCTAGGGAAGTGTTCCATACCTTTCTTGAGAGGAAATTGGTATTTAATATTACCTTCCCTCATATCAATAACAGCACCAACGGTTCGAAGAAAAGGTCTTCCCAACACAATAGGACAAGATGCATTGCATTCGATATCCAAGACAACAAAATCAACGGGGACAAGGTTATTGTTAACCGTAATGTGCACATTATCAATCCTCCCCAAAGGTTTCTTTTTAACATTATCAGCAAGATTAACATCCAAATAACAATTCTTCAATGGTGGCAAGTCAAGCATATCATAAATCTTTTTAGGCGTAACAGAAATATTTGCACCAAGATCACATAAAGCATTACATTCAAAGTCATTGAATTTCATTTTAACTAGGAGGCAGTGGCGCGGCGCACGCCGCGCCCGTGGCTTTTTGTCTGCAAAATGTTATTAAGCTTGAATTAGTGCTAATCGTTTAAGCATTGCCACGCCACGCGCTCTTTTGGTGATGGTGATGGCGTTGCATATCATGCACAAAACTATTCGTAGGTTTGATTCATTTGGAAGGCACATCCATATATGAATTTATTTTTTCCACGCCCGACCGTTTGGTGTCGGTGATGGCAAAGCATTGACGTGCGCAAAATTATTTGTAGGTTGATTTATTGGGAAGGCACATCCATATATGATAGGTAAGAAAAATAACAATAAAATAGACAGCACATTTTGGCTGAATTTACATGCATAAAGGTAGATGTAATCATTTGTACTCTTAAGTTTGGAACAAATATACCATTAGAAAAATATATACCAGGGTTTGACATTATTTACTCAAATTAGGGAGATGTAATATTGAAAATCTAATGAACAATTGTAATAATTATAGAAATGCTTTTAAGCTGTGAGTAGACTGCTTCATTGACCAATTTGAATAAAACATAGAAGATTCAAACAGATTTTCCACCATCAGTACTGCAGAACTTTTAAAAAATCAGATATACATTGGAGTATACGTTACGCCCTACTTATCACCTACAAAAAGGTGCACATGTCATCTTATCATTCAAAGCAGATTGACTGTAATATTAGCAAAAAAAAAATCTTTAAACACGCTCAGAGTAATCAATTGAGAAGAAACACAAACATACACTGGTATTAGTTATAAAAAGTACATGAAACCATGCCCCAGTAGATGCTTGAAGATAATGCATCCACGTGTGCAAGAATACATTATAGAAAACTAACGAGTTTGAAAATGGACGTGCAAAAAAAATATCATGACAAATTAACATTTATGCATACCCCTTTACTCCCAATGGCAAGCAAAAAAAAACACATACGCATCGAGTTGCTCAGATGCATCCCAAAACATGGGTAGTTGGCAAAGGACAAATCTTCTAACCTTTAGTGTTACCCAGTAGGTTCTTAGATTGGAACTATTTGTAAATGGCCTGTATTCTTAAACTCAAAAGGAGCCATACCATTTTCTTTTTTACGTACTTCTAAAATTACTGATATGAAAAAAAAGGATAACAGTGCCAGGAGAGACATAACCTGAAGGCAAGGAGTGTAAAGAATGATAGAAAAACGTATAGGAGAGCCACATCTGCTACGGAAAAGAGATAAAGAAGGAGCAAACAGAAGAGTAGATTGACAAAAAAGAACAACACGGCAGCAAGAGAACCACACGTAGATTCATCGGATGGAAAGCTCACCTTCCTGGGCAACCTGAGAACTGTCTCTATGGCGGAAAAAAAAAGCCTTAACCGACGACCGGCCCAGTAAGCACGATTTGGGCTGTATTGCCGTTTGGGCTGACTTAAAAGTTTCAGTAGTTAGGTGGCCTTTATAGGTTATTTAGATTGCCTAAGGCTTTCGCTGTAGAGTTTTTTTTTTCTGCTCTATTTCGTTGACAGTGGCGTAAAGGAGCTTCTTCTCCACTGGTGTGGGGGTTGGTATGGCGGAGCTGATAGAAATGGAGGTATATGCCGTTACGGCGGAAGGAGAGGTGGGGTAGGGCAACTTCGGTGGATGCCATGGTGGCGGCAATTTTTGCTGGTACCGGAGCGGCTAGTGTGGCCTGCGGGTGCTGCGTTGGCAAGACCGGGAGGTAGTGTTCTGGCTGTGGCGGTGGAGGTGGACCGATGCGATTCGATCTGCGTACATGGTGCTATCTGTGACCATTGATTTCACAGATAGGTCCTTATTTGGGCAGAGCGGATGCTGTGGGGAGCAGACACTGTCGCTGTGCGGGGAGCAGTACCAAGTTATTCAGTCGATTTGCTGATAATAGGTACGTTTTCTTTACTGATTTGTTAGAAGTAAACAATTCTTATTTGGATGCATATTTTCAGTCTTTTTCAGTTGTTAAATGACTAAATTTGTGTCAATCTGAACCTAACTGCCAGTTAGTTTTGTTCTCTGAAGACTGCACTCAATATCTGTTTACTGTAAAATTGGAGCACAAAAGACTATAGGTTGGTAGGCACGTGAACCATCTACTATAAGTAATCTGAGTACTGGCAGCCTGTAATAAGAAGGTGTGGAAACCTCGAGTTGATTGTTTGAATGTCCGAAATTTTGAGCTGTAGAAGGGGCAAATAGCAAAGTAGATTTACTTGTAGACATGTTGTATTCAGCTCCAGAAATCTCGACATTTGTTTGTTTACTTGAAGATTCAATTTGCATAAAGGATTTCTGCAGCTGAATCTATGTATTGAGAGTTCTACATTGCTTGAGATTTTCACTGTTTGGTGAAGTTAGAGAAAGTAAAGAAAGCATATTATCTGAATGTCAATTGTATCTGAATATCAATCGTTGAACAGCTTACAATCAAATTGATAGTGTAATTTTAGGACAAACCAATTTTGTGATATTAACCATTATCAACTAACTGGCAGAGATAAATTGATATTTCTATATTGGTTGACTAAAGAAACAGAAAGCACACAGGTTACATTAATTTGTGTAAGAAAACACAATCCTAACTTCTCATTATCATCCTTTGCATGGCAAGAGTGACAGCGCATGCATTCCCAGCGTTTTTGGCCCTGATAATCCGGCCCCCCTTTGCCATCTCTCCTGCTACTCCCACCAGCTCTGCTCCCCAATTCAGCCTATCGACACAGGCGAGCAGCCTATCATGCTCCCATGGACTCTACTGCCGATTCGTCGCCTGTTCCATGTCCTTCTCATGCATCAGCGAGCTGCGAAGCACCAAGGGTAAAGACAGAAAGAGAAAAAGGGAAGTAATTGAGTAATCTGGGGGAAGAAGATGGTGAGAATCCCCTGTACGGGGGGCATACATTGGGGACGGAGGTAACCGGTCGCGAGAGCAGCGCCGCATCAGGTTCCTGGTCAGCATGCCCTCTGCTCGTTGCTTCCTCTTCTATTTAAACTAAATGCATCAAGCGACTTTAGCTCACGAGGTCTTGTATTCAGCTTCTGAACCGAGTAGTAACCGAGTAGTTACCACCACGAGCTGCAAATAAGTTTGGCTAAGTGCGTGAACACGTCCTTGGACCTGCAATTGCCGCTATATGGTTAGCTATGAGAATACGTATTTCAGTCGAAATGCCCAAAAAAAATAGATTATGGCAGATTACCATAGCAGTACTTAAACCTATGACCAAAAGAAAAGTAAAAGCATGGTTTGTTTTTTAAAAAAGAAGCAGGAAACAAACCCTAAATTAGTCATCGCAAAGCAAGCAAATTGGAAGAATTAACTACTAAGAATAAAATAGCACATCAATTCTTTCTTTAACTTTTTGAACGAAAACATGCTTCAGTAATGCTATCTGCCTGAAACTCTGTCTGTAGGACCATTGTTAGAGAAAGCAAGACATAACTGAGAGCGTAGAATACATATCTGGGGGATAAAAGCTTAAAGCACCTAACACGGCAGGTTCATAGACCAAGGGAACAACACGGTTTCACACAAAACATGTAGCAAGAATATTTATGAACGAAAGAAATATGCATAGGACACTTACCAATTCAAGTGTATATGCTGGTGAGGAACAGATTTTTTCTATTTTTTTACCCAATCCACAACCTTTTGTATTCAAACATATTTATCTTACCGAATAATCATGTTGATGCTGAACATCCTAAATCAGGCCATTGTATGTGCCCATCAAAGGTCAGCAGACTGTGGCACATCACACTTTTAAGTCAAGCAGTAGACTGCGGCAGTATTCTGTAATTCACACTGTAAGATTATATCTAAAATTCGTATATGGAATAGAGAGGCTTTAAGTTAAGGGTAGAGCTTTGAAGTTCCACCTTTTTACTAAATCTCACCATTTTAGGATTTTTTGTTTGGAAATCAAACATAGTCACACCATTGTTGATCTTTCCAATTTTTATGAGGTCAAATGCAAAGAAAAACGAAGAATAGTCTGTGGCACCAATCTAAAAGCTTATCAATTCTATCAGCAAAAATAGAAAAAACTGTGGCAAGTTTAATTTATCTCCTTGAGCACTGCAACAATTTCCAGAAAGTAACAAAATTCATATCCGTAGATTTCTTGGATAATCTAAAAATATTTACCACTGATCGCTTTCATGTTTCCACAAAAGCAGTAGATGAAACTGCAATTAAACAATGTGCAGATGTATGATCGTAAACTGCAAAATGCCAAAGTTAGAGCTAGTTGCAAGAAAAGTATTGGCTTGTTTAGTACCTTCATAGTAGAAGTCATATGTCATATACATTGCTCAGCAGTGTATAAATTCATTGCTCCGGTGATATCATGCTAAATACAAAATTCAGGAGTTATCCTTCGTTTGATAAAGCTCTATATTGAACAATAAAAACCAAGGACACCCATCATTTAGAGTTCAGACATGTTACACCAACCATACATATCATGGCTTCAGCCGGCACCACCAAAAAGAGAAAACTATATTATTTCACTAAAAGAGCAACTCCATGTTGACTTCAATCTTTCAAAAGACCTAACAGCACATCAATCATGAAGAAGAGTACACTGTGAAGGGGAAAAACTAAGAAAAGACACTTAGGACTCACTTTGGGGGATTTAGGTTGTAAATACGATTAGGATTCTTGTGGCTTTTCCATGGACATGGGTTGAAAGAGAACCAGTGCTGACAGAGAATATTGTAGATATAAGAACCCTGCATGTACACATTAACATTATCAGGAAAACCTAGATATATTATAATTCACCAACGTGGTATAGAGCAGTTAGACATATTAAGCTTGAATTTCCAAAATCAAATCCTACATCATAAGCTAACTAAAAAATATAATGCTGGAGTGAGAAAGCCACGACATCAGATGTCCTAATAAACCAGTGGAAAGTGCGAACATGCCATGCCCCTTAAACCTGGAAGGATTGTACCTTTAGAATTTATAGTAGGCAGTGGACATATAGAATCTAATTTGCACATACTCCGTAGTGCATAAGAAAAAAATACCATGTGCCGCTGTCGGCGAATGGAGGCCACCAATGGGAGTTTCTCCTTCCAGGGAGCAAGAACGGCTACTGGTACGACGACTCAACAGTCAGCCACACCCACGCAAACATCGTGCCAGGTCCTCCTTGGCACATACAGTTGCTAAAATTTGCAAGTATCAAATCAAATTATCTTTCACAATTAGTTTCAAAAATAACTTGTTGTTCTATAAGCAATGATAGCTTCTATGACTAAATAAAATTGTGTTTTGTAGTTTGCTTGCATGGACAACCTTACATCTAGCGAAGCCAACACTGATATGATTCCTCACATCTTCCTCCCTTTTTGTCGTTGACTACAATACCTGTAAAGTGGGGAGAGAGGTTGGACGGGAGTAAGAGAAATGAGAGACTTTGGAGAGTCATGTCATGGGTGATAATTCATACCTAGGCCTGTAACCAATTTAAGTTTTCTGGAATAGATTTCTCTAGCCTGTAGCCAAATCAGACAAAGGAATCTGTGAAGGAAACAAAATATTACTTAGAACAATCTTTGAAGACACCAGAATTAATCCACCCTAGATATAATCTAGTTTGTTCCAATATTTAGGTGCATGATAGTCCAATGAGTAGGCAACTCAAAATACCTGGCCGATGGAAAGAGCTTCTCTAGAACGCAGATGGTACTCTCTTCTGTGCCACCGCCTATGACCTAGGCAATGGCTGCAGGGAGGAAAACCACGGGAACATGGTGCTGCAACAATTACATGCATGCCAAGCCTCTGGTAGCAGCGCTGCAGTGGTGGTTCCGGGGATGCAAGACCTCCATCCGTGTGCTCCTCCCCATGGCGGCACCATCGTCAGTCCTCCCGGTGAGGAGGGAGGCAGTGCCCCTTGCGGGACCAGCGGTGCGGCCGCTGCAACAGTCACACACCGGGACATGATTCCCATTGCCGCGGTGCACCTTGTGCCCGTGCTGCCTGTCCCCCTCAGCCTCGTCTCCCCCTTAACCACCTCCATTCTTCTTGCCCCTCATCCTCCAGTTCCTCGTCAATCTACGGCTGGAGCTCCTCCTCGCGCGTGAGGCACCACCAACGCACAGCTGTCCATGGCGGCCGGCGGACGCTAGGGGCAACGACGCAGCTGGTACGTTTCGCCGCCGTGCTCTGCCATAGGTACGGGACTGGATTGGATGATGGGGACCGAGGTGCGAGAGGAGGGTGTGGTACCGAGGGAGGGGAGGGGGAAAGGAGAGGCGCAGTGAGCCGGTAACAATGGAGGAACTCCCAGAAACATCCGCCTATACACCTACGCCAGAGACACCGACACAGCGACACGCAAGCCTGACCAAAGGAACAAAAAGAAGACACCTAGGCTAGAAAAGAAATAACGTGGCCTAGCAGCAATCAAAACCCCACCGCTGTAACAGCTAGCACTTAATCACCGGATGCAGCCCCAACAGAAAAAGGAAAGACACCCAGGAACCGGTAACCTCTGATCCTAAAAAAAAGGAAATTAGAAAATACCCGATGGACTCAACTAGCAGAGGAAAATAGAAAGAACCACGCGTCACCCAACGAGTGGAGGAACGAAGAGATAAATAGCTCGTGAACAGTAGCCAAATTCAGGGGAACGCACTAAATCAGCTAACCTTTATATAGGGTATAATGATGGGCTCCCAACCATCTTCTAACTTTCTAGGAATAGAAGTTTCAAGTTTTAGTTTCTCTTCTCTAGCTTTTATGAGAGCATTTGTAATATGTTTTGTAAAGGCTAAATTTATAGCACTAGCATTAGGACTTTTAGCAAGTTTTTGTAAGAACTTTATAACTTCAGAGATGTGGCAATCATCAAAATCTAAATCATTATGAGCTACATCAATGGGATCATTGTTCCCAAGGTTGGAAAAAATTTCAGCAGTTTTATCACAAGCAGTTTCAGCAGTTTTAGCAATTTCAGGCAGTTTTGTACGCTTTGCACTAGGAGTAGAAACATTGCCAACACCAATTATCTTACCATTGATAGTAGGAGGTGCAGCAACATGTGAAGAATTAACATTACTAGTGGTGGTAATAGTCCAAACTTTAGCTACATTATTCTCTTTAGCTAGTTTTTCATTTTCTTCTCTATTCCACCTAGCACGCAATTCAGCCATTAATCTTATATTCTCATTAATTCTAACTTGGATGGCATTTGCTGTAATAGTAATGTTATTATCAATATCATTATTAGGCATAACTTTCAATTTTAAAAGATTAACGTCAGAGGCAAGTCTATCAACTCTAGAAGCAATAATATCAATTTTATCAAGCTTTTCCTCAATGCATTTGTTAAAAGCAGTTTGTGTACTAATAAATTCTTTAAGCATAGCTTCAAGACCAGGGGGTACACTCCTATTATTGTTGTAAGAATTCCCATAAGAATTACCATAACCATTACCATTAGCGAAGGATATGGCCTATAGTTATTACCAGAGTTGTTCCTATAAGCATTGTTGTTGAAATTATTATTTTTAATGAAATTCACATCAACATTTTCTTCTTGAGCAACCAATGAAGCTAAAGGAACATTATTTGGATCAACATTAGATCTACCATTCACAAACATAGACATAATCACATCAATTTTATCACTCAAGGAAGATGTTTCTTCAATAGAATTTACCTTCTTACCTTGTGGAGCTCTTTCCGTGTGCCATTCAGAGTAATTTATCATCATATCATCAAGAAGCTTTGTAGCCGCCCCCAAAGTGATGGACATAAAGGTACCTCCAAGCACTGAATCCAATAAATTCCGCGAAGAAAAATTTAGTCCTCGCATAGAAGGTTTGGATGATCATCCAAGTAGTCGGTCCATGGGTTGGGCAATTCTTTACCAAAGTTTTCATTCTCTCCCATGCTTGAGCAACATGTTCAGTATCTAATTGCTTAAAATTCATTATGCTACTTCTCAAAGATATAATTTTAGCGGGAGGATAATATCTACCAATAAAAGCATCGTTACATTTAGTCCATGAATCAATACTATTCTTAGGCAAAGATAGCAACCAATCTTTAGCTCTTCCTCTTAATGAGAAAGGAAACACTTTCAATTTAATAATATCACCATCTACATCCTTATACTTTTGCATTTCACAAAGTTCAACAAAATTATTAAGATGGGCGGCAGCATCATCGGAACTAACACCGGAAAATTGATCTCTCATAACCGAGGTTCGAGTAAAGCGAGTTTAATTTCAAAGAATTCTCGTCGTAGTAGCGAGGTGGAGCAATAGGTGTGCATAGGAAATCATTATTATTTGTGTTTGTGAAGTCACACAACTTAGTATTTTCAGGGGTATTCATTTTAGCAACGGTAAATAAAACAAACTAGATAAAGTAAATGCAAGTAACTAATTTTTTGTGTGTTTTTGATATAGAGAGCAAGACGGTAAATAAAGTAAAACTAGCAACTAATTTTTGTGTGTTTTGTTTAGGTGCAGCAAACAAAGTAGTAAATAAAATAAAGCAAGACAAAAACAAAGTAAAGAGATTGAGAAGTGGAGACTCCCCTTGCGGCGTGTCTTGATCTCCCCAGCAACGGCGCTCGAAAAAGTGCTTGATGCGCGTAGATGTACACGTCCGTTGGGAACCCCAAGAGGAAGGTATGATGCGCACGGTGGCAAGTTTTCCCTCGAAAGAAACCAAGGTTTAATCGGACCGAGTAGGAGCCAAGAAGCACGTTGAAGGTTGATGGTGGCGAAATGTGATGCGGCGCAACAACAGGGATTCCGGCGCCAACGTGGAACCTGCACAACAAAACCAAAGTACTTTGCCCCAACGAAACAGTGAGGTTGGCAATCTCACCGGCTTGCTGTAACAAAGGATTGACCGTATTGTGTGGAAGATGATTGTTTGCAAGAAAACAGTAAAACAAGTATTGCAGTAGATTGTATGCGATGTAAAGAATAGGACCGGGGTCCACAGTTCACTAGAGGTGTCTCTCCCATAAGATAAAAGCATGTTGGGTGAACAAATTACAGTCGGGCAATTGACAAATAGAGAAGGGCATAACAATGCATGTACATGATATGATAAATATAGTGAGATTTAATCCGGGCATTACGACAAAGTACATAGACCGCCATCCAACCGCATCTATGCCTAAAAAGTCCACCTTCGGAGTTATCATCCGAACCCCATTCGGCATTAAGTTGCAAAGCAACGAGACAATTGCATTAAGTATGGTGCGTAATGTAATCGACAACTACATCCTTAGACATAGAATCAATGTTTTATCCCTAGTGGCAACAAGACATCACAACCTTAGAACTTTCACGTCACCGTCCCGGTGTCAATGAAGGCATGAACCCACTATCGAGCATAAATACTCCCTCTTGGAGTTAAGAGCAAAAACTTGGCCGAGCCTCTACTAATAACGGAGAGCATGCAAGATCATAAACAACACATAAACAATAGATTGATAATCACCATAACATAGTATTCTCTATCCATCGGATCCCGACAAACACAACATATAGAATTACGGATAGATGATCTTGATCATGTTAGGCAGCTCACAAGATCCAACAATGAAGCACAATTAGGAGAAGACGACCATCTAGCTACTGCTATGGACCCATAGTCCAGGGGTGAACTACTCACTCATCACTCCGGAGGCGATCATGGCGGTGTAGAGTCCTTCGGGAGATGAATCCCCTCTCCGGCAGGTGCCGGAGGCGATCTCCCGAATCCCCGAGATGGGATTCGCGGCGGCGGCGTCTCTGGAAGGTTTTCCGTATTGTGGCTCTCGGTACTGGGGGTTTCGCGACGGAGGCTATAAGTAGGCGAAAGGGCAGGTCAAGAGGCGGCACGAGGGGCCCAGATGACAGGGCCACGCGGCCAGGGCCTGGGCCGCGCCGCCCTGTCGTATGGCCACCTCGTGGCCCCACTTCGACTCTCCTTCGATCTTCTGGAAGCTTCGTGCAAAAATAGGACCCTGGGCGTTGATTTCGTCCAATTCCGAGAATATTTCGTTACTAGGATTTCTGAAACCAAAAACAGCAGAAAACAGACAAGCGGCTCTTCGGCATCTTGTTAATAGGTTAGTTCCAGAAAATGCGTAAATACGACATATAATGTGCATAAAACATGTAGGTATCATCAATAAAGTAGCATGGAACATAAGAAATTATCGATACGTTGGAGACGTATCAGACGGCGCCGAAGATGGAGGCGTCGCGCTTCGAGCCTACCTCGACGATGGGATTGGCATTCTCCTTGTCCATCTCGCCGGAGGAGGAAGAGGGAGAGGGAGAGGGTTTTTTGCTTTGGAGAAGATGATGGCACTACAAGAAAAGTTCTGATAGACAACGTCCCAAAATCGTCCACTAAGGGGTATTTTTCGTCGCCTATGGGCCTAACCCGACGATATGGGTTCTGTTGTGGAAACTGCGTCAGGCAAAGTCCAACGACGATTTTTTCGGTCCGTCGCGCTTGGGCGCCCTTCCACCACGTAAAATCGGACCGTTGCCCAAGTGTTTCCGGGAGCCCGTTGACTGCGACGTCATGCAAACCGACACGTGGCGACGCCGTTAACGGCGAGTAACGACGTTAACCGGCTGAAACCCCGTGGTAGATGGTAGGCCCACACGAGGCTCGCCACGTCTTAAGCGGGCCGGCCCATTAAGTTTGCGGGCCGGGCTGGCCGACTTAGTTTGACCGGTCAACTATATAGGCCGGGCTGGTCCATTAGTTACGTGGGCCGGGCCTAACCTCTAAGGTTGACGGGTCAAAACTTTAATGGGCCGGCCCACTAAGCATGTGGGTCGGACCGAATGCACTCGTTTGACCGGTCAACAGGCAAAAGGGCCGGCCCACAAGACATGTGGGACCCACTTTCCTGTTATCGGGCCGGCCCATTTACCTAGTGTGATCTAAGTTAGAAAACACACCGACTCGTGTATCCAACAAGCCACCGCTGGAAAACAGGCTTTCCGGTGAGGCCCCATAAGTCGCGAAGGTAAAGGAACCGCGACGACCGAGTCCTTAGTCGCGGCTCGTGTAGGCGAACCGCGACCAAAGGCCCGGGCCCAGTGGCGCACGGTGGCCAGCTGGTGCACGTGGGGCGGAACGCGGCTGGCCAGCCCAACCGCGACTAAAGTGGCCCGAAGGCCTTTAGTCGCGGTTGGCCAGGCCAACCGGACTAAAGCCCCTCCCCTATATATACCCATCCAGCGAGCTCAACACTTAGCCATTTGGAGCCATTCTCTTCACAAACTTCACAAGTGAGTGTTAGGTTTGCTTTTGGTTCCTCTTATGCACATAAGGTGTTTGATGAAATGCCCCAAGAGCATGAAACAAACATGATATGAAGTGTTGGAGTCACACTTGAGCTTTCTCATTTATTTTTTCCTCCTCGATCGCTGAGTTAGCAACTTGAACCCTTGATGTGTCATTGATAAAATATGCATGTGTGTGTAGTTCATTGTTTTTAATTTATATTGTTTGTAGCTAGTTAGTTTAACAAATGCATGATGGTTAATTATATATTTTATATTATAATAATGCAGATGAATCCGACAATGGATGTACGGTAACCGACTCCTCGGCGAGTTCAAGACGTGGTTTGAAAGATTTCCTCGTAGTGGCTAATGCGAACAAGCGTAGTGGGTTTTGTTATCCGTCCATGTGTTAAGTGTAAGAATCGTAAGGGTTACTCTTCCTCAAGAGATGTTCGACATGCACCCGCTTCTGCACTGCTTCATGCCAAGCTATAATTGTTGAGACCAAGCATGGAGAAGAGGGGTTATAATGGAAGAAGATGAAGAAGGGGATATCATCAATGATAATGTTTTCATTCTTCTCATTTCGGTGATACTTTCATGGAGGATGCTGTGCGGAAGGTGGAAGGTGAAGGAAGGTGAAGAAGAGGCACGTGATGATCCCGCTGATGATCTTGGTCGGACCATTGCCGATGCACGGAGACGTCGCAAACTGAAAAAGAGAGGGAGAATTTGGATCGCATGTTAGAGGATCACAGGAAGGCGCTGTACCTCGATGCGATGATGGTCCGAAAAGCCGGGCCGCTACACTCGGATTTGCTGAGATGGAAGGCACAAGGTGTGTAGCCGACTCGGCATTTGAAAGACTTGGCTGAAATGTTGAAGAATATGTTTCCAAAGAATAACGAGTTGGCCCGGCCACTACGTACGAAGCAAAGAAGGTTGTCTCGCCCTCCTCTAGGTTTAGAGGTTCCGAAGATACATGCATGCATCAACGACCGCATCCTCTACCGCGGTGAATACGAGAATTTGAATGAATGCCCGGTATGCACTGCATTGCGTATAAGATCAGAGGCGATGACTCCGGTGATGATGTTGAGGGCCGAAACCTGTGAAGAGGGTTCTCGCCAAGGTGATGTGGTGTGCCCATAATACCACGGTTGAAACGTCTCGTTCAGAACAAAGAGCATGCCAAGTTGTTGCGATGGCACAAAGAGGACCGTAGTGTCTGACGTGGGAGTTGAGACACCCGCATGGAACGAATGGAGAAAGATCGACAGAGAGTTCAAAGATTTTGCAGCTGACGCAAGGAACATAAGATTTGGTCTAAGTACGGATGGCATGAATCCTTTTGGCGAGCAGTAGCTCCAGCCATAGCACCTGGCCCTGTGACTCTATGCATCTACAACCTTCCTCCTTGGTTGTGCATGAAGCGGAAGTTCATCATGATGCCAGTGCTCATCCAAGGTCCGAGCAACCCGGCAACGACATCGATGTGTACCTAAGGCCATTAGTTGATGAGCTTTTACATGCTGTGGGCAGACCCGGTGTCCGTGTGTGATGAGCACAAAGAAGAGGAATTTGACCTACCAGCGTTGCTTTTCAACCATCAACGATTGGCCTCGCTCTTAGTAACCTTTCGGACTCACAAATAAGGGATACAATGCATGCACGCACCGCTTACATGAGACCGAAAGTGTACACTTGCCAAATTGTAAGAAGAACGTGTACCTTGGGCATCGTCGATTTCTTCCGAAAGGTCATCCAAGAAGAAAGAAAGGCAAGCATTACAACGGCAAGGCAGATCACTCGGCCGAGCTCAGTGAACACACCGGTGCTGAGGTATTTGATATGGTCAAGGGTTTGAAAGTCATCTTTGGAAAGGGTCCTGCGCGACAATCGCTCCCAAGGGAGCTGACGGGCACGTAGCCATGTGGAAGAAGAAATCTATATTCCTGGGAGCTAGAATATTGGAAAGTCCAGAAGTCCGCTCCGCAATCGACGTGATGCACGTTACGAAGAATATTTGCGTGAACATCCTAAGCTTCTTGGGCGTGTATGGGAAGTCAAATGATACAAAGGAAGCACGGCAGGACCAAAGAAAGTTTGAAAGACCCCGATGACCGGCATCCGGAACGGTTTCAAGGTCGTGCCAGCTACGCTCCGACCAAAGAAGAGAAGGTCATCTTTTGAATGCTCCTGAAAGCAAGATGAAGGTCCCGTCAGATTCTCGTCCAATATAAAGGGAATAATAAACATGGCGGAGAAAAAAGTTCCAAAACCTGAAGTCTCACGACCGCCACTGATTATGACGCAATTGCTTCCGATTGCTTTGGAGGGGTCCTCGGCCGGGAAATGTTCGAGTAGCCATTGTGAAGCTTGCATGTGCATTCCTCAATGCAATCTCTCGAAGGTAATCAATCCGCAGGTTCTACCACGGCTACGGTAACGATGTGATCCAATGTCTTGCTCGCTCGAGTTGGTGTTCCCGCCATCCTTCTTCAATATTATGACGCACCTCCTCGGTTCACCTAGTCGATGAGATTTCATTCTCGGTCCTCGTATTTCTACACAATATGTTCCTCTTCGAGAGGTTCATGGGAGTATTAAAGAAATATGTTCGTAACCGTGCTAGGCCGTAAGGAAGCATCGCCATGGGCTGTGGAAAATGAGGAGGTAATTGAGTTTTGTGTTGACTTTGTTCCCGACCTTAAGCCGATTGGTCTTCCTCAATCGCAGGCACGAGGGGAGACTATGGAAAAGGCACGAATCGGAAGGAAATCAATGATATGTATGGACGGCCATTCTTCCGATCAAGCACACCATCACAGTTCGACCAATTCCAGCTTGGTGGCTCCGTACTTTGAGAAACACAAGAATATTTTACGCTCTGACAACCCTCGGGAAGCCCGAACTCGGATTAGGAAGGCCCACATGGAGACTTTCTACAGCTTGGTTGAGAAAACATTTAATGAGTGACAATAAGGTTGTAGATCAGCTGTACATGTTGGCCAAGACACCATCTTCGACTATAACGACTTTCCAAGGGTACGAGATAAATGGGAATACATTTTACACGATCGCCCAAGATAAAAAGAGCAACCAACCAAAACAAGCAGGTGTCCGCTTTGATGCAAAGAACCGAGAAATGGGCAAAAGGTCACATATTATGGTTACAGAGAGGTAGATGGGAACCTTGACTGCGGACCCTCCTTTAGGGTCCCTTTGTTCGTGCAAATGGTTCAAGCCACCAGAGGTG
>NC_061513.1:105552779-105631087 GCF_022539505.1 Lolium rigidum | reverse complement strand
GTTTGAAATACGGCTTGAGATCGAAAGAAAAAGAAAGTAGCTAGTAATTAGGGGGTAAAAAAATTCCAAGAAAAGAAAGCTGATGGACATAGAGGATGACATGCGGGTCCCTTGAGCCAGCAGCTTACTCAACGTTTCAAAGGGGGCAGGGGATCAAAAGAAAAAGGCAAGCCAAACATCAAAGGGTGAAAAAAAATCCAACAAAGGAAAGTTTTATAGCACATAGAGGATGACATGCGGGTCCCATGAGCCGACAGAGTTCCTCAACGTTTCAAACGCGGCATGAGATCGAAAGAAAAAGGCAAGTGACCAAATATCAGGAGCCAAAAATAATCCAATATTTATTGTACATAGAGGATGACATGTGGGTCCCATTTTGCAGCAGCGGTCTCAATGTTTGAAATGCGGCTTGAGATCAAAAGAAAAAGAAAGTACCTAGTAATTAGGGGGTCAAAAAAAATCCAAGAAAAGAAAGTTGATGGACATAGAGGATGACATGCGGGTCCCTTGAGCCAGCAGACTTACTCAACGTTTCAAAGGGGCGAGGGATCAAAAGAAAAAGGCAAGCCAAAAATCAGAGGGTGAAAAAAAATCCAACAAAGGAAACTTTTATAGCACATAGAGGATGACATGCGGGTCCCATGAGCCGACAGGTTCCTCAACGTTTCAAACGTGGCATGAGATCGAAAGAAAAAGGCAAGTGACTAAATATCGGAGCCAAAAATAATCCAAGATTTATTGTACATAGAGGATGACACGTGGGTCCCATTTTGCGACAGCCGGTCTCAATGTTTGAAATGCGGCTTGAGATCAAAAGAAAAAGAAAGTAGCTAGTAATTAGGGGGTCAAAAAAATCCAAGAAAAGAAAGTTGATGGACATAGAGGATGACATGCGGGTCCCTTGAGCCAGCAGCTTACTCAACGTTTCAAAGGGGGCAGGGGATCAAAAGAAAAAGGCAAGCCAAAAATCAGAGGGTGAAAGAAAATCCAACAAAGGAAACTTTTATAGCACATAGAGGATGACATGCGGGTCTCATGAGCCAGCAGGTTCCTCAACGTTTCAAACGTGGCATGCGATCGAAAGAAAAAGGCAAGTGACCAAATATCAGGAGCCAAAAATAATTCAAGAAAAGAAACATGATTTACATAGAGGATGACATGCGGGTCCCATTTAGCAGCAGAGGTATCACTGTTTGAGAGGCAGCAAGGGATCGAAAGAAAAAGTCAAGTGACCAAATATGAGGTGCCAAAAAAAATCCAAGAAAAGAAAGTTTTATAGTACATAGAGGATGACATGCGGGTCCCATTTAGCGACAGCGGTATCACCGTTTGAGAGGCGAGCAGGGACCGAAAGAAAAAGTCAAGTGACCAAATATGAGGTGCCAAAAAAAATCCAAGAAAAGAAAGTTTTATAGTACATAGAGGATGACATGCGGGTCCCATTTAGCAACGAGCGGTATCACCGTTTGAGAGGCGGCGAGGGATCGAAAGAAAAAGGCAAGTGACCAAATATGAGGTGCCAAAAATAATCCAGGAAAAGAAAGTTTTATAGTACATAGAGGATGACATGCGGGTCCCATTTAGCATCAGCGGTATCACCGTTTGAGAGGCGGCAGGGGATCGAAAGAAAAAGGCAAGTGACCAAATATGAGGTGCCAAAAAAACTCCATGAAAAGAAAGTTGATAGCTCATAGAGGATGACATGCGGGTCCCATTTAGCTGCAGCGGTCTCAACGTTTCCAAGGCGGCAAGGGATCACAAGAAAAAGGAAGTAGCCAGAAATCAGGGGGTCAAAAAAATCCAAGAAAAGAAAGAAATTTGGTTCATAGAGGATGACAGGCGGGACCCATGATCCTGCATCGTAAACGGCTCGATTGGAGAGCGTTGAACGAGATGGCGTGATCGAGAAAAAAAACAATGCTAGAGAGGCTGCCATGTGGGCCCTACATCCCTGGGCGGTGCGGATTTGCGTTGACTCGGCTGGCGAACCCGAGAATTCGCGATGCACCACGTCCCGGGCTACCATACGCGACGTTTTGGCCGCTTTCGTCGGGCTAGGTGGCCTCAAAAACGAGAAAAAAAAGTTTTGACATGAACCACGGAGGGACCAAAAATCGTCGGCCTTGGTGCACCACCAACCACGGCGCGACTTCAACTTCGTCGGCCATGGCAACTTTTCTTGTAGTGTGGGACGTGAGAGAGTTGGCGATGCGTGAGCGGGTGAGAGTGACAGAGAGAGTGCGAGGAGGCGTCTATAAAGGCGAGGGGTGGTTAATGCGACCCGCGTCCTACGCGTGCACAGTTGCACGTCTGCACGTCTTGGACTTCTGCAACACGACACGCGTCCACCATTGCACGTCTCGACTTCTCCACCACGACCCGCGTCTACGCGTCAATAATTGCACGTGTCCTCGAGTCTAACCCTGGAAATTTAGATATACTCAGGTATACCCTCGAGTCTTATACTAGCATTTTTTGTGTGCTCAATTTTCCCCTTGAGTGCTAATACTGGCTAGTGCAATATACTCAGTTTTACCCTCAAGTGGCTGGTCAACAGAGAATCACCAAATGGGATTAACTAGTTAAATGAGTCATTTAATCTGCAAAAAAATCCGAAAAAGAGTGGCACTTACTCATGGAGTCTTTACCACAAATTGCCACTTCTCAAATCATAGATAAATCATAGATAAATCAAGTTTTACCACAAATTACCACTTCTCAAATCACCTAGTAGCTATGAAGGTGCATGGTTTTCCACAATAAGCCCTTCCCAAAACAGACTTCCCCCAAATCATACTTTGTCTAAATGAGGCCACAATTCTCACACTCGATGTATATTGGTATTGCAAATAGTTTGAGGTAGGCCAAGATGGGTTTCATTGTACAAAACACGCATTTTCCATTTTTTAAATCTCAAATTTGAATCCCTTAGTCTGTTTACTACTCGGGTGCCCTTGGTTTCTTGATAGTACTCAGTTTTAGCCTCGCTCTTCACAAATTCTCGCAGACGTGCAACATCGCCCTGATTGGTCTGGCCCATGTCACGCGGATCGTGCCCGCCGACCGTTGATCGTATGATCTAGGGAACGGGCAGGATAACCCCTCTCTCTCTCTATTGGCGGTTAGCTTCCACCCTCTAAGTATGCTGAAGGGCGGTTTTCTGTATTATTTTTCACGCGCTAAAAATTATAAACTATTTTAGGCGTTATTTTTCACGCAAAAAATGATAAACCATCACCGATTTGTTGTTGCCATTACTTTTGACGCAAAAAAAATGATAAACCATCACCGATTTGTTGTAGTCATTACTTTTCACGCAAAAAAAAATGATAAACCATGACCGATTTGTTGTTGCCATTACTTTTCACGCAAAAAAAATGATAAACCATCACCGATTTGTTGTAGCCATTACTTTTCACGCAAAAAAAATGATAAACCATGACCGATTTGTTGTAGCCATTACTTTTCACGCAAAAAAATGATAAACCATGACCGATTTGTTGTTGACATTACTTTTCACGCAAAAAAAATGATAAACCATCAACAATTTGTTGTAGCCATTACTTTTCACGCAAAAAAATGATAAACCATCACCGATTCCCTTTGTTGTAGGCATTACTTTTCACGCAAAAAATGATAAACCATCACCGATTTGCTGTAACCATTAATTTTCACGCAAAAAATGATAAACCATCACCGATTTCTTGTAGCCATTATTTTTCACGCAAAAAATGATAAACCATCACTGATTTCTTGTAGCCATTACCTATCTTTGTATAGAATGATAAACCTATCACGTATGATTTTTGAGGTCATTTAGAGAAGGCAGAAAAAACCTAATTTGTTACAAAAGCTGGTTTCAGTGAGACCTAACCAAGTTTGGCATACATGATGACATACCTATAACAACAAGGAATATCTAAAAGGGAAAGTTTCAGAAAATTTGAAATTTATGGTGAAAATGATGCCATACATGATGCTATTTTTCGAGGTTTTGACCTGAAAATCAATTGGGTATTATAAAGGGAAATAAAAAGTTCGAAAAATGTAGAAACGAAACAATCTATCTATCTATGTATAGAAGATCAGCTGTATGAAATTTAAGGTTATTTAGAGAAGGTGGAAAAAATCACCTTGTTTGAAAAGCTGGTTTCAGCGAGAGGAAACAGCATGCGCTTAAGCAAAGTGATTTTTTCGAACATCTCCAAATACCCCCAAATTTTCCATACATGATGCCATACGTGTAACAACAAGGAACCCTATCTAAAAAGTGTCAAAAAAGTTTGCCCAACCGTATAGCTCTATCAAAAAGAACCTCACCATGGCGCTAGTATAATTTTGGGATAGTTACAAACTTTTGTTACCTAACCTTCAACATGAAACTTGTTTCAAATTCATTTTGGCCTACAAGAAACAAATCCCAACTTGATTCGAGCACCACAGCCTCCAAACGATGCCGATGCCGATATCGGCATGGTCAGAACGGCTATGCTCGCCGCCACTCCTAGGTCAACGTCGGGATGCACCCTCAATCCCGTCCCCTCATTCGATCACTGACACACCAGAGATACCGCCGAGGCCAATGCCGAACGTACATGTTGATGCCAATGCCGAACATGCATGCACGCCGCTGTGGGCACGGCCACGCCGACCCGCTATGCTGGACGCCACAGACCGCCGCGAGGTATTTCCCTTCGCCACCACACTCTCCTAGCACCCACCTATACACGCCAGAAAGGAGAGACACTAGTTTTCTCTACATTGCTCGCGTTCGTGTCCGACACGGTCAGTCAAAGTTTTGAGGTGGTCATCGATGCCATCGACCATTTCTTCTCTTCTTTGCATGGTTAAACGCGTCTAGTTCATATCTATCTAATGCGTCTGGTCTCGCCTCATGCAGTTCTTTGTGGACGTCGATCTCATCTCGGCACCCCGCATGCCACCTCCTCCGTGCCATCGCTGTAGAGCTCCGTTGAAAAATCTAATCCTACCCGTGTATTGCCCCTTGTATCAGCGTCATGGCCCCACTTGCCATTCGATATACCGAAGCCCCACTCGTTCGTGTTTTGGTCAGGGATACAGCGATGCTTACGGTCAAACAAAGATGGATGGTCTGACGTGTCTTTGCGGGCTCTACGTGGCCCCACTAGTCAGAAGATAACGATCAACCGTCGGGCAACCGGCCGTTACATCACGTGTGATGGTTTCAGACAAAGGCTTGGGTAAACTGAGGAAAAACTAAGGAGCTGGGGAAAACTGAGCACAACTAAGGACCCGAGGGCACGAAAATAGAAATCCCTAAATTTAAACCCCATAAAATTACTAAAACTTTGCAAATATTTATAAAATACATTTTAACTCAGAAAAATATAAATGAGATATCAAAATTCTTATAAAAATAAAATCTATCCAATAATAATATGAAGTATTTAATACTTATTAATTAAGCCTTTTATTTTAATTCTAAATTCAATTAAAATTCAGAAATTAAGAAAAGTTTCTAAAATAAATAAAAATCAGTGAATAAATAAAGAAAACATTAATACTAATTTTCTTTATTTATTATCTTATTAAATCATTATTAGAGGGATTTAAACCCTGATTAATAATTTTCTTAATTATTAATTCTTTAAAAATAATAAAATGCCATAGTCCAACATTATTTTCTATTTCAAAGTTATTAATAACTTCAACTTTATAATGAGGTTATTACCTTAAGAACTATAGGGTAGATTAGAAAACCCTAGTTCCATTATACATAAAATAGTAGTTCATAATTTTATGTGGAATTCTAAAACCCTAATTCCATTAGGAACCCTAACTCCATTAATTCATATGAACCATAATTTGCCACTAACCTAAACCCTAGGTTATAGTATGTGATCATAACACTTTCTTCTCATTCATAGGTTTATAATGAACAACTCAATGTTTGTTCCTATTCACATAGAATATAGGAACCCTATCACTAATAATTTAGCATCCTATGAATACATAACATCAAACCTAGATGATCAAATGGGGTTAACCAAATCTAAACCCTAGTTCCTATTCCCAGGGTCATAATCCTTAATTGACCACCTTTGGTATCAAACCAAATTTATCAACCCTAATAGTAACCATGATGGAGGTTTGCCCTTACATACCATACTCCACTAAACCCTACTAGTGTGAGATACTTATGAACCATCCCATTTAGGAAACACCTATTCCTTACTTAGTGGATCCAATAGCTAATCCTAGACAACTACAATATTAATTGAAAGACTTCTTAATACTTAAGAAGTATGTTCTTCAAAAGTTATTCTTTTGAAGAAAATAAGGAGTAGCCATCAAACCTGCTTAACATGATCTATAAACCCTAGCCAGCCATCACCAGGAAGGTATACCAACCATGATAGCACCCATGTTTAATTAATTGCCTAAGATGTGATTTCAACCTTGTTAGGATCCATCTAATACCTACTCAAGAAGCTAATTTGGAAACCATAGTAAACCATAGAACTCCACAACCATAATTGTCATACTTGTTCTTTATTTAAGAACATGTTCTTCAAAAATTATTCTTTTGAAGTATATAACAAGTAATCATCAACCATGCACTATAGGACCTAAAATTGACAACTGTCTTCTACTTATTATACAACTACTATACTTTAGTGAGTATGATTGTTACTATGCATTCTACCATTTGCTTATGATTCTAAGGCAACAAAACCCTAATAAGAACCCTGTTTGTGAATCACTCTAAAAGTGCAACACACCCTAAACAAATCATTTCAACTCACTAATCCTACATCAACGGGGTTAGGTCACGCTTAGAGCGATTGCATCTCATACTTATGCATTATTGCATCCTTGCCAATCTTTTAAACATCGTCCTTACCGGACCATGATGTTATTTCAGAATTTGGAGTTATTGCGTATCGAAGACCTTGCCTGCATAATCTTGCAGTCAAGAAAGGCAAGTTCATCGCTTGCACATGTCATTTGAGTATTTTTACCAAATTACTTGCAAAGTACTATACTTATCACTCTTGCATGAAAATCAAAAATACTATTTTCATAACTATGAATATGACTAAGTGGTGGGCAATGGAACCATGGTATGAGTTTGGTGGAGGTTCCATTGCAAGGGTTTATATCCATATAGGATTAACAACAAATGTCGTCCAGTGATTCTTGTGCCGTAATACCCGTGTTAACCATAAGATCTGGAATGGGATGGGGTAGTCAAGTGTGTTCTCTCCTCTCGTACATCAACGGATGCGCTTACCGTAGTCACTTGATCCAGAGAAGGACAAGCGGAGTGGTTGGGGAGCCCCAAGTCCCCACGGTAATGCGGTCTATGATGGGTTGCGTCTACCGGCGAAGGAATTTATGGTAGAGCCCTGAATTGACGTCGTGGTCGGGGGTCCTCCTTAATTGGTATAAGAACACCGGCGAGGACCCAGGGTCGGGGATTGCAACAAAGGGTGGGTGTGCGAGGTCGCGGGAGAATGCAATTTTGGCTAGGACCTTATACCGGGCCTCACACCAAAGGAAGTGTGGACGGGGAAATTGCCCGGTTGGCACCAAGGTTAAGATCTCTTATGGGTAAAGCAACACACCTCTGCAGAGTGTAACGAATCGTGACCTGTCACTCCATGTTCCGGGATATCGAACTGCGAACGCTGCCGGAAAGGAACTCCATGAAGTTCTAGTCAACCGGTGAAGGCTGACGGAGCAACCTTTTGTAGAAATGTTTACAAAAACTTGCATTGCCTATGACTTTCTGGTCTATGGCTGTAGCTAGTGCATTAAACACCTCTTTCCTATAATAAAATTGTTGAGTACACTCGTACTCATCCCACTCTTAAATCTCCTGCTTAGATATGGAGGCATCGAAGGAGGATATACACTGCAACTCGAAGGCCGAGAAGTCAACAACTACTTCAATAGACAGGACCCTGTCAGAGGAGTCAGATACCACATCCAACAAGGAGAAAATCTAGATTAGCAATAGAGAGGAACTAGCTTCCTAAACCTAGCTCCTATTTAGCTAGAATCTATTCATAACTTCTATAGCTAGTAAAAACCTCTATAAGTAGAGTTAGTGTTAAGATTAGACTACGAGTCGTTCTCCTGGAGTTTATTTGCAGATTTACCTCATTGTAAAGTAGGAGGCTGTGTGGATCTTTTGTAATGAGTCAGTGTTGTAATTCTATAGACATGCCTTGGACCCGCATATGTTTCTGTTGTACCACTCTGAGCGATGTAATACTAGTGGAACAGTGTTTCATTGGTGTTATGTCAGACTTGCATACTACACCATGCAGTGGTATGCCGGGTCACCACAGTATCATCTGCATATTGCAGACTAATCACCCCACCACGGACTAAGTGTGGACATAGTCCTGTAATCATACCGCAAGACGCCCCTTTATTCACCATTTTGGAGAAAACATCCACTACAAAATTAAAGAGCAGGGGAGCAAAAGGATCCCCTTGTCTTAAACCTTTACCAGTAAGGAAGAAATCTCCCTCTATATCATTCACCTTAACCCCAACAGAACCCCCCTGGGTTATTTGTTTAATCATAGAGATAATTTTCTCCCCAAACCTCTAAGGTGCAGAATCTCATAAAGAAAATCTAGATTTACCCTATCATAGGCTTTTTCATAGTCTATTTTGAAAACTAAACCTTTATATTTTTCCTATGTACTTCATTATGATCTCATGAGCTGAGACAACACTTTCCAAAATAAATCTTCCTTTAATGAAAGCAGATTGTTGTGGGGAAATAAATATGTCAATCAACAAAGAGAATCTGTTGGTAATAACCTTGGTAAAAATCTTAAACACACAATTCAGCAAGTTTATAGGTCTAAACTTCCTCATCTCCTTTGCATCATCCTCCTTGGGGATCAGGGTAATCACAGCAAAATTTAGCCTATATATATCTAATCTGTTGTGATGCCAATCATCAAAAAGCTCAAGCAGGTCCCCCTTAATAATATCCCAAAAGGTTTGGAAGAAAAGGAAGGATAGTCCATCAGGACCAGGAGCTCCTTAAGCGTAGGACCCAAACACTGCATTTTTAATCTCTTCTTCAGAGAACTCCTTTTCTAGATCAAAGTTTTCCTGTGTAGTGACTTTCTCTTCCAGGGAGAAGAAGTCATCTAGTAATCTAATCTCAGGTCTTTTTTTTTTAAACAATTCCTTATAGAAGTCGCAATTTTAAGCATACCTTTTTGGTCAGTTACAGGACCATCTAAACCCTCTAAGACATTAATTCTTTTCTTCCTTCTTCTTTGATTAGCTACTGCATGGAAATAGGTTGTATTCCTATCTCCCTCAAGGATATTCCTATCCCTGGATCTCTGCCTAGCCTTAGTTTCCTCAATGACCCAATAAGTATTGAGCTCAATGGGAATGTCATCTAATCTTTTCCTACTAGATTCATCTAGAGGGTGAGTTTCAGCCAAGGAATCATATTCCTCCATGAGTTCTTTTTTATGTTTCCTAATGTCAGCCTCTAGATTAGCACTCCACCCTCTAGCTAACCTCCTAAAGTATTTACATTTGTCATACCAACTATCAATAGCAGATTTATTTCCCCTACCTAGGCTCCAGGCTTTGATCACTAGATCTTTAAAATCAGGCCTGGATAGCCACCATTTTTCAAATTTAAAACCACTTTTCTTTGGTACTTGATCACAACCAGATTCCCAGACAATGTGGGTGTGATCACTCCCTACCCTAGGTAAAGCTCTAGCATGAGCTAAAGGAAAACACTCTTCAAACTCAGTTGTACAAAAAATTCTATCAATTCTACTCATGATCAAGTTTTTTTGATTGTTGGCCCAAGTAAAGGCTCTACCAGTAAGCCCAATCTCTACCAGGGCCCAAATATCTACCCAAGCATTAAACTTATCAGCCCATCTATGATCAATGTTACCATTACTTTTATCTAAATGAGATCTAACAAGATTAAAAAATCACCACCAATAATGGCAGGTCCTTCACAATGGAGGAATAGCTCATGTAGTTCAGAAATAAAATCATCCTTCTTATCATCATAAGGAGAACCATAAACAGTTGTAATTCTAACAGTAACATCAGAAATCTTATTCCTAGCAACAACACTAATAGAAAAGTTTCTAATATCCCAAGCAACAACATCAAAGAGGTCAAGATTTATACCAACTAAAATCCCTCCTGCAAATCCAACTGCAGGGAGATGATTCCAAGCAAAGTTCCTATTTCCTAACACACACTTCAAAAAGGAATTATTGAAAAGCTGTTTTTTTTGTTTCTTGGAAACCAATATAGTCTAGTTGCAGAGGAATAAGGTTTTCATCAATATATCTCTGCCTACCCAGGGCTTGAATCCCTCTACCATTCCAAAAGCCACACTTCATCTAAAGATTTTCCTGGGGTGCTTGCCCCGTTTTTTCCTAGTCACATACACCCACACATTCTCACCCCTATCATCAAACTCATGATCTGTATTATACTGATCAGGAGTTTTTGGACAGTCAGTTGTATCTGACAGCACACCTACCATCTCACATTGCCCTACATCTAAAAGATTATCCAGAGGCTTAATGGGAGGAAGCATCTGAATATTAGCATTATCAAAACTATCAGAGTCTACTGTACCATCTACATCATTAGTATCTACATGAACACCTATTTTCCTAGCCATATCACTCAACTCCTCTACTTGCAGAACATGAAAAGGGTTAGATTTGATCATACCTGTCATCTTTGCAGCAGCTCCTAGAGTGTTCTTCTTTTCCTTCAATTCCATAGCTTTATCCATCACATTCTTGGACCTGTCAATTATGTCACTCTGTCTGATAGGTTGCACAGGGCCCCAAGCCATTTTCTGTTTCTTCCCAGCTCCTTGAGCTTCTCTGTTCTTTAGCACGTCATCAAAAGCTAGCATGATGTCCTCTGGCAAGTGGAGTTGTTCTGCAGCATCTTCTTCCATCCTCTCAGCAAAAGACAAACCATCTTCATTCCAGAAGCTTGTAACTTCAGACTTCACACCTTCATCAGCATTACTATAGTCATCCCATATGAACTGTCCATCAGTACCTATGGCACCCTTCTCCATCAGTAGCTTGTACACTTCACTTCCAGGGAGCACTCCTTCTTCAGATGTGTCAGCAGTCAGTAAAGTTACTTGTCTCCCATGAGAAGCATTTCTAATTTCTACCTGTTGATTTGAACCACCAATAGACTGAGAGTTAGTGGTATTTCTATTTGCTTCAGATCTCCCCAGTATCCATGCCATTTGTTCCATTTCCAAGCCCTCCTCCTGCATTGCCACTATCCTGCACAGTGAGCACTTCTCTCTGAACCCTAGTTGCAATTGGTGTCTCAGCAGTGAACTGCAGCTGGAAGAGCTTCCCATGGAAATTTAAACAATCTGCCAGCAGGAATTCTATTGGGATCTCTGCAGAGTATTTCCACCCTAACCACCTCAGCACTGTTCTTGAAGATACTTTGCCAGTCTACTTTTTTCAGCAGGCCACACACTGAAACAGCTTGGTCAATGATGTTCCATTCACACCATGGAGGTAGCAGTCCCCTTATCTGAATCCAAGTTTCTGCCAAGGTTCCACAGGCTCTGGATCATCAAACCATTTAGTAACTGAGACACCCCCTCTTTTGCTAAGCCAAATCTTGGATATCCAATCATTTGCTCCACAGGGATATGTGGGGAAAATTTCACTAAGTAGGACCAGTCCCCAAGCTCCCTAATCTGCCAGGGCCAGTTTGTCTTGTAGATATTGGAGAATTCCCTAGCCATATCCTCTCTACTAATCTCTTCATCCTCAATAGTCACCACACCACAGTTTCTTGTAGAGCTAATGAGATTAACACTCACTTCAGGGGCTTCAATATGATAGAAACCCAGACCATTTGCAGAGCTCCCTATGTATCTAGCAATCTTGTGAGGCCTTTTGAGCACTGGACAGTCATCCACTGCATGATTGCTTGTCTTGCAGATGAAGCAGCAAGCCCCCTTGGAGCAGGCAGCCTTCAGATGTCCTGGCTCCCCACATCCTTCACAGATGGTATCTGCATAATTCAGAGAGCTTGAACCAGACGATTCCATCTGAGCTGGCCCCTTCTTCTTCTGCTGGAACCTCCCCTGCTAATTCTTGTTTCTGCCCCCATAATCTCCAGTTGTTTGTTGTCCTTGACCACCATTCTGCTGCGGGTTCACCCATTGGTTTGGTTGCATACCGAAAGGTTGTTTAGGGTAAGGAGGAAAGGGACCTCCAAACCAAGGTGGAGGCATAGCACCAGGCATGAAATTGTAAGGAGCTTGAGGTGGATAAGGAAAACCTTGCATCTAGTTGAAATCTGGCTGAAATTGTTGTTGTCGATCACCTCTGTCGCTGTTGCCACGACCACGGCCTCTCCCTCGATCAGCCATGGTCAGGACCTCCTCCTGCTCCAAGTCTTCAACACCGAGCACACACAAGCCAGGACGGTCAGGAGGAAGTGGTGGCGGCGGCTTGAAGGGGGAGACGCGAACCCTAGGTTCACCCCTTTTTGTACAAGGACGTCTCTGACCTGATGGTTTGGTAGGATCCGGAGGAATATGCCATAGCTGTCTGTAGAAGCTTTCCACCTCGTCCGCCTCTGAGCAAAAGTTGTTCTAAAAGTAATCTATGACCTCAACTCTTGGACTCTTGTCAATGGCTAAACGCCCAGACTCAAAATTGCTAGCAAAACATCCAAAAGCTTGACGTTGAGGCCGAAGCCTCAGCTCTCCTTCTTCTCTGCAGAGTCTTCTCCATTAGCAAGGCTTGATGACTGAGAACCAGTAGAAGTCCCCTGCTCCTTCCGCTTTCGTTCCCCGTGTGGCGAAACTGTTGAAGTCGAAGGCTGAAGATACAACCAAAAGCCTCTTGCCGTGGAGCTTGTGCGAGATGCAACTGACGAGAAGGCCAGATGCTGCAGTTTCGCCCTCCGTTGCCTGCAGCCACATGTGAAACTCTTTTGCAGTTACCATGCAATCTCTCGAGCACCATGTAAAACTTGTAAGAAATTGTCCCAGATATGCTCAACACCGTCAAGTCAAGTGTGCACTGGCAACCAAACTTCATACCGGAGAAGTGGCTGGACCAGCCGGAGGTTTGCATCAGAATGGCTGTATCATTCAGACCAGAACATGCCTCTTCATTTACTCATTTGCAGATGGAATAGCAGACGACCAAGACGCGAACAAAGGCGGGCTCAAAACTTTCCACGTCTTGAAATGAAGCTTCCACTAAAAACGGTGCGTGATTAATACTGTCATTCCAGAAACTTGACCATGTGAGCACATACGGGAAAATGAAGCTCACAAGTCCACAGAGCAAATTAAAAATTTAGATTACTGTGGATGAGAAACTCACAGCAATGCAAATGCCTGCTTAAGACGACGAGCGCCTCGCATCTTCCTCCCCGCGCACCAACCCCCTCCCACGAAGACGCAAACGCGCTCCTCTACGTAGACACCACCCGGTCCGTACGCAGTCATGGCTCATGGCCACCGGAGCTCCACCCACTTTTACATCCAGCGGTCAACCTCGCCTTCCAGGTCCACACCAACCCGCACCCGCACCTACCCTGCTCAGCCGCGTTGCCTATTTAATCCCTGTCCTGCCTCCATTCTGCTCCAAGAAGAGCCGCACCTACCTCTGCAATTCGAGCTCCTCTTCAGTAGTCTTACTTGCTCTAGTAGTTCTTTGCAACGATCAACACTTTCAGAATCCAGATACACACACACCAAGCAGTGTCTAGCTAGCTTACTTGCTCTAGTAGTTCTTTGCAAATCTCCATGGAGTGCGAGAACGTTGCCGCCAATGGCGATGGCCTGTGCGTGGCGCAGCCGGCTCGTGCCGACCCTCTGAACTGGGGAAAAGCTGCCGAGGAACTGTCGGGAAGCCATTTGGATGCTGTGAAGCGGATGGTGGAGGAGTACCGCCGCCCTGTGGTCACCATGGAAGGCGCCAGCCTGACTATCGCCATGGTCGCTGCGGTGGCTGCCGGCGCCGACACCAGGGTGGAGCTCGACGAGTCCGCCCGCGGACGCGTCAAGGAGAGCAGCGACTGGGTCATGAACAGCATGGCCAATGGCACCGACAGCTACGGTGTCACCACCGGCTTCGGCGCCACCTCCCACCGGAGGACCAAAGAGGGCGGTGCTCTCCAAAGAGAGCTCATCAGATTTCTTAATGCCGGAGCCTTTGGCACTGGCAGCGATGGCCACGTCCTGCCCGCCACGACCACGAGGGCGGCCATGCTCGTCCGCGTCAACACCCTGCTCCAAGGCTACTCTGGCATCCGCTTCGAGATCCTAGAGACGATTGCCACGCTTCTCAACGCCAACGTGACACCCTGCTTGCCGCTCCGCGGCACGATCACGGCTTCCGGTGACCTCGTCCCGCTATCATACATCGCAGGCCTTGTGACCGGTCGCCCAAACTCCGTTGCGACCGCTTCGGATGGCACCAAGGTTAACGCAGCAGAGGCATTCAGAATTGCCGGCATCCAGCACGGTTTCTTTGAGCTGCAGCCCAAGGAAGGCCTCGCCATGGTCAACGGCACCGCGGTGGGCTCCGGACTTGCATCCATGGTGCTCTTCGAGGCTAACATTCTTGGCGTCCTTGCTGAGGTTCTCTCGGCTGTGTTCTGCGAGGTCATGAATGGCAAGCCCGAGTACACCGACCACCTCACCCACAAGCTAAAGCACCACCCTGGTCAGATCGAGGCTGCCGCTATCATGGAGCATATTCTTGAAGGCAGCTCCTACATGATGCTCGCGAAGAAGCTTGGCGAGCTCGACCCGTTGATGAAGCCGAAGCAAGATAGGTATGCCCTCCGGACATCGCCACAATGGCTTGGCCCTCAGATCGAGGTTATCCGTGCTGCCACCAAGTCCATTGAGCGCGAGATCAACTCCGTCAATGACAACCCACTCATCGACGTCTCCCGGGGCAAGGCCATCCATGGTGGCAACTTCCAGGGCACGCCCATCGGTTGTCCATGGACAACACCAGACTTGCCATTGCTGCGATTGGCAAACTCATGTTTGCCCAGTTCTCCGAGCTAGTGAACGACTTCTACAACAATGGTTTGCCTTCCAATCTCTCTGGTGGGCGCAACCCGAGCTTGGACTATGGCTTCAAGGGTGCTGAGATTGCCATGGCCTCGTACTGCTCGGAGCTCCAGTTCTTGGGCAACCCTGTGACTAACCATGTGCAGAGCGCGGAGCAGCACAACCAAGACGTCAACTCTCTGGGTCTCATCTCTGCCAGGAAGACCGCTGAGGCCATCGATATTTTGAAGCTCATGTCATCGACATTCTTGGTCGCATTGTGCCAAGCTATTGACCTCCGCCACCTCGAGGAGAATGTCAAGTATGCCGTCAAGAACTGTGTGAAGATGGCCGCTAGGAAGACCCTCAGCACCAATGACAATGGGCATCTCCACAGCGCACGTTTCTGCGAGAAGGACCTGCTCCTGACTATCGACCGTGAGGCGGTGTTTGCCTACGCAGACGACCCTTGCAGCGCTAACTACCCATTAATGCAGAAGATGCGTGCAGTTCTCGTGGAGCACGCCTTGGCCAACGGTGAGGCTGAGCGGGATGTGCAAACATCAGTGTTTGCCAAGCTCGCTGCATTCGAGCAGGAGCTCCGTGCGGTGCTTCCAAGGGAGGTAGAGTCAGCCCGGTGCGCCGTGGAGAATGGCACAGCCGTGCAGCAAAACCGCATCACTGAATGCCGGTCATACCCGCTCTATCGCTTTGTGCGCAAGGAGCTCGGAACCGAGTACTTGACCGGAGAGAAGACGAGGTCTCCTGGTGAAGAGGTGGACAAGGTGTTTGTGGCCATGAACCAAGGGAAGCACATCGACGCTCTGCTTGAGTGCCTCAAAGAGTGGAACGGTGAGCCCCTGCCACTTTGCTGAAGAATGAATCAAGGAACTAAAGAATAGAGTGCTCTAGAATTCAGAAGGCTCCACATGTGCTTAGTTAATAATTATAGTATTTTTTTCGTTGTATTATCTTCTGATGTTGATGTCTGCGAACAATTCAATTGCATGACTTGGTAGTGCTATTGTAAATGTTGTGCTGGCTGCTGTCAGTTGTATCTGCAGAGTTGTAATTCCATCGACTCTGAATCTTCCAATTCACTTCTAATGTTGCTTACCAATTCGTCTCCACTAAGGTGGAGAAGTTTAGAATTCATATAGGAATAATGCAAATTACCAAAACATATTCTTACACCAAACTACTGGGAAATATAATGAAACTCCCAAAAAACCAGTATAATTGTTCAATATTTTTAGCATTGCCTCATTGAACAAAATAACAAAATAAATATATGTGGTAACATCTATTGTATAGTTCATAGACAACTTTGCAACATAACATCATTCTGTGATGGTTTAAAAAAAAAGGAAAACCACAATATTACAAGTGAAAGCTCCTTAGGGAGAAACATCAGTTTAATTTGACAAGCCGTTGCAATGTTGGAAACGAGATTTAAAATGGAGACATCTAATGTGTGGAAATCATTAGGGTTGCATACCTTTTGGACAATCCTCATCCATATATCATGCGCTAAGTATTCTCACAGGATGCAACACAGTTCGGCCTACTTATCTTCTGCCAACCTACTTGTTGCAATTAAACAGTGAAGATTTGGGACATCAAAGTAACATGGCCAAAGAAAATGTCTTGTAAGTTTTGTAAGAACAAGTATGTGATGGCATATAAGCAAAGAAAAATTAAAAGGATGCAAATCGTCTTGTTAATTTTGCAAAACTAGGCATTATTTCCTTAGAGATGTAGAACTGAAACAAAAAAAAAGCACTAGTGCGACTTGTAAAGGCTGCCTCACAGGACTTGTCAAGTACTAAATTTGGTGGCAATTGGATGGTACTAGTGTGAGCTGTTCTTGAATGCACACAGGCAGCACAAGGGAATTTGTTCTTAAAAATTCAGTCACAAGGCAAAACGTAGCAGCATGATGGCTTGCCATGATCCTCGACAGCACTAATCCAATTGCGCGGAGAAACAATCAGTCCTAGTACCTCTTAATACTGATGGACAAATGCAGTACACCCAGCAACCGTGGAAATGGACCGATGACAGAGGTGAGTTTGATGACAGCAACAGTAACAGAACTGCAGTACGTCCTCCTCAGGTCGGCAATGACTAGGAAGAGGACCATGCGACTGAGGTAGAGGCCAAGCATTACAGATCTCACCGTAGGAAGGATGAGCCACTCTCCCACAAATTCAACAGCAACGGGTGACAGCGGTGACGGGCGACGGCTGCGACACAACACCGCAGTTCTGGTACAAATTTGCTCAAGAATGCATGTGAGATGCCCCAGAATCGGGCTGCTCTGATACCATGAAGAAATTCAGGGAAACTATGCTCGATTCACTCAATATTTTTTCACATACAGTTTCACTGTTTCAGGTACAGGATGAAGGGGGTAAGGAGTTCTGGGGCTTCTCTCTATTTGTTGATTCTTCTGAACACTTTTACACATATGACTATGAGAGTACATAAGTAACATAACTACAACCTACTTCAACACTATATTTTCTTTACAAAAATCTCAAATGAAATCACGATATTTTTTTCATGTTCAAGTTAATTTATGCCAACAACTGAATGTTTTTGAGTTACTAGCTTTCATATTTTTGTCCTTGATTGGCATGCGCAGCGGTTAGTTAAAAAAAAAAACTAGATATTCAGTTAGTTGAATAGCAAGTAAAACATATAACTGTATTAATTTTGAAAAACTAGCACAGATTCAAATCGCATCCGAATTAATCTAAATCAGCCACTCATTTGAAAGAAGCTACATGTAAAAGGCTGCGCATGTGGAGATTGAAGACAACAGGCATTAACACGTTATCACTCTGTAAATGCCTTTGCATGAACTTGACTCGACAGAAATCACATGCATTAAGAAAACTACATACATTTGCACCGTAATCGACACAAAAGTCGCCAACAATCCTTTTCCATAGGCTGAACCCCAAACGGAGAATATTCCAATATATGCACGCATCCGTTGTGAACTTCACCTTCAGTCAGCCTCTGTCGTATGCGTGGTCAGTGTGTACCCGGGTGACCGACCAGACACAAGAGCAGAGGATTTCCTTGCTCCTTCCGCTTTTGTTCCTCTTCGTGGTGGAACTGTCGAAGTCGAAGGCTGAAGATACAGCCAAAGACCGACGGCGTGCGCGCGCAATTTGGCCTGAATGAATACTGGTCACTGACGAGAAAGCTAGATGCTGCAGTTTCACCCTCGGTTGCTACTTCGGTGCACATCCGCATCTGAAAACATCCACATCTGAAACTCTTTTGCAGTTACCGTGCAATCTCTCAATCACGATGTAAAGCTTCTAAGAAGTTATCCCAAAATATCTGCTCATCACAGTCAGGTCCATCAAGTCAAGTGTCTTTAAGAACGAAAGTTCACATGCCAGAGTGGCTGGACAGGCCGGAAGTTTGCATCAGAATTTCTTCAACATTCAGACCGGAATATGCCTCGTCATTTACACATTTGCAGATGGAATAGCACAGACGACCAAGACGCGAATAAAAGCGGGCTCTCAACTTTCCATGTCTTGAAATGAAGTTTCCACTATGGTACTATAAGACTAAGACTATAAGTGGTGCCAGGACTCGTGACTGACTGACTGACTAACTGAGAGACTGACTCATTTTAAACAGGACTGGTCATGAAACACGAGAGATTCTTCCCGGTAGAGAAATTAGATCATATACAGGAAAAGAGCCAGCAGGGAAGCGTCGTTGTGCAATAGGAAATACTCAAGGTCACTATCGAGCTCAACTTCCACATGGCCATGTGTGCTAGCTTAATAAAAAATAGAATACGTGGGGTTCTTCCCACCCCCAAAAGAATGTCGAGAAGTAGCTAGCAGATAACGACCCTCGATAACAGGACCCCGCTTGCTGCTAGACAAACCAAGCTCCTTTTCGTTTTACCATTTGTTTTCTTGTAGTTTTGTACAGATGCATGGTTTGCACGTTCATAACTTGAAATTCAGCGTTTCTGGTATCAGTTAGGTAACGCCGCCTCCGGCAGGGTCTTTTGTTTTCCTTTCATACCTGTGTGCATTTTTAATATCTAGACTTGCTCGAAATATTATTGAGGCTAAATGTAATAGGTATCATCTTACTATTAATTCCCTTGATCGATAAAAAGGTGGGGGCGCCTTCAACAATAGGTGGTGTGCCACGCAGCAGACACTAGTGCGTCTGACTGCTATTAGTGGTGTGGTGACCATCATCTGATGAATGATTAGTATTGCTACTAGCAGACTAGCAGTCCAATGATTGTTAACGTATAAGCTGTTAAGAATTATGGTTTTGCTAAGTCTGAGATTTAGACTAGTGCTTGGTCAACTCCAATATTATTCAATTATTGTTTCAATACTCATGCTTATGGGCCCACCCAACTTTATCCATAGGGCATGGCCGATGGTATGCCTCAACATACCGCCCCGCAGGTCCACGTAGGTTCGGATGCCCTGAAGCTAGAAAAATAGTAGCCTCAGAATTGAAGTTGTAGCCTGCAGGAAGCGGGATCTTTAGCCAAATGTGAGGAAAAAAGAGAGAGAAACATGACATGGAGGCAGCATGTGGGTTGCATGTTGATAGTACAAGAGATTGCCTCAGCTATCCAAACCTACTTGGCAGGCTTGGGGAAGGAGCATATGCCACCATTGCCTATGCCCTTATGCTATCTCTTCCCTTTCCTTCTCTTGGGCACGACCCGACAAAAACAGATGGAGACATGAGAGAACCCACCACCCACCTCACGGAAGTCGGAGGCGATGAAGCCAAGCATGGCGAGGAAGAAAGCTAGGTCGGGGGAGGTGTGCAGGGTCAGAGCCAGAGAAGGTGAGGCTTACAGGATGAGTTGGGGTAGGACAATGCATCAAGTTGCCAAGTTTTCAGGACAGTGGGCACGTGGAAAGAGAATTGTGGCTGCCAAAAAAATAGGGAACGACGAGGGTATACATCTCTAGAACGGACCATTCGCTAGGTGGGACAACGAACCCAGAACGATGCGATGGATCAAGACAGATGAACGATATGATTGGAGGGAAACCATGTTTTCTTCCATAGATCCATTGCGGCGGACCACGACCAAGGTAAGCCTCCAACCCTCCAGTGAATTAAAGTTGATATCGCACATTAGATTGCTCTTCGAAGAGCGAAGCTAGCATACGGGTCCTGAATCCGGTTACAGTATTGACAGTTCGGGGACGCGTTTCGGTCATCGAACCTACCATACCGCACCTCGTTCCCGAATCTGATTCCGGGTCAACGAATCCGGATCAAGGGACGGCCTACCATTTCCCGTTTCTGCCTACTATGCGCCAACCGTTGGCCGGGGGGGGGGGGGCAGAAGGCGATGGGACGGACAGTGGTGCCGCTAGTGGACCGCCCTAACGGACCCTTAGAATCAATATGATGCATGATTAATACTGTCATACTGGAAATTCGACCATGTCAGCACGTACGGGGATATGAACCTCAAAAAATTATTTTTGTGTTCATCACTTCATACCAACTTGGCAAGAGCAAGTGATTACTGTGGATGAGAAACGCACAACAGTGCATCTGGCATTCGACATGGAAATAGAAACGACCAGTCCCCCTCACGAAAAGGCCATCCTCAGCGCTCCTCCGCCTCTTCCTCCCCGTGCACCAACCCCCCCCCCCCCCCTGCCACGAAGATGCCAACGCGCTCCTCCGTCATGGCCACTGGAGCTCCACCCACCAATGACCAATCCAGACATCCAGTGGTCAACCTCGCCTTCCAGGTCCATACCAACCCGCACCCGCACCTACCCAGCTCTGCCTATTTAATCCCTGCCCTGCCTCCATTCCCCTCCAAGAAGAGCCTCACCCTGCTTCCTCTGCAACTCGAGCTCGTCTTCAGTCTTACTTGCTCTAGTAGTTCTTTGCAACGATCAACACTTTCAGAATCCAGATACACACACACACCAAGCAGTGTCTAGCTAGCTTACTTGCTCTAGTAGTTCTTTGCAAATCTCCATGGAGTGCGAGAACGTTGCCGCCAACGGCGATGGCCTGTGCGTGGCACAGCCGGCTCGCGCCGACCCTCTGAACTGGGGAAAAGCTGCGGAGGAACTGTCAGGAAGCCATTTGGATGCTGTGAAGCGGATGGTGGAGGAGTACCGCCGCCCTGTGGTGACCATGGAAGGCGCCAGCCTGACTATCGCCATGGTTGCTGCGGTGGCTGCTGGCGCCGACACCAGGGTGGAGCTCGACGAGTCCGCCCGCGGACGCGTCAAGGAGAGCAGCGATTGGGTCATGAACAGCATGGCCAACGGCACCGACAGCTACGGTGTCACCACCGGCTTCGGCGCCACCTCCCACCGGAGGACCAAGGAGGGCGGCGCTCTCCAAAGAGAGCTCATCAGGTTTCTCAATGCAGGAGCCTTCGGCACCGGCAGCGATGGCCACGTCCTGCCCGCTGCAACGACGAGGGCGGCCATGCTTGTCCGCGTCAACACCCTGCTCCAGGGCTACTCTGGCATCCGCTTTGAGATCCTCGAGACAATTGCCACGCTTCTCAACGCCAACGTGACACCGTGCCTACCGCTTCGGGGCACCATCACGGCATCCGGTGACCTGGTCCCGCTATCTTACATCGCGGGCCTTGTGACCGGCCGCCCAAATTCTGTGGCGACTGCTCCGGATGGCACGAAGGTTAACGCTGCAGAGGCATTCAAAATCGCCGGCATCCAGCACGGTTTCTTTGAGTTGCAGCCTAAGGAAGGCCTTGCCATGGTCAACGGCACCGCGGTGGGCTCCGGACTGGCGTCCATGGTGCTCTTCGAGGCTAACATCCTTGGCGTCCTCGCTGAGGTTCTGTCGGCTGTGTTCTGTGAGGTCATGAACGGCAAGCCAGAGTACACCGACCACCTCACGCACAAGTTGAAGCACCACCCTGGCCAGATTGAGGCCGCGGCTATCATGGAGCACATCCTTGAAGGAAGCTCCTACATGATGCTCGCGAAGAAGCTCGGCGAGCTCGACCCACTGATGAAGCCGAAGCAAGATAGGTATGCCCTTCGAACATCGCCGCAATGGCTGGGCCCTCAGATTGAGGTTATCCGTGCTGCCACCAAGTCCATCGAGCGCGAGATCAACTCCGTCAACGACAACCCGCTCATCGACGTCTCCCGGGGCAAGGCCATCCATGGTGGCAATTTCCAGGGCACGCCCATCGGTGTGTCCATGGACAACACCAGGCTTGCCATTGCTGCGATCGGCAAGCTCATGTTTGCCCAGTTCTCCGAGCTGGTGAACGACTTCTACAACAATGGTTTGCCTTCCAATCTCTCCGGTGGACGCAACCCGAGCTTGGACTATGGCTTCAAGGGTGCCGAGATTGCCATGGCCTCGTACTGCTCCGAGCTCCAATTCTTGGGCAACCCTGTGACTAACCATGTGCAGAGCGCGGAGCAGCACAACCAAGACGTCAACTCTCTCGGTCTCATCTCCGCCAGGAAGACCGCTGAGGCCATCGATATTTTGAAGCTCATGTCATCGACATTCTTGGTCGCACTGTGCCAAGCTATCGACCTCCGCCACCTCGAGGAGAATGTCAAGAATGCTGTCAAGAACTGTGTGAAGATGGTGGCTAGGAAGACACTGAGCACCAATGACAATGGCCACCTCCACAACGCACGCTTCTGCGAGAAGGACCTGCTCTTGACGATCGACCGCGAGGCGGTGTTCGCCTACGCAGACGACCCTTGCAGTGCTAACTACCCACTGATGCAGAAGATGCGTGCAGTTCTTGTGGAGCACGCCTTGGCGAACGGTGAGGCCGAGCGGGATGTGCAGACGTCGGTGTTCGCCAAGCTTGCTGCATTCGAGCAGGAGCTCCGTGCGGTGCTTCCAAGGGAGGTCGAGTCAGCCCGGTGTGCCGTGGAGAACGGCACCGCTGCGCAGCAGAATCGCATCGCCGAATGCCGGTCATACCCGCTCTATCGCTTCGTGCGCAAGGAGCTTGGAACCGAGTACTTGACCGGAGAGAAGACGAGGTCTCCTGGTGAAGAGGTGGACAAGGTGTTTGTGGCCATGAACCAGGGGAAACACATCGACGCCCTGCTTGAGTGCCTCAAGGAGTGGAACGGTGAGCCCCTGCCTATCTGCTGAAGAATGAATCAAGGAACTGAAGAAACGGAGTGCTTCCGAATTCAGAAGGCTTCACATGTGCTTAGTTAATTAGTACAGTACTGTTTTTTCATTGTATCTTCTGATGTTTGTGTCTGCGACGTCCTTCTGGAGCTGCCGTACCAGTTGTAAACAATTGCAATTGCATGACTTGGTAGTGCTAGTGTGTGATAAGTATTTATCACAAATGTGCTAGTTATATTCAGTAGATCACTGTTCTGGTTCTTGAAGCAACTTATGAAATTTTATATACTGGTACGCGCAGCACCCGTCTCCACCATACGTGGGATAACTTTAGAAGTCATACGGGGATGATGAAAATTTACAAAACATATTCTTACACCAATCTACTGGGAAATATAATGAAACTCCAAAAAAACGTATATTGCTCAAAATATTATTTAGCATTGCCTTAGTTAACAAAATAACCAAATGAAGAATGTGGCAACGTCTATTGCATAGTTCATAGACAGCTTTGCAACATAACATCATTTTTGGGATGGTTTATGAAAAGGAAAATCACTAGGGAGAAACATCAGTTTAATTTGACAAGCCATTGCAATGCTGGAAACGATATTTACGATGGAGACATCTAATGTGGACATCATTCTCGACTAGTTCTTGGCATTATGTTAGTGCAGAGACTCGGTGTATTATGTTGTTGCAGATCCTCCGTGTATTTTCAGATTTTTTAAAACTTACAAAAATGATTTCTTAAATTTTTTAAATAAAGGAATCATCGTGCTGAGGCGCCAAAGACAGTTTTCAGTAAAACCCCAGAAAATATGACATTTAACCCGCAGAACTTTGCAAGGTGTTTGTGGCCGTCTTCGTCTACATTCAGAAGACGCGAGAGAAACCAAATGACAGTAACTATTGGAGGTTAAATGAGACCGACCTCCTGGAAAGAAAAGGAATAAGAGACTAACCTTACTCGGTATGACTTGGCTCATGCTGATGTGATTGACAAAGTAGTTGGCACGCTCTTAGTTGTTCATACATGCAAAACACTGTCTTAGTAAAAGGAAACTATAATTTCAATACTGCTTTCAACTTTTGACCAATGGAGACAGTCATCAAATTGATCACTGATTTGGCAACGGTTGTTCTTGGTACTCATTGATCAAGTCAAACATCAGCTACATTCTAGGAAAGCAAGTCAAATAATTTTTTTATTGAGAAGCAAGTCAAATATCAACACAGGTCAAGATGAAATTATGCATACCGGTGTGTGTAAAACTGGTTTGGCTCCCAGGTTGCCAGATCGCCGACCCCCAGAGCTATAGTTTCTTTAAAAAGATCTCTAAAAAAATTCAAGACAATTTTTTAGACTTATAGCGGATTTTTCACCCTAGAGAAAAATCACATGCATTTTCACCTCAAGAAGCCTACATGCATTTGCATGAACTTTACTAGAGCGAAATCACATGCATTTTTACATCAAGGAAACTACATGCATTCGCACCGCGCGCAATCAACATAAAGATCACCAACAATCTTTTTCCATAGGCTGAACCTCAAACAGAGAATATTCCCATATAGCACGCATCTGACATAAACTTTACCTTCAGACAGTCATACGTGGTCACAGTTTGCGACTCCCATGCTCCTTCCGCTTTTGATCCTCGTGTAGTGGAAATGTCGAAGTCGAAGGCTGAAGATACAACCAAAGGCCACTTGTCGTGGAACTCGTGGGAGATACATCCAAGAGGCCAGTTGACGTCGTGGCCACAAACGCGCGCAATTTGGCCCGACCGAATACTGATCACTCACGAGAAAGCCAGATGCTGCGGCCGCCCATGGTTGCTAGCTACTTCGGTGCTCAGCCACATTAGTCAGTCTCTCGAGCACAATGTGAGACTTGCAGGGAATTATAGTTTCTTTAAAAATATCTCTAAAAAATTCAAGACAATTTTTTAGACTTATAGCAGATTTTTCATGTTCACCCTAGAGAGAATCGCATGCATTTTCACCTCAAGAAACCTTACATGCATTTGCATGAACTTGACTAGAGAAAAATCACATGCATTTTCACCTCAAGAAAATTGCATGCATTTGCACCACAATCAACATAAAGGTCACCAACAATTTTTTCCATAAGGCTGAACCGCAAACGGAGAATATCCCCATATAGCACGCGTCCGATGTAAACTTCACCTTCAGTCATTCTCTCCCATCATGTGTGGTCACAATGTGAGATTCCCCTGCTCCTTCCGCTTTCATTCCTTGTGTAGTGGAAATGTCGAAGTCGAAGGCTGAAGATACAACCAAAGGCCACTTGCCGTGTAAATCGTGGGAGAAACATCCAAGAGGCTGATCGACGCGTGTGTTGGCGTCGTGGCCACAAACGCGCAATTTGGCCCGACCAAATACTGATCAGTGATCACTGACGAGAAAGCCATATGTTGCGATCGCCCTCGGTTGCTACTTCGTGCACAGCCACATCTGAAACTCTTTTGCAGTTACCATGTAATCTCTCAAGCACAATGTGAAACTTGCAAGGAATTATCCCAGAATATCTGCTCAACACAGTCCAGTCCGTCAAGTGTCTTCAAGAACGAAAATTCACACCGGAGTGGCTAGACCGGCCAGACCGGCCGGAAGTTCTCATCAGAATGTCTTTCACATTCAGACCGGAATATGCCTCGTCGTTTACACATTTGCAGATGGAATAGCACACAGCTGCACAGACGACCAAGACGCGAACAAAAGCGGGTCCTCAACTTGCCTTCAAATGAATCTTCAGATGTAAGTGGTGCCTTCCAGGACTCCTTAGTCCTTATTGATTGACTGACTCATTTTAAACATAACTGATCGTGAAACACGAGAGACTCTTGGCAGCAAAGGGATTCATATACAGGAAAAGAGCCAGCAAGAAAGGGTCGTACTGCAATAGGAAATAGGAAATACTCATGGTCACGATCGAGCTGAACTCCCACATGGCCATGTGTGCTAGCTAGCTTAATCGGATATAGAATACGTGTGGTGAACAACTAACCATCATCTGATATTATAAAGCTGGGCCAAGGCCTTATGTATAAAACCATCATATGATGTATGATTAGTATTAGAAGTACAATGGTTGTTAACATATAAGCTGTTAAGAATTATGGTTTTGCTAATTCTCAGCTAACCGGGATTTAGATTAGTGCTCGGTCAACTCCAATACTATTTGATTATTGTTTCAAGACTCGTGCCCATTGTTTCAAGATTCGTGCTTATGGGCTCACCCAGCTTTATCTCTTCTCTTCCCTTCTCTTGGGCACGGCCCAACAGAAAGATGAGAGAACCCACCGCCCACCTCGTCGGAATCGAAGCCGACGACGTCGAGCCTGGACCAAGCTAGAGGAAAGGCTGACTCTGGCGAGGAAGAAACTTAGGTTGGGGGAGAGGGTACGGGATCACTGGAGCGAACCGGAGAAGGTGGGGGTTTAGAGGGATGGCCAAGGGTGGCGCTGCATGCATGGACCGACGAATGAAGAGCTTGGGGCAGGACGAGGCACGGGTGGGATGGCAGCGATCAAGTCCATCGTCGATGCTCGCCGAAGGAGGAGGACAACAAGGCGATAGGAGGGACGATGGCGACGTCAGTCCAATGGGAATTTGGGTAATTCTCCGTCGACTGCGCCCTAAACGGACCAATATGATGCATGATTAAATATTTATACCGTCATGCTGGAAATTTGACTATGTGAGCACGTACGGGAAAATGAACCTCAAAAAATCATTTTTATGTTCATCACTTCATACAAACGTTGAGCAAGTTAGATTACTGTGGATGAGAAACGCACAGCAGTGCATCTGCCTGCTTAAGACGACTAGCGCCTGGCATTCGACATGGAAAGAGAAACGACCAAGTCCCCCTCACGAAAAGGCCATCCGCAACGCTCCTCCGCCTCTTCCTCGCCGTGCACCAACCCCCTGCCACGAAGGTGCCAACGCGCTCATGGTCCGTCATGGCTCATGGCCACTGGAGCTCCACCCACCAATTACCAATCCAGACATCCAGTGGTCAACCTCGCCTTCCAGGTCCATACCAACCCACACCCCGACACCCGCACCTACCCTGCTCTGCCTATTTAATCCCTGCCCTGTCTCCATTCCCCTCCAAGAAGAGCCTCACCTGCTTCCTCTGCAACTCGAGCTCCTCTTCAGTCTTACTTGCTCTAGTAGTTCTTTGCAACGATCAACACTTTCAGAATCCAGATACACACACACACACCAAGCAGTGTCTAGCTAGCTTACTTGCTCTAGTAGTTCTTTGCAAATATCCATGGAGTGCGAGAACGTTGCCGCCAACGGCGATGGCCTGTGCGTGGCACAGCCGGCTCGCGCCGACCCTCTGAACTGGGGAAAAGCAGCCGAGGAGCTGTCTGGGAGCCATCTTGATGCCGTGAAGCGAATGGTGGAGGAGTACCGCCGCCCTGTGGTGACCATGGAAGGCGCCAGCCTGACTATCGCCATGGTCGCTGCGGTGGCTGCCGGCGCCGACACCAGGGTGGAGCTCGACGAGTCCGCCCGCGGACGCGTCAAGGAGAGCAGCGACTGGGTCATGAACAGCATGGCCAACGGCACCGACAGCTACGGTGTCACCACCGGCTTCGGCGCCACCTCCCACCGGAGGACCAAGGAGGGCGGCGCTCTCCAAAGAGAGCTCATCAGATTTCTTAACGCGGGAGCCTTCGGCACCGGCAGCGATGGCCACGTCCTGCCCGCTGCAACGACGAGGGCGGCCATGCTTGTCCGCGTCAACACCCTGCTCCAGGGCTACTCTGGCATCCGCTTTGAGATCCTCGAGACGATTGCCACGCTTCTCAACGCCAACGTGACACCGTGCCTACCGCTTCGGGGCACCATCACGGCATCCGGTGACCTGGTCCCGCTATCTTACATCGCGGGCCTTGTGACCGGCCGCCCAAATTCTGTGGCGACTGCTCCGGATGGCACGAAGGTTAACGCTGCAGAGGCATTCAAAATCGCCGGCATCCAGCACGGTTTCTTTGAGTTGCAGCCTAAGGAAGGCCTTGCCATGGTCAACGGCACCGCGGTGGGCTCCGGACTGGCGTCCATGGTGCTCTTCGAGGCTAACATCCTTGGCGTCCTCGCTGAGGTTCTGTCGGCTGTGTTCTGTGAGGTCATGAACGGCAAGCCAGAGTACACCGACCACCTCACACACAAGTTGAAGCACCACCCTGGCCAGATTGAGGCCGCGGCTATCATGGAGCACATCCTTGAAGGAAGCTCCTACATGATGCTCGCGAAGAAGCTCGGCGAGCTCGACCCACTGATGAAGCCGAAGCAAGATAGGTATGCCCTTCGAACATCGCCGCAATGGCTGGGCCCTCAGATTGAGGTTATCCGTGCTGCCACCAAGTCCATCGAGCGCGAGATCAACTCCGTCAACGACAACCCGCTCATCGACGTCTCTCGAGGCAAGGCCATCCATGGTGGCAACTTCCAGGGCACACCCATCGGTGTGTCCATGGATAACACCAGGCTTGCCATTGCTGCGATCGGCAAGCTCATGTTTGCCCAGTTCTCTGAGCTAGTGAACGACTTCTACAACAACGGTTTGCCTTCCAATCTCTCAGGTGGGCGCAACCCGAGCTTGGACTATGGCTTCAAGGGTGCTGAGATTGCCATGGCCTCCTACTGCTCCGAGCTCCAATTCTTGGGCAACCCTGTGACTAACCATGTGCAGAGTGCGGAGCAGCACAACCAAGACGTCAACTCTCTTGGTCTCATCTCTGCTAGGAAGACCTCTGAGGCCATCGATATTCTGAAGCTCATGTCATCGACATTCTTGGTCGCACTGTGCCAAGCTATCGACCTCAGCCACCTCGAGGAGAATGTCAAGAATGCCGTCAAGAACTGTGTGAAGATGGTGGCTAGGAAGACCCTGAGCACCAATGACAGTGGCCATCTCCACAGCGCACGCTTCTGCGAGAAGGACCTGCTCCTGACGATCGACCGTGAGGCGGTGTTCGCCTACGCAGACGACCCTTGCAGCGCTAACTACCCACTGATGCAGAAGATGCGTGCAGTTCTCGTGGAGCACGCCTTGGCCAACGGTGAGGCTGAGCGGGATGTGCAGACGTCAGTGTTCGCCAAGCTTGCCGCATTCGAGCAGGAGCTCCGTGCAGTGCTTCCAAGGGAGGTCGAGTCAGCCCGGTGTGCTGTGGAGAATGGCACCGCCGCGCAGCAAAACCGCATCACCGAATGCCGGTCATACCCGCTGTACCGCTTCGTGCGCAAGGAGCTCGGAACCGAGTACTTGACCGGAGAGAAGACGAGGTCTCCTGGTGAAGAGGTGGACAAGGTGTTTGTGGCTATGAACCAGGGGAAACACATCGACGCGCTGCTTGAGTGCCTCAAGGAGTGGAACGGTGAGCCCCTGCCTATCTGCTGAAGAATGAATCAAGGAACTGAAGAATAGAGTATTTGAGAGTTCAGAAGGCTCCACATGTGCTTAGTTAATAAGTATAGTACTGTTTTTTCATTGTATCTTGTGCATTAGATATACATGTAACACGGGAATAAAAATTTCAAAAAATCAGATCACTCAATGGGCAGCATGTAACACTGGACAAGTGGGCAGTGCAAGGTGTTCTGTTCTTCCCGAACTACCTGAGCAGAGAATGTTGTTGTTTCATCAGCATGTTAACTGAAAAGTAGATTTTTTGTTCTTCATATTTTGATTGTGCCATTGACCATACTGTACTACATGCCCATTGTATTTAACATGCCTAGCCTAGAGAGCTCAAAGAAAGATTTCAGCACAACAGGATTGTCTTTCTGTATTGTAATGACAGAGACAAAGGACTTGCAAAAAAAGCATGATTTGTAAGCACACTTGTCACTATGTATAAGTATTATTGATTTTCATTCAAACACGTTTATTAGATTAGATTTATCCAAGGAAAGATCTTCTCAGATAATCCATAGTTCTCCTAAACACATCAACATATGCTTCTAATCAGGTCATACAGAAAGTAACAAAAAAAACAGTAAACAGTACTACCTGTCATGAATAATTGAGAAAGTAAAAATAATACAGTAATAGAAACGTATTTTTTTAAAAAAAAACTGTTAATCAAATGAAGGATGTGATAGTGATCTACCGAACTTTATCAAAATTGGCTCATATGGAGTGAGAACTACATCAGTTGCTGCATTCTTGAGATGTATATTTGCCACGTAAAGCTGCAATTGTAATCCAGCACTCAGTTTTTAAAACCAATATTCGTTTAATCACAATTCCAAGGGAATGAGTGTACTCACTCGAAAAATGTTCCGTGCTTCTCTGCCTTGTCACCCTTCAGAAACAGCTTACAGAAATGACGAAAATCAAGTATGAGATCCTGAAGTGCTTTTAATTCACTCGTCGCACATATTCGATGCTAATTAGTGCATATCAAATACAGTACATGGAACACAAAGAGCTGAAGTACTAAATGTATTAGGCTGAGCTGTGGAAGCTTGCTGGTACAAATTAGCTTTGAAAGCTGTTGTCACACACAAGGCTATCAGACATCTACAAAGGAGATTCAAAAGCTGTTGTCACACACAAGGCTATCAGACATCTACAGATTAGAATAATTGTTTTCGTTGCAGTTGGATCATGTTCCTAGTTTTTTGCAGGTTTGACAATTTTCACGTGCTACTTCTAATACAAAAAGACGTGCATAAGTGTGTATTCCGAAACAAAGATGTATCGAAGTTCAGTTAATCAAGGTATACAGTTTGACAATGTTTCATAAAACATAATACTACCTACTTGGTCATCACTTTTCTCACATAGAGAGAACTTTATCATGGCATTACCTTTTTACTGTAGAAATAAGCATATTCAAGTTAATATCTGCCAAAGAGCAAAGGGGCAGTAAAAATGTAAGAATGGTTGAACCTTCACACAGTTCGATCAATGGAAACCAACTAAGGATCAATGGCCAATCATAAGGTATATGAAACGAAACACTATTATTGTTTGTTCTCAAGGACAGCAGTCTCTGAAAGTTTTATCTTCCGCTTTGTAACGTGCATCCATGTAGTCCAAAATATGACTTGGACATAGGCTAACACATCAAGGGAGACACATGTCAAAACTAATCAAGTGGGCATCGATTAAAGGGAGGGAGCAGGGTATTCTGAATATGACACAGGACAGTACAGGTGCCAATTGCAGCTCCGGCCAGTGCAGGTGCAAACGCAGACCAGTTAGCTGATCTCTATCAGAGTGCTCGACCACCTAGCCACAAAACTTATAAATTACCAACATGCCTCTATATAACCCAGTTTTGATCCGGAAGGAGAACTACTCTGTACTGGCACTGAAGAGAAATTTCTAGGGCCAAGTGGCCAGTTATTCACACGCTGAAGCCAAGTGCTGCTGACATTACCAAGTTATCCCCGGCATCTTGCTCAATGGTGACTTCGCGCAGGAACCATCGCGGGCTGCTGCCATCCTCCACCTCGCCTTTGAGGTCGAGCAGCTCGAACATGAGTCTCTCGTCGCGGGGCGGATCAGTCACCCCAACCGCGCGCTCCGAACAAAATCGAAAGGGAGGAGGTGTGGCGGCGGGAGGCCATGGAGGGAGGAAGCTAAGAATGCGGCAGGATTCCTGCGGCGGTGACGGTAAAGGGGTTGCGGTCGGGCAAGCGGTCGCCGGCGCCGATCTGAAGCAGGGTGGTTGCGCCTCTGTATCTCCCGTCGGCCGCCGCGCCGCCCAGAGGAGAGAGGAGATATATTGGACTTCGGGCTGATTTGGCAATTTCTGAGGGGCTAAAGTGCAAACGTCGTACACATACCTTGAGGCAACTATTTTTTACTCCCTCCGGTTCAATTTTTTCAACAATACAACATGGAGAGAGGTATCTATCACATGGAAAGATTTAATAAGGTAAAGTTGTACGGCCAACAAGAGGTGACAGCTCCTCACCATAAACCTACTCTCCCAGCTGCCACGGTGTTACAATAGGCTTCGAAAAGACAAAAAAGAAACTACAGAAGAGCTTCGCGAGTCGCCATCTGTCGAACTCCTCCTTGATCTTCTCCTTGATTCACACCTGAGACACCACAAACCCGTTGAAGACCCACGCTGTTTCGGTGCCTCCAGATGCACCAAACCCAAGATGATCGCCGTCCAAAGATCCCGCTTGTGGGCCTATAGGCAAGACCTAGACGCCCACCACTCCACGGTATCTGAGTAAACCGTCGGGAGCCAATCCGCCTTGTCCCACCGTCAAAGGACCCAGGATCAGACCTCACGGGCGACGCTGCACCCAAGGAGCAAGTGTTGCAGTGCCTCTAGCTCCTGGTCGCAAAGAGGGCAGGCCGCAGAGGCGGGTAGACCTCGGCATTGCAACCTGTCCGCCGTCCAACAACGGTTTTTCGAAACCAGCCACACAAAGAACTTGCAACTGTAGGGCGCCCTGGAACGTCAGATCTCATCTATGATTGGGGCCCTCACTGCACCAGAGAAGAAGGCATCGTTTGCTAACTTGGAGGAATAGCAGCCATCTCTAGTCCACCTCCACAATAGCTTATCTTCCTGACCAGGGTTGAGGACAACACAACAAAAAGAACTCTGCCAAGGCTAGCTCACCTAGGTTAGGATCGCAGTCCATGAGCCAACCCTCGGCCAGCCCGTCCTTGACCGAGCAGGCATTGGCCCTCCGCTTCGAGACTAGCATAACCACATGTGGATCGATATTTTCCACCTTAGCCCCTCCTAGCCACTAGTCCTTCCAAAAATGCGCCCGCTCTCCATTTCCCAACTCGTAGCAGGTGGTCGAGTCGAGGATCGCGGAGCAAAGGCTGGGCAGCTGGATGTTGAAATCTGCCAGCTGCCCACGCCTTAGTGGGGTCCACCTTCTGAAGCCAAGCCCACCTGCACCTGAGCGCCAGGTTGAGGAGCTTGAGGTTCGAGATCCCCATGCCACCCAACAACTTTGGCGAGGCGACCTTATCCTAAGCCACCAAACAATGCCCTCCTTTGATTTCCCTCCGTCCTTTTTGAAAGATAGAGATGTCGCCTAGAGGGGGGGTGAATAGGCAATTACAAACTCTTGCGGATTTGTCTTGTAAGAATGCGGAATTAAACTAATGTTTAGTTTACAAGCACAAACCCTAAATATGCTAAGCTCAACTAAGTGTGACAATGGCAACTAGAGCTAAGCAAGATAGGCACAAGATATATGTAGCACAAGTGATAGCAAGATATATGTACTTCAAGCACGATGGCTATCACAAGGAAAGAGAGCTCGGGTATAGAAATAACCGAGGCACGCGGAGACGAGGATGTATTCCCGTGTTCCCTTGCTTTGCAACAAGGTACGTCACGTTTGGAGGAGTGGAGGTCCCACGAAGGATTCCCCGCGCCACGAAGGCTCACCCTATTCTCCGAACCACACCCACGAAGGATAATGGCCCTTTCCTTATGGTTAGCTTTTCCTCCGCTCCGGAGATGGCAAGCTCCACAACCACTTCACAAGCTCCACGAAGGAGAAGCCCGGGCCTCTTCACAATCTTCTTGAAGAGATCACCGGAGCACCAACCGCCAAGCCAACTAGGAGGTTTCCCTCCAAGAGTAACAAGCTCACGGTCTCTCACTCGAACTAATCGTGGTGGAGAGCTCAACACTATGCAATGATGCAAAGCAAGAACACTAGAGGTGTTCAAATCCTTCACTCTCAAATCCCACCAAAGCAACGAATGCTAGGATGAGATTGGAGAGGAAGAACAAGGGGAAAGTCAACCAAAGACTCCAAGATCTAGATCCCAAGAGATTCCCTCACTTAGAGAAGAAATGGTTTGGTGGAAGTGTAGATCTAGATCTCCTCTCTCAAATCCTCAAATATGAGCAAGAATGGTTGGAGGAATCAAGGGAGAGAGCAACTTCTTCAAATGCAACAATGGAGGTGAGAGAAAGGGGAAGAAGCTATTGCTCAAGGTGGAAGAAGGGCTATTTATAGTCTAGGGAGAAAAATAACCGTTGGGAAAGAAACGGGGTGAAAAACGCATAAAATTCGGGCAGAAAAAGAGGCCAGCCGGTTGCCAGGCCGGCCGACCGGCCTGGGCGCTGAGGAGCCCGGTCGGCAGCCCGGTCCGACCGGCCCAGCAACCGGGTGCGGCCGGTGGCGCACTGGGCGGCGGAAAGGCCTGAGGCCGCGCGGGGGCAGCCAGGCCGCGTGGGCCGGCGGCGGCCCAGCAGCGCATGGGCGGCGTGGAGCCAGGCCGCGCGGGGCGCGACGGGGGCGCGGGCCGGATGGGGCGGCGGCCCGGTTACGGTCCGGTCGGACCGGAGGGCTGGCTGGGCTGGCCGGTGCGTGGGCCGGTGGCCGCCCGGTCGACCGGGTGGGCCGGCGTGCGGCCCGGCAGGCCGGGCGGCAACCGGCTGCCTTCCCTCTTTCTTTCTTTCTTTTCTTTTTCTTTTTCCTTTTCTTTAATAACTATTGCTCCCGAACTCCGATTGACATGAAACAAATTCCGTTGGAAAGATAATAACAAATGCCATCCAATAGAAAGTGCAAACTCAAGAAATTGTAGGAGGGGATTTTATCATGAATATAAAAGGGTAGAACCTTATATCATGAATAACCGGTAAAATCACCCATCCTCGAAAACGCAATAGAAGATGCATGCGAACTCCGTTTTCGATGAACTTGGGCTTGTTGTAAAGCTAGCAACAAGCTCAAGAACCTCACATAGAGAAACACCAAGAAGCAATAAGGATATGCAAAGTATGCAAAGGGTTGAGCTCCCTAAGACGATGTGATCAAGTTATCCAACCGAAAGCCCCTCTTAATAGTGCGGCTATCTATCCTATAATCCGGTCTCCCAACATCCACCTTGAGACCGGTAAAAGGAAAACCTAGCAAGGCCATACCTTTGCCTTGCGCATCCCGCTTGACCTTGATGATAACTCTTCAAGCTTCACTCAAGCCGGAATGCCTCACTTGACCAATGTTGCTTCGTGAAGACTCACAAATGCTCCCCCATACACTATGATGGGAAAGCTCCATTGATACACATCTTCACTAGTCCATTATCACCAAATGGATGGCAAGCTTCAAGCATGTGATTCACTTGAGATGCTCATCTTGAACTTGCCCAACTCAACCTTGTATCTTCACATACACACATAAGATAGAGCATGGCTAATATTGAGTTCCACATAAGAACTCCATCTTCATTTCTTCTTATTGATCATATCACATATATATATCTTCATACCGATGATCTTGATGCCAATACACAAGATATACCTTTATCTTCATGGCATCCATACTTGAATCCAACACATGGAGAGCAAGTAGTACCTATGGAATATTCCTTCATATAAACTCACATGAAAACATTAGTCCATAGGGGTTGTCATTAATTACCAAAACCACACATAGGGGCAATGTACCCTTACAATCTCCCCCATTTTGGTAATTGATGACAACCACAATAAGAGGGTTTATATAATGAATATTAGTGACAAGTACGCAACTTATCCGAGAATAAGTTGTATACAAGAGGTTGTATTTGATATGGTCAATAACACAAAGCTACTAGCCCATATCAAAACCGGCTCTACTCACACAACTACAACTAATGCAAGGGATGTGAGTAGAACCAATATATATAGAGCAAACTCCCCCACAATGTATGCACGTGTGATGAACATGAATTCATTGCATACATTGTCAAGATTAACCTTTGGGACAATTTCCACTATATATATACAACCATGCAAGACATATAAATATGGAATGCATGAGAGGCAAAACACTTAAGCACAAACCAAACTTAAGTATAAAACCATTCCCTTAAACCCTCTAAACTTCTCCCCCATTGGCATCGATTGTCAAAATGGGTGAAAAATTTAGAAGGCCAATATAATGTGAGTTCCTCCCCAAAGTGTGCACTTCTCATAATTTGAGTGGAATCAAGTGCACATATCCAATGATGAATACTTGAAGGAAGTCAAACTATATTGAGGATCAAAGATTTCATAAAGATAACATGGTGAAGTGAGCTTCACCAAATAAAGCAAGCAATCAACGATCCAATTGGACGAACAAAGATATCATGATAAGAGAGATATAGTGCTCTAAATAAAAATAAGGAAGCTCCCCAAGGTTCGTGCATAATTTATAATGTTTGCATTTGAATACAATATGCATAAACATGGAATCCTCACTCCCTCTATATCATTTAGAACACAACCAAGATAGAGATAATATGCTTATCAAGAATAACTTGGGTCCAACAATTACGAGATATGAGTGCATGAAGAAAAACAAGTAAACCAAGCACTCATAAATCTTCTTTACCAACACCACTAAAAACAAAAGGGTAAAAGATGGTTGGCAAAGAACAAGGATATCAAGGTGATGGATTAACGCTCTCATGTATATAAGTTTCTAAAGTGGACATAGTGATCCATAAAGAAACATGCACACCCAAGAGGTTAAAAAAAATAATAAGATACGATATCCAAGATGAAGTCATAAAATATACCAAAGGATGTTTGCTTAAAAAGCATATATAGCCTATGGCTCCAATTTTCACTAGTGGTATATGAATGAGCTTCAACTAAGAGAATCTCAAAAACATCACAATTAACAATAAGGGAAGTAAAGCTAGTTGGAATGTTTTGAGAGAGGCAACAAGTATCACAAGTATGGATTTATTTCGCAATTTCATCAAAATTGCACATACGAGTTCTTTGAGGAATTGATATGCAATAAATTGCTAGAGGGCATATTTGGGTGGGTGAATCATGAACATGATTTATATGTATATATTCCCATCATATGCATCTTCTCGAATTACTCAAATGTACAATAATAAGTTTTCTTTAAAAAGGATTTTTCAAGAATCGCAATATTTTCGAAATAAATAATTTCATGCCAAGATGCAACCTACAAGAGGTTGGATGCTATAGGAGAATGCATGAATAAGATACTTGTTACCGAGATAGCAATGGCATGATGTAGTGGATAAGAGTTCATTCATCATCCTAGCTTGACTCCAATTATCATATGGTGACAACACCTTCCTTATAGATGAGACAAGACCTCCATTGCATCTCCAATGTACCTAAAACAACATTCAAGTACATCTTGGTCCCCAAACTCATTGGGTCCAAAATGGTTAGACTAACCACAATACATAGGATACACTCCATATCAATATGTGCATATTTATAGATGAAATTTGAATTTCATGCACATCTTAGCCGTTTAGGATTTGATGGAGTATACCCTATATAATGGATCGAAGAAAGAAAGCATGCTATAAATATAAATAAGTTGCATATAAGCACGCACAAAGACTTTTAAAGATCCAAGAAAGATATACTTTGGACAAAACACCAAATGAATTGAATAAGGCATAAAGGTGTGACCAAACAAATTTGTTGTCCAAATTATATCCAAGACGCAAATCACAAAGGATTTGTTCAACAAAGTTCAACAAATGAACTAAGAAGAGACCATTGAGCATAAAGGATGAAATAAAGCAAACATGCTCAAAGACTTATCTCATTCAACAAATAAAGCATAGAAGAAAGAATGAGATAGCAAAACTCCCAAAAAGAGCAAGGTTCGAACAAATAAACCAAACCCCCTACATTTTTCACAATGGCACAATGTACTGTAAGGAAAAGGTTTGTCTTCCAAAACAAACACTTGATATGAATCAAGAGAATTTATCAAAATATTTTTCAAAGGGACAAAGAAGACACGTGGGAGCAACAAAGATTTCTTGGAAATAAAATAAGTAAATAAGAAGCAATCCAAGGTGAAGATGATCCATGAATTCAACCACATACAAGGTTATCAATTGTCAAAGACAATGAGTATATTGGAAATAATTTCCGGTGGTGAATTTACAATGATAGTAAGGATCTACTTCACAATAAAAGGCATAGGATAAGTATATAGAATTAAGCACTATGCGCGGATTAAGATTCTTGATAGCTTCAATTAGTCAAACAATCACGCACGGCAATGATTAGAATAACTTGAAGCAAACGGTGTCCCAAATAAGATATAGAGATATGTATTTGAGGAAAACCGTACCAAGAATTTCTTAATCAAACAAGAATCCATAGGATGAGCCAATAAGAGCTTTTTAATAGAAGTGGAGCTTGTTTGAGCAAACATGCCACCTAGGAACAAGATAATTACGTGTATCAACTCCAAGTGGCATAACCTCATATGTTCACATTTTCTTAGGTTTGTGATATGTACAAAACATATTACTCCCCCATAATGTGATAAAACATTTCTTCTAAACAAGAGGCAACTAAAAATTCGACTAGAGATGATTAATGGACATTTAGAATTTGAATTTCTCATGAGTATGACACACCACATAGTGACTAGATAATCTTGCAATATCAATACTAAGTGGTGGTACCTGACAAAGGATTAACTTGTCAATGCCTACAGATTGTAGACTAGGGTTTTGCTAGAAGTAGAGGGCAAGTAGATCTCGAAGGTTTAGGCGAAAAGTACTCGGCGATTATGAAAACTAGGGTTGTGTTGACAGTAGATTCGATCCTTTCTTTGTCCCTCGACTCCCCCTTATATAGGAGGTGGAGCCGAGGGTTTTGTTTCATACAAGTTACAGAGTTCGGGACGGTCTCTAACTCATCCCGTCAGATTACAAATAACACTTTCTATTACAATTCTAGCTTTCCTTAATATATCTTGGTCTCCCGAATCTTCTTATTCTTCGAGTAGTGGGCCTTCAGTAAACCCCGGGTACCATCTTTGGCAGGCCCATTGGGGATGCCTATGTCAGTACCCATGTACATACATTTTAAAGAAAGAGAGATGCACAATGCATATCACTCCCCCAAAATGGGATGTTCCATTAATCACTCAAAGAGAGCCAAATAAGATATTATCAAGATGCATTAGGCTCAAAACAATACACTAGTATATGGTGAGTCAAACAATCATACTTGAATACACAAGATAGGCAAGTAAGACTCAACACATACAAATACATATTTGATACAAAACCAAACATGCAAAGGGGCAAGTAACTTACAATGAATATGAAGAGTTGAAGTATAAGTTACCGCAAGGAGGAACATTGGTTATAAGATATAGATAATGATCCATACGACTTGGCTTGGTCAAAATATAATATATGAAGATCCCTAAATTCTTCATGAATTAGCCAAGTCTCCAATGACCTCCATATGTACCTATTGATCACGTTTGAGCTTGTTGGTCCCCAACCAAGTTGGGTCCTAAGAGGTTAGTCACAATAGGCTTGGCAACCCAAATGGTTCTTTTCTTAAAACCACTTTGAGTTCCAACAAACTTGGCAAACACATTGCCATCCTTATCCTTACCAAGAGAATAATCATTATCAACAATGATAGGGTTGGATAAGGTACCACTTAAACATGAAGAAGCAAAGTGTCCCTTCACACGGCATAAGTAGCAAGTGTTCCCCTTTCTCTTCTTTATTGATTTCTTCTCTTGGGGAACAATATGTTGATTCTTCTTGGGAAGTGGCCTATCTTCAACTTGAGGTCGAGCATGAGCTTGACCTTGACCTTGTGGCCGTTTCCCTTGTTGTTTCTCACTCAAGTGCTTCTTCTTCTTTAATGGGCATGATCTAACATGATGCCCTTCAACCTTGCACTTGAAGCAAACCAACTTGGCCGGATCCTTGACTTTGTCTTGGCCCTTATTCTTGTTGCTCTTGCTCTTGGACTTGTTCTTGTTGTTGGAGTTGAATCCAAGCCCACTCTTGTCATTGGGGGATTGTTGCACACTTAGCATCTTGTCAAGTGCGGATTTCCCTTCATGACGCTTTTCCAAGTCTTTCTTTAAAGAAAGGACTTGGGCCTCGAGCTCTTTGATTTCCTCTACATGGTTAGTAGAAATACAAGTACTAGAGGAAGTAGAAGCTTCATTGTTAGAGCAACAAGGCAAAGCAAGTAATCCAACACAAGGTGTATCACTAGTTTGACTAGATGGATTACAAGGACTAACACATGGCAATTTAGCATTTGTAGTAGAGATTGTGCTAATGTCCATATGAGGCTCACAAGATGTTACCTTAGTGATACTAGCCTCATGAGCTAACTTTAGCCCATCATAGGAAATTAGAAGGTCATCATGAGAGCCCTGATGCGCGTAAATGTACACGTCCGTTGGGAACCCCAAGAGGAAGGTATGATGCGTACAGTAGCAAGTTTTCCCTCAGAAAGAAACCAAGGTTTATCGAACCAGGAGGAGCCAAGAAGCACGTTGAAGGTTGATGGTGGCGAAATGTGATGCGGCGCAACAACGAGGATTCCGGCGCCAACGTGGAATCCGCACAACAAAACCAAAGTACTTTGCCCCAACGAAACGAGTGAGGTTGTCAATCTCACCGGCTTGTCTGTAACAAAGGATTAACCGTATTGTGTGGAAGATGATTGTTTGCAAGAAAACGAGTAAAACAAGTATTGCGAGTAGATTGTATGCTATGTAAAGAATAGGACCGGGGTCCACAGTTCACTAGAGGTGTCTCTCCCATAAGATAAAAGCATGTTGGGTGAACAAATTACGGTCGGGCAATTGACAAATAGAGAAAGGCATAACAATGCATGTACATGATATGATAAATATAGTGAGATTTAATTGGGCATTACGACAAAGTACATAGACCGCCATCCAACCGCATCTATGCCTAAAAAGTCCACCTTCGAGGTTATCATCCGAACCCCATTCGGTATTAAGTTGCTAAGCAACGGACAATTGCATTAAGTATGGTGCGTAATGTAATCGACAACTACATCCTTAGACATAGAATCAATGTTTTATCCCTAGTGGCAACGAGCACATCACAACCTTAGAACTTTACATCACTCGTCCCGGGTGTCAATGAAGGCATGAACCCACTATCGAGCATAAATACTCCCTCTTGGAGTTAAGAGCAAAAACTTGGCCAGAGCCTCTACTAATAACGGAGAGCATGCAAGATCATAAACAACACATAAACAATAGATTGATAATCACCATAACATAGTATTCTCTATCCATCGGATCCCGACAAACACAACATATAGTATTACATATAGATGATCTTGATCATGTTAGGCAGCTCACAAGATCCAACAATGAAGCACAACAAGGAGAAGACGACCATCTAGCTACTGCTATGGACCCATGGTCCAGGGGTGAACTACTCACTCATCACTCCGGAGGCGATCATGGCGATGAAGAGTCCTCCGGGAGATGAATCCCCTCTCCCGGCGAGGTGCCGGAGGCGATCTCCTGAATCCCCCGAGATGGGATTCGCGGCGGCGGCGTCTCTGGAAGGTTTTCCGTATCGTGGCTCTCGGTACTGGGGGTTTCGCGACGGAGGCTATTTGTAGGCGGAAGGGCAACGCGGGGGGCCACACGAGGGCCCCACACCCTAGGTCGGCGCGGCCAGGGCCTGGGCCGCGCCGCCCTATGGTGTCGGCGCCTCGTGGCCCCACTTCCTTCCCTCTTCGGTCTTCCGGAAGCTCCGTGCAAAAATAGGACCCCGGGCGAAGATTTCGTCCAATTCGAGAATATTTCCTTACTAGGATTTACGAAACCAAAAACAGCGAGAAAACATCAACCGGCTCTTCGGCATCTTGTTAATAGGTTAGTTCCGGAAAATGCATAAATATGACATATAATGTGCATAAAACATGTAGGTATCATCAATAAAGTGGCATGGAACATAAGAAATTATCGATACGTTGGAGACGTATCGGCATCCCCAAGCTTAGTTACGCTCGTCCCGAGCGAGGTAAAACGATAACAAAGATAATTTCCGAAGTGACATGCCATCATAATCTTGATCATACTATTTGTAAACATATGTAATGAATGCAGCGATCAAAACAAAGGTAATGACATGAGTAAACAAGTGAATCATAAAGCAAAGACTTTTCATGAATAGTACTTCAAGACAAGCATCAATAAGTCTTGCATAAGAGTTAACTCATAAAGCAATAAATCAAAGTAAAGGTGTTGAAGCAACACATAGGAAGATTAAGTTTCAGCGGTTGCTTTCAACTTATAACATGTATATCTCATGGATATTGTCAACATAGAGTAGTATAACAAGTGCAATATGCAAGTATGTAGGAATCAATGCACAGTTCACACAAGTGTTTACTTCTTAAGGTGGAGGGAGATAGGTAAACTGACTCAACAATAAAAGTAAAAGAAAGGTCCTTCAAAGAGGAAAGCATCGATTGCTGTATTTGTGCTAGAGCTTTTATTTTGAAAACATGAAACAATTTTGTCAACGGTAGTAATAAAGCATATGAGTTATGTAAATTATATCTTACAAGTTGCAAGCCTCATGCATAGTATACTAATAGTGTCCGCACCTCGTCCTACTTAGCTTGGACTACCGGATCTTTGCATGCCATGTTTCAACCAAGTGTCACAAAGGGGTACCTCCATGCCGCATGTACAAAGGTCTAAGGAGAAAGCTCGCATTTTGGATTTCTCGCTTTTGATTATTCTCAACTTAGACATCCATACCGGGACAACATGGACAACAGATAATGGACTCCTCTTAAATGCGTAAGCATGTAACAATGATTATTATTCTCATATGAGATTGAGGATATATGTCCAAAACTGAAACTTCAACCATGATTCATGGCTTTAGTTAGCGGCCCAATGTTCTTCTCTAACAATTTTGCATGCTCCAACCACTAAAATGATAGATCCTTCGGACAAGACGGACATGCATAGCAACTCACATGATATTCAACAATAGTTGATGGCGTTCCCCGAAGCATGGTTATCGCACAACAAGCAACTTAATAAAAGATAAAGTGCATAAGTACATATTCAATACTACGATAGTTTTTAAGGCTATTTTGTCCCATGAGCTATATATTGCAAAGGTGAATGATGGAATTTTAAAGGTAGCACTCAAGCAATTTACTTTGGAATGGCGGAGAAATACCATGTAGTAGGTAGGTATGGTGGACACAAATGGCATAGTGGTTGGCTCAAGGATTTTGGATGCATGAGAAGTATTCCCTCTCGATACAAGGTTTAGGCTAGCAAGGTTATTTGAAGCAAACTCAAGGATGAACCGGTGCAGCAAAACTCACATAAAAGACATATTGTAAACGTTATAAGACTCTACACCGTCTTCCTTGTTGTTCAAAACTCAATACTAGATATTATCTAGACCTTAGAGAGACCAAATATGCAAATCAAATTTTAGCAAGCTCTATGTATTTCTTCATTAATGGGTGCAAAGCATATGATGCAGGAGCTTAAACATGAGCACAACAATTGCCAAGTATCACATTATCCAAGACATTTTAGAATTACTACATGTAGCATTTTTCAATTCCAACCATATAACAATTTAACAAAGAAGAAACTTCGCCTTGAACATTATGAGTAAAGCCTAAGGACATATTTGTCCATATGCAACAGCGGAGCGTGTCTCTCTCTCACAAAGTGAATGCTAGGATCCATTTTATTCAAACAAAAACAAAAACAAAAACAAACCGACGCTCCAAGTAAAGAACACAAGATGTGATTGAATAAAAATATAGTTTCGAGGGAGGAACCTGATGATGTTGTCGATGAAGAAGGGGATGCCTTGGGCATCCCCAAGCTTAGACGCTTGAGTCTTCTTAAAATATGCAGGGGTGAACCACGGGGGCATCCCCAAGCTTAGAGCTTTCACTCCTCTGATCATAGTATATCATTCTCCTCTCTTGACCCTTGAAAACTTCCTTCACACCAAACTTCAAGCAAACTCATTAGAGGGTTAGTGCACAATTAATAATTCACACATTCAGAGGTGACACAAAAATTCCTTACACTTTTGGACATTGCATAAAGCTACTGGACATTAATGGATCAAAGAAATGAATCTAACATAGCAAAAGAGGCAATGCGAAATAAAAGGCAGAATCTGTCAAAACAGAACAGTCCGTAAAGACGAATTTAAAGCTGGCACCAGACTTGCTCAAATGGAAAAACTCAAAACTAATGAAAGTTGCGTACATATCTGAGGATCACGCTCGTAAATTGGCAGATTTTTTCGAATTTTCTACAGAGAACTGTGCCCAGATTCGTGACAGACAGCAATGCTGTTTCTGCGCAGCGATCCCAAATATAACATCAACTTTGACATAGAAACTTTACTTGGCACAAAAACATGATAAGGAGAGGTTGCTACAGTAGTAAACAACTTCCAAGACTCAACAAAACAAAAAATTGTTGTAGTAAAAACATGGGTTGTCTCCCATAAGCGCTTTTCTTTAACGCCTTTCAGCTAGGCGCAGAAAGTGCAAATCAAGTAACATCAAGAGTAGAAGCATCAACATCATTACCAGGGGTGTTGGGAGTTTTCTCAACCAAGCATAGTATATTTGATATATAAGTTTTAGCGTCTCCCTTTTCATTAGTCTTAGGCTTGCTACTCTCATCGAACAAATTTTCAGGAACAAGCCAAGCATAGTTATTTTCTAGTGCATCATTCATAGCTAGGAGTTTACATGGTATTGGTGCTTTGATCTCCCCACCATCATTAATATTATTAGTGTACCTTATTCTATCCATGTCCATTTTTTCAAGGAGACCAATAAAATTGGTATGAGAGCCTAGCATATTAAATTTAGCAAAAACCTTTCTAGCCTCTCTTGCTAGACCACCAAATTCTCTAAGAAGGGTTTCTAAAACAAAATCTTTCTTTTCCCCCTCTTTCATATCACCAAGTGTAAGAAACATGTGTTGGATTATAGGATTGAGATTAACAAATTTAGTTTCCAACATGCGAACTAAAGCAGCAGCAGCAATTTCATAGGTAGGTGCAAGTTCTACCAGGTGTCTATCTTCAAAATCTTCAGTAATACTAACATGATTGAAAGTGTGGATTTTGTACACCCAAGCATGGGTGTGGGTGTACTCTTTGCCGTTGATTGAGGCCTGGAGATTCGTGCTTAGGCTGGCAGGGTGAAATATTTTCCTCCACTTCTCTCATTTTCATGTCACGTCGGTAGCTTCTTTTCTCCCGGCTTTTTGCCGCGCGACACGGTACCTGCTGTTCGTGTCGGGGACAGGAGACGTGCTGACTATCAGAAAGTACTAGGGTCCCGTCCTCCATCCCAACCTCTCTCCTCCGTGTTTCCTCATGCTGTAGCCACCGGCGTCGCAGGGAGTTGTCGACACCGCGTCGCAGGGAGTACATCCAACTCGACACCGCGCCGCCGACGCGCATAAAGCTCTCGCCTTCGCCGTCCCTGTGCGCCGTCGCCGCTGTCGCCAGGGAGCCGTCCACGCCGCCGACGCGCCGTGCGCCATGCGCCGCCAATGCGCAGATAGAGCCTTCGCCGAGCGCCGCCCCCGTGCGCCGTCGCCGCCATCGCCAGCGGAGCCATCCGCGCCGCCGACGCGCAGATAGAGTACGTCCTCACCATGCGCGTCCCCGTGCGCCGTCGCCGCCATCGCCAGCGGGCCGTCCACACCGCGCCGCCGACTTGCAGGTACAGTTCGCCGTCGACCTGCGCCGTGCGTGGTGCGCCGTGCGCCGTTGCCGTCTCCCCATTTCCTTAGAGATTGTACTAACGGCCATGCGTGTTTGCGTGCAGGCAAGCCGCAGGGGCAATAACAGCGCGGACTGTTCCCCAAAGTTTGGAAGGGGATGAATCCTCAAGTTTCTTCTCCCCTGTACCCGAGTACATCGGCTCGCTGATTCCTCCTCCGGGCACTGCGCAAGGTGGCGAATCGAGCGTCCCCGCCCAAGCAGGCAACACCGTCGCCGAGGGAATAGGTGCTGCAGGCTCTGGCTTCGACGCCGTGTCCGGGGAAGAAGGGTTGAGTCACGAAGGGTTCGGCACTTCGGCGGCGACGAGCTGGGCTGCAGCATGGACGAGCGCCTGTCTCCAGATGTCGACGGTGCCGCTGCCCCATGTGCTACAAGCGTCTGCGTCCAAGAGGGGGCCGGCGACGATGATGACGCCAGGATCGGGAAGTCGAGTTCAAAAACAAAAAAAAGTAAGATCATACAGCCTGTACTATTATGTCAATTCCAATTCACTGCAAGATTCAAGTAGCGTAGCAAATTTTATGAGGCGAAATAATCAAAGCATGGGCTTCCGATTTCCGCTCTGTACCACTTCATCCGGCTTTTCTGCTTATATCGCGTTGCATCTTTTGTAGACAAAAACTATTCGTACATGCTTCAATTTTCTGCCCAGATTTCTGCCCAGTTTTTGCGCGGCGAGACATGCTTTTTTGCTTTTAGTAGATGATGTTGTGATGCTGCATACACCAACAAAACAACCCGAATGGCATCTTGTAGACATAAAACTGTAAAGACATGCTTCGATTTCCTGTCCAGTTTTGTGCGGAGACATGCTTTTTTTTTTTGCTTAGTAGATGATCTTGTGAATTCACTCATTAAGCTTTTGCGATCGTGTTCGTATGTACTCCCTCCGTTCCTTTTTAATTGACTCGGATTTAGTACAAACTTGTACTAAATTCGAGTCAATTAAAAAAGAACGGAGGGAGTAGGTTTAGAGGTCGGAAAGGATCTGATGTTTGAGTTGGGCCACCTAGAGATATTGAAGCAGTGGAATTGCTTTCAGGTTTGATATTGATCCTGAAGGTAGAATAAAGAATCTCATATGGACATCTGGTCGAAGCAGGCGGCAGTACACATGCTTTGGCGATGTTGTTGTTTTTGACACAACTTACACCACAAATCTTTACAAGATGCCATTCGGGTTGTTTGTTGGTGTCAATAACCACTTCCAGACCGTGATATATGGTGGTATCCTCATGTCAGAGGAGACAATAGAAGGATTCAATTGGGGATATACAGAATTTGTATCTCTTATGGGAGGCAAAGCTCCATTAACAACGTTGACTGGTACTGTATTGCAACCCTGGTGTCCATTTTTTCGCACAACAAAAATTCAAATGTTGGTGTTCTTCATTTGACATACTTGTCACTGTCTTTTTTTGGCAGATCAATGCCGGGCCATGGAGGTGGCTATCGGCATGACTCTTGCCAACACTGCATCCCAGACTGGTGGTGTATCTAAGAAGACTATAATTACTTTGTTATGTATTTGCTTGCTCCAATTTGGCTTGTAATCGAAATGGTAGTTTCCTAAGATTATTGTGAGCTGGACCATACTCGGTATGGCTCTTTTGAATGTATTACCAGACTGGTGGTGTATCTAAGAAGACTATAATTACTTTGTTATGTATTTGCTTGCAAAAATGTTGTGAGATCGGGGGTTTCCTCTTGGTTTGAAAACTGGGAAGAAAATATCTGCCCCTCTCGTCCTTTACCTCGAGTATTGGCTACAGGATGTAGCACAAGATAAAGTATAGCAGGTGGCCAAACAATACTGCGGGAGAATGGTATGTTCATCTCCGTATGCATCTGGCAAATGAAAAAAATCTGGTATCAGTCGTGTACAGGATGTACGGTATCGGGTGTTTCAAACAATGCCAACATGATTTGAAACATGGGAAAAAAGCTCCATACTAATCATGCCCTGTGAAAAAATGTTCCATGCTAAACAGAACTCATATTTGGTGTACTGTGATCCGTATGGTTAGGAGTCTTGTACTATAAAAAATGTTTCACCTGGCAGAAAGTCTCTTGGGCACACTGAACATCAGAGGTATAATGTGTCTGTGGTCTACATAAGAGTCTACATAAAGTTCTAATCCAAACGCTGAGTATTCAGCCCATTCTTGTAATAACAAAAATGTGATTCCCCTTGAAGACATTCAAAATAATAAAAACATCACATGGCTTGGCGGATTCAACTTGATCCGAATTTGGCTTAAAACATAATTGGAGCAGTAGGTTCAAAAGATCATTCGGCCGGGAGACAGGTTCTCACATTACAAAGCACACATCGTACAGTTTCAGGTCAGCACGATAGTCCTAACAACACAAAACAACTCCAGCCCACCCCAGCACAGTAAGGATCATCTTAGTATGCCGGGTAATGTCTTTGGTGTCTAGTCCTCAATAGTGTGGACGAAGATTGATGGTACCTTCCCTTTGTTCTCCTTGATGGACATCATTTCATATAGCATGTTCTCTGAACTGGTTGATAGCCTCCTGCAGTATTACCGAGTGTCAGACTCGTCGCATGAGCAATATGAGATTTTATACCTTACAGTGTACATATAAGGTGGAATGATGCTGTGTACAGAGCTGAACAGTTTGTTGCTTACCGGAGTGGGTTCATCAGTAAACTTTTTTCCGTCAAAGTTGATGAGGTTGAACAATGTGTAGAGCCCAGACTACTCTCTACATTTAAAAAAATGTAACATACTGGTGAATAGGATGCAATATATAGCAAGTAAAAGTAGAGCTCGGTAGCAAATTTATGTCCAGGGGAACAAAGAAGGATTACAGGCTGGCTGTCAAACTGTCACTTTTAACCACAGAGATGCTTCATTTCTCCCATTCCGGGTTCCATCCGTCGAAAAAAAGCTCTATGCAGTTGGCGAGGGCGGCATGCAGCCTCTCGATTGTGGGGCGATTTGCCTCAAGTGTTTCATCCTCAGATGTCGTGGCGGACATGGGGCCCAATATGCTGGTTTTCTGCATTTTCATGTCCCACGCGTATGCACACCATGATCTTGGACTACGGAGATGGATCATTATCTGCAAGTTAGTGGTGATCATTAGCATGGCCAAGAATTGTATGTTTTATTGGCAGAATATCAAATGAACTCCGTTACCTGGCGACATCTATGAATTTCTGACTCAGACCCCCCAAGTGTGAGCTGGTTCCGGACTGGTGCATTTTCTGAAGGATTGGCATTTCCAAGGACATGCATCTGGTGTGGAAAAAAAGAGAACTGAATTATTTTCTGTCAAAATATCATACTGTCAGCCAACTACTAGATGCGAGTAACAGAATAATGAGAATGTGCATGTACCGCAAAGTCAGATTCCAAAATTAGCCTGAAGATGAGACCATCTAGGTACATCCCCGGTCAAGTTGCTGGATGTGGCGGATGGCAATATCGAACACATCATAACCCCGACATTATTTACAGGTGAATGCAATTTGCATGACCAACCCTTCGATCTTGATGTACCTTGGATGGTTGTGAACCAACCATGTTCTGTCCATATTTTACAGAATGTAAGCCCCAGGAAAAATGAGGAAAATCTTATTCAAGTATGAGCGACATAGGATTGACGGTGTACCTTTCTAATTCAGTAGATGCTGTTGTGGAGGGGAGAGCCAGTCATACAAGCTGTGTGTTAGCTCTTAGTCTCGTGCAGGATGTTTGACACCAATTGCCCATGGGGATCGCATCCTCCAGCGGAGCCGCACCCGCCGCCGCCCCCGCCCCCGCGGCCCCATCCTGCGGCGGAGCCGCACCCGCTGCCGCATCGGTCCCCGCCGCCGCATCCTACGGCTCTGGCGCTTCCGCCGCCGCCCTTGAATCCGGCGCCGCCGCCTCCGCCGCCGGTGCTGCTGCGCAGCGTAGACTGCGACATGCTGCTGCTCCGGTTGAGAGTGGAGAGATGATGGTGGACGAGAATGGAATCGGGAGGAGCGGCTGCTGTCGGCCGTGTCGGGTGAGAGGGGAGACGCAGCAGCGGGATGGTGGACTCAAAGCCGTGTCTGATGGCTTTCTGCTACTGTTTAAGGGACCCACCAACTTTACAGAAAAGAGGGAAAAAGAGCAAATAACTTCTCTCACCTAGCATCTTTGTCCGAATCTCAAAGCATCCAACGGCTTCGGTAACACCCACACCCATGCTTGGGTGTACAAATGTATTTCCGTTGAAAAATTCTTCTATATTATTTCTCCCAACTATGGACCCATGTCCTACCGGTATGTCTTTTGTGGTAAAATTAAAAGGAAACATGATGCAATAAGCAAAAAGTAAACTAGGCGAATAAAGTAAAGACAAGTAACTAATTTTTTTTGTGTTTTTGATATAGAGAGCAAGACAGTAAATAAAGTAAAACTAGCAACTAATTTTTTTGTGTTTTGTTTAGGTGCAGCAAACAAAGTAGTAAATAAAATAAAGCAAGACAAAAACAAAGTAAAGAGATTGAGAAGTGGAGACTCCCTTGCAGCGTGTCTTGATCTCCCCGGCAACGAGCGCCGGAAAACGAGCTTGATGCGCGTAAATGTACACGTCCGTTGGGAACCCCAAGAGGAAGGTATGATGCGTACGGTAGCAAGTTTTCCCTCGAAAGAAACCAAGGTTTATCGAACCAGGAGGAGCCAAGAAGCACGTTGAAGGTTGATGGTGGCGAAATGTGATGCGGCGCAACAACGGGGATTCCGGCGCCAACGTGGAATCTGCACAACAAAACCAAAGTACTTTGCCCCAACGAAACAGTGAGGTTGTCAATCTCACGGGCTTGCTCGTAACAAAGGATTAAACGTATCGAGTGGAAGATGTTTGCAAAGAAAACGAGTAAAACACAATTGCGATAGATTGTATGCTATGTAAAGAATAGGACCGGGGTCCACAGTTCACTAGAGGTGTCTCTCCCATAAGATTAAAGCATGTTGGGTGAACAAATTACGGTCGGGCAATTGACAAATAGAGAAAGGCATAACAATGCATGTACATGATATGATAAATATAGTGAGATTTAATTGGGCATTACGACAAAGTACATAGACCGCCATCCAACCGCATCTATGCCTAAAAAGTCCACCTTCAGGGTTATCATCCGAACCCCATTCGGTATTAAGTTGCTAAGCAACGAGACAATTGCATTAAGTATGGTGCGTAATGTAATCGACAACTACATCCTTAGACATAGAATCAATGTTTTATCCCTAGTGGCAACAGACACATCACAACCTTAGAACTTTCCGTCACTCGTCCAGGTGTCAATGAAGGCATGAACCCACTATCGAGCATAAATACTCCCTCTTGGAGTTAAGAGCAAAAACTTGGCCGAGCCTCTACTAATAACGGAGAGCATGCAAGATCATAAACAACACATAAACAATAGATTGATAATCACCATAACATAGTATTCTCTATCCATCGGATCCCGACAAACACAACATATAGTATTACATATAGATGATCTTGATCATGTTAGGCAGCTCACAAGATCCAACAATAAAGCACAACAAGGAGAAGACGACCATCTAGCTATCGCTATGGACCCATGGTCCAGGGGTGAACTACTCACTCATCACTCCGGAGGCGATCATGGCGATGAAGAGTCCTCCGGGAGATGAATCCCCTCTCCGGCAGGGTGCCGGAGGCGATCTCCTGAATCCCCCGAGATGGGATTCGCGGCGGCGGCGTCTCTGGAAGGTTTTCCGTATTGTGGCTCTCGGTACTGGGGGTTTTGCGACGGAGGCTATTTGTAGGCGGAAGGGCAACGCGGGGGGCCACACGAGGGCCCCACACCCTAGGTCGGCGCGGCCAGGGCCTGGGCCGCGCCGCCCTATGGTGTCGGTGCCTCGTGGCCCCACTTCCTTCCCTCTTCGGTCTTCTGGAAGCTCCGTGCAAAAATAGGACCCTGGGCGAAGATTTCGTCCAATTCCGAGAATATTTCCTTACTAGGATTTCGAAACCAAAAACAGCGTAGAACAAAGAATCGGCTCTTCGGCATCTTGTTAATAGGTTAGTTCCAGAAAATGCATAAATATGACATATAATGTGCATAAAACATGTAGGTATCATCAATAAAGTGGCATGGAACATAAGAAATTATCGATACGTTGGAGACGTATCAAGCCCGAGAGCTTTTTATGACTTTCTTCCAATTTCCTATAATTGCTAGTTAGCAACTCAAGTTGAGCTCTCAACTCAACATTTTCCTTTAGGATAGATGCTTCACAAGAAGTAGAGTTAGTAGCACAAGCATCAACAATAGTTTTCTCATTTTCATGCTTATAGGATTCAAATTTTTGTGTGAGCATAAAATTAGTATGCTTCTCATCTTTTAGCTCATGCTTGAGGAGAGTGAATCTCATTTCCCCATTTTCAACATGGGACTCCAACTCCACTATGGTTTCCCTATATTTACTCAAGGTATCCATAGAGTGTTCGAGATTAGCACGAGCTTCTTTATTACCATGAAGAGAAGCATATACCATTGCCATATTATGCACCAAGATATTATATTCTTCATCATTATCATCATCATCACTCTCATCATTAGAGGAAGTGTTAGGAGTCAAAGTAGGAGATACCTTTGATCCATTTGCCATAAGGCACATGTGCATACCGGAGGATGAAGATGAAGAAATTCGTGAATCCTCATTTGAAAACATGTCTTGATCCATAGAGTGTTCGGTTTTCTCTACATTGTTAGTCAACAAACAACTAGAGGAAATAGAAGCATTTTGATTATGGGAGCAAGACAAGGCAAGCATATCATCATGGGATTTATGTAAGCAATTTGCACATGATATGCAAGGACTATCAACACAAGCATGTAAATTATTTTTAACGCTAGATGTGTTTAAGTCCAAAGAGGAAGTATTGCAATGAGATAGAGATGAAGAATCATCACTATTGAGCACAATATCAACATTGCGATATTCCTCACCACTCACCATATCATTACCTCGTGTCTTGCTACACGTTGGTGAAGTGGAAGAAGATGGTAACTCATCACGGCCGGAGGTGGAAGCAACTTGGAGCTCTTCATGATGTGAAGGGGAAGAGAGCTCCTCGGAGACACCACCAACCAAATGAGAAGTGGATCCACCAAACATTTCCTTAAGCTTGATCCACATCTCATGAGACGATTTTCGCTTTATATATATCAAGAACCCATGAAAATCTGGTCTCAAAGAGAATACAAGCTCATTAGATACTTGAGCTTCAAGATGTAAGTTTTTCTCATCCTCTAAAGATAGATTTTGAGGGTCCATCGGAGGAGAAAAACCTACATCTAGAAATTGTTCAATGTTTGGACACAAGGTCCGAAGTTTGCAAAGCAAGCAATTTCGCCACAAAAGATAATTTGTGCCAACAAAGATAATTGTGTCATTGTGCACTAAGTTACTAGCCGACATCTTTACTCTCAAGGCGGTGAAGCCTTAAACAAGGAGAGACCTTGCTCTGATACCAATTGAAAGATCGAGATGTCGCCTAGAGGGGGGGGTGAATAGGCAATTACAAACTCTTGCGGATTTGTCTTGTAAGAATGCGGAATTAAACTAATGTTTAGTTTACAAGCACAAACCCTAAATATGCTAAGCTCAACTAAGTGTGACAATGGCAACTAGAGCTAAGCAAGATAGGCACAAGATATATGTAGCACAAGTGATAGCAAGATATATGTACTTCAAGCACGATGGCTATCACAAGGAAAGAGAGCTCGGGTATAGAAATAACCGAGGCACGCGGAGACGAGGATGTATTCCCGTGTTCCCTTGCTTTGCAACAAGGTACGTCACGTTTGGAGGAGTGGAGGTCCCACGAAGGATTCCCGCGCCACGAAGGCTCAGCCCTATTCTCCGAACCACACCCACGAAGGATAATGGCCCTTTCCTTATGGTTAGCTTTTCCTCCGCTCCGGAGATGGCAAGCTCCACAACCACTTCACAAGCTCCACGAAGGAGAAGCCCGGGCCTCTTCACAATCTTCTTGAAGAGATCACCGGAGCACCAACCGCCAAGCCAACTAGGAGGTTTCCCTCCAAGAGTAACAAGCTCACGGTCTCTCACTCGAACTAATCGTGTTGGAGAGCTCAACACTATGCAATGATGCAAAGCAAGAACACTAGAGGTGTTCAAATCCTTCACTCTCAAATCCCACCAAAGCAACGAATGCTAGGATGAGATTGGAGAGGAAGAACAAGGGGGAAAGTCAACCAAAGACTCCAAGATCTAGATCCCAAGAGATTCCCTCACTTAGAGAAGAAATGGTTTGGTGGAAGTGTAGATCTAGATCTCCTCTCTCAAATCCTCAAATATGAGCAAGAATGGTTGGAGGAATCAAGGGAGAGAGCAACTTCTTCAAATGCAACAATGGAGGTGAGAGAAAGGGGAAGAAGCTATTGCTCAAGGTGGAAGAAGGGCTATTTATAGTCTAGGGAGAAAAATAACCGTTGGGAAAGAAACGGGGTGAAAAACGCATAAAATTCGGGCGTAAAAGAGGCCGGCCGGCTGCCGGGCCGGCCGACCGGCCCGGGCGTTGAGGAGCCCGGTCGGCAGTCCGGTCCGACCGGCCCAGCAACCGGGTGCGGCCGTGGCGCACCGGGCGGCGGAAGGCTCGAGGCCGCGCGGGAGCAGCCGGGCCGCGTGGGCGGCGGCGGCACAACGAGCCGCATGGGCGGCGTGGAGCCGGGCCGCGCGGGGCGCGGACGGGGCGCGGGCCGGATGGGGGCGGGCGGCCCGGTTACGGTCCGGTCGGACCGGAGGGCTGGCTGGGCTGGCCGGTGCGTGGGCCGGTGGCTGCCCGGTCGACCGGGTGGGCCGGCGTGCGGCCCGGCAGGCCGGGCGGCAACCGGCTGCCTTCCCTCTTTCTTTCTTTTCTTTTTCTTTTTCCTTTTCTTTAATAACTATTGCTCCCGAACTCCGATTGACATGAAACAAATTCTGTTGGAAAGATAATAACAAATGCCATCCAATAGAAAGTGCAAACTCAAGAAATTGTAGGAGGGGATTTTATCATGAATATAAAAGGGTAGAACCTTATATCATGAATAACCGGTAAAATCACCCATCCTCGAAAACGCAATAGAAGATGCATGCGAACTCCGTTTTCGATGAACTTGGGCTTGTTGTAAAGCTAGCAACAAGCTCAAGAACCTCACATAGAGAAACACCAAGAAGCAATAAGGATATGCAAAGTATGCAAAGGGTTGAGCTCCCTAAGACGATGTGATCAAGTTATCCAACCGAAAGCCCCTCTTAATAGTGCGGCTATCTATCCTATAATCCGGTCTCCCAACATCCACCTTGAGACCGGTAAAGGAAAACCTAGCAAGGCCATACCTTTGCCTTGCGCATCCCGCTTGACCTTGATGATAACTCTTCAAGCTTCACTCAAGCCGGAATGCCTCACTTGACCAATGTTGCTTCGTGAAGACTCACAAATGCTCCCCCATACACTATGATGGGAAAGCTCCATTGATACACATCTTCACTAGTCCATTATCACCAAATGGATGGCAAGCTTCAAGCATGTGATTCACTTGAGATGCTCATCTTGAACTTGCCCAACTCAACCTTGTATCTTCACATACTCACATAAGATAGAGCATGGCTAATATTGAGTTCCACATAAGAACTCCATCTTCATTTCTTCTTATTGATCATATCACATATATATATCTTCATACCGATGATCTTGATGCCAATACACAAGATATACCTTTATCTTCATGGCATCCATACTTGAATCCAACACATGGAGAGCAAGTAGTACCTATGGAATATTCCTTCATATAAACTCACTGAAAACATTAGTCCATAGGGGTTGTCATTAATTACCAAAACCACACATAGGGGCAATGTACCCTTACACTTTTCGAAGGAAGTGGTTGAGTGGTTCCCAACGGGTTGCGTCTATGTTCACCTTGTTATGATCTTGCTCGTGCTTCTGCCATGTACTGACCCTAGGTATCAAAATAGTTCTACTAGAGATACTTCATTAGGCTGAAACTTTGAATAGTTCGAAAATTCAACTATGGATAGTGCCATTTAGTGTGTGCATATGTTTTTTTTTCCAACTTTACCATAGGACCCTATACTAAAAGATCAAAAATAAAAGTTATGTTGGTGCTGTTAAATCCTCGACTTAGCATGTACTTCCTAATTTATTAGTATGATGCTTAATAGACTGGTAATAAACTAATAATCATGTACGTGCAACGTGCATCTCCTTTAAAAGTCATATAGGAACAATTCCAAAACATATTCTTACACCAAACTACATAGAAATGTAATGGAACTTTTGAGAAAACAGTAGTTAATATTTTTAACATTGCTGGACCAAATATACGTGGCAATGCTATTGCATAGCTCATTGACAGCTTGCAACATAACACCATTAATTCTGGCATTGGTTTATGAAAGCTCCCAAGAAGAGTCATCAGTTTAATTTGACAAACTATTGCAATGCTAGGAACAGGGTTTACAACAGATACATGTAGTGCGAAAATCATTAGGATTGCATATCTTGTCGAAAATCTTCATCCAAATATCATAGGCTCAGTATTCTCGTCAGATGCAACACATGGTTCGCCTAACCGATGACCATTCATTTGGCCTCATTATCGTCTGCCAACATCTTTGTTGCAATTAAACAACAAATGGTAAGAGTTGGGATGTCAAAATAACATGTACCAAAAAATATATTTCTAAGTTTTGTAAGAATAAGTATGTAATAATAATTCAATACCCCCATCACGGCACTAGAAAGGATGATATGATGCGCAACAAGGACCGGTGTTTACTGGGGTTGCCTCTTGCGGTGCAATGAGAATACCTCCAGGATGCTAAGCCACTTGTCATAGTGCATGGAAATCAAAACACTTTCTAGCCACCTTATAAAATATCCAAATGGGTTAAGAAAATAAGCACACTAATTTTTAAATCAAGTTCACATAAGAGGTAAGGCTGCAGTTTTTTCCGCCAGGCTGGTATAGGTGGATTGAATCTATGCTAGCCCTGATTGGATTTGTGCCAACATTTGAGAAAAAAAATTATTTTGACAATAGAGTGGAAGTTGCATTTCCATGTAATGAAAAACATAACATTCAAAGTCAAATCTATACGACAAAATCGCTAAAGGAATGATGTGTTCTAGATATAAATAAACTCATTCATCAAATTTGATCAATGATTGTAAAAAAGTGAAACTTTGACAATTATGTTTCAATTGTATTCATCTTTGCAATAAACGGGTCGACTTGATGGAGACGCCACACAACAATGAGCTAGTAATTTTCTCATAGCACATGTCAGAACTAAATCACACAAACACCGCGCGTAAGCCCTTGCCACGCCTTATCCAATATCCATGTTTCTCCATTCCTTGACTCCTCAACGACAAACTCTAGTTTCAGTGTCAAAATAATAATTCTCCATCCATTCATTATCCAAAGTCATTTTTAGTCTTGCCTTGGGCCGAACCCTTTTAGGATTGACCAAGTTTGTGTACAAAATATCAACATATCATGTTTTCATAATACATTTGACATCTTGTTCTATAAGCTCGGTCAAACATAATCATGTTTGGTCTAGCTAAGACACAAGTAAGTAGCCTTGTATACACGAATGGAGTAAAATAAAACGGTGTCATTCTTTCTAATGTTTTATTGTACGTGCACTATAGCCAGTGAAGTAAAATAACTAGTAAGCGGAAACAATTTGTCCATTTCTGAAAGAGCAAGAGTTGATCGGTGATTTGTCTGTATAGTACTTCACAACCAAACTTTCGTTTTTTTTTTTTGATTTGAGAACAATATACCTGGGCATGTGTCGGGCCAGCCCGAGGTAGGCCCGACGCAAAAAAATCCGGCCCAAGCCCGGCCCGAGCCCGGCCCGAGCCCGACCAAATTCCCACCAAGCCCGTCGGGCCGGGCCGTAGTGTTAAAGTGCGTTTTCGGGCTACCCAGGCCCGGCCCAGCAGTCGGGCCAACATTTCTGGCCCAGGCCCGAGTTTTTCAGGCCGGGCCCGGGCCGGGCCGTCGGGCCGGGCTGCCCATGGCCAGATATAGAGAACAACGACCAAACTTTCGTGAGAGAACTACTAGAAGTCTAGAACACAGTGAAGCAAATTTGACCCTCGACCAAAGCTGTGCAAAAAGAGATTACTCGTCAAATGGATCGGCAGAGGGCCATCAGCCCATCATATGCCATACAAACGGGCCGGGGTAGCGTACCAATCAGATTTTCTTTTAACTTTTCGAACTCCCATTTTCCCGTCTCGTGTCCGTTCTATCAGCAGAAAGCCCCCTCCCGTCCGCCGCCAGCTGACTCTCCGTCGGCGAAGGCGCAGCTCATCGTGTCCTCCTCTTCGCGCGTGAGGTCGCGCCCCCCTACGGCGATGCAGGCCGACGGCGGTGAGGGGGACCCGGAGGAGTTCAAGGAATTCACTGATCAGCAACTGCAGTCGAAGGTCACGCGCCTGCGCGCTCTCCGTTCCCGTACAGCCGACGGCGGAGAGAAGGTGGGGAGGATGATCTACCGGGTGGAGAAGGAGCTTGATCGCCGCCGCGCTGCCGGGCCAACGAAGGTGAGCGAAATCTGGGTTTTGCGCAATCCTTTCCGGGGCCATGTTCTGCAAACTGCGCAGGGCACCGGCTGCTTTCCCTATTCGTGCATGCAAAGATTATCCGTAGTTTGATTGGGCTTTGGGTAGTTATGGAGTTGTTGGTCTGTATCATGGTTTTCTTCTCCTATATGGTTTTCTGGATTTAATTTGGGGTTTGGGGTGAGGTTCTGGGCTAAACAAAGAATTTTTTAGTTGCTTTCAGCTATTGAAACTGCACTCAATAGTTCACTAAAAATGGAAATTGCACTGAACAGGATGAGGGGGGCCCGGATGGATTCAAGAATTTTACCGATCAGGATCTGCGGTTGAAGAGCAAGAGGTTGCATGCTCTCGATGGGAGTACACCCAAAAGTGGCAAGAAGTTGCGGAAGCTTGTATGTCCAGTGGAGAAGGAGATTGATCGCCACCACTCTTCTGGGGTGAGCAAAATGCATGATTTTGGCGCATCGTTCTTTAGAGGCTTTTCTGGGTTTACCCTATGAGAGTTTAGAACGAGGTTCTGGGTTACAAAAATGGACTTTCAGTTGCTTTCACTATCGAAATTGCACTGAATTAAAAAAAAAACTCCACCCTTGGAGGAAGAAGCCCGGAGACATTTTTTAGGTCAAGTAAAGGCCCCGAACAACACCAGGCCCGCCAGCAAAGGTGGCGCACTGAGCAGCATGTCACGCACGGGGGCATCACACAATGAGGAGCCTCTTTTTTATGACAAAGGCGGGACGGTTTGGCCGTTTCCTTAAGATCATAAAATAAAAGAATATAAGAAAAAAGAGTAAATATAGAAGAAAGAATTTGATTAAAAATAGATAAGACGAACGAAGAAGCGAGAAAAGAAAAGTCAATGGTCACATCTGCAGGCAAAAAGTAAACAGCCTTGAGGCAATATCCTCTCGGGCGAGATAAACCATCTCAAAAAAAAAAAATTCAGTTCTCATTGACTATCCGGCAGTTTTGTACCTTCCACCACCAATACTCGTGGGGAGATAAGTCATTAGCGAGACCAGGTGGAATAGAATCCAACTCTAAATAATACCCCTCACACACGCGTTGGTCCGATGATTTGTTTGCCATTGGCCTATGGTATAGAGTGTTTACCTTTTTTTTTGAGAAACAGGGTTCAAGACCTTGTCGGTAGCCCCACTCCCGGAGGTCTTACCGCCGCGCTGGACACATTGGATAGTTCACCAAAAAGGAAATTGCATTTAATAGTGAATAAATAAATTAACTCCTTTTGGAAGTGTACGACTTCCATGTTACAAGATATATTCTAGAAATCGTAATTATTAACCTGAGATGATTGGTAAGCATTGTCACCTGTTTCTTCATATATTTTTATGTTGAACATGATAAAATTGTGGTTGACTAAAGGGAGTATTTTAGCAGCTGACTCATGTTCTACCTTTTCTTGACAGTAAGTTTATTTTGTTTTCAGTAGGTGAATTTATAACTACTAGCTAGTAGTTTAGCCTTAGGTGATGTGGGTTTAGAAGTTTCGATGCTGATTGATTTCATGTAAAAGATATCTATTTATGACAATGAGTGCTCATGAATGACATTACTTGACGCGCTCCAGTCAGTGGCGGAGCTGCACCATCATCATATATTCATATAAGGGGCCAAAAGATTTAAATGAGAGTTGTTGGGTGCAGTTTGAATTATTTTGTAGTTTGAAAAAAGTGCTAATCTTTACTATCTGAAGTGCCACTGTCAATATCCTTGTACTCTTGATTAATTCTAAATTCATGGTTTACTATCTGAAGTGCCATTGTCAATAGCCTTCTTCTCTTGATTAACTGCAGATTTATGCTCTCCCCTTTTATATTCAGTCAAGGAAAGTATATATTTCCTTTTGTTCATGACAGTTCGAAGCTATGACTATAGATCTGCAATCAAATAGCTAAGTTGGCAAATAAACAGCTTATGCCAAACATCTATTTTGCATGATGTTTCATTAAAATCTGGAATGAGTTTGCCGCATCAGTCATTTTGTGTTATGTTATGGACATGTAAAGGAGATACTTTGTCTCCACATTCAGGACAACTAACAAGGAATAAATTATTTTCCAGAATTTTCAATTTTATTATATTCCAGAGTGGTATCATTGGTTATCCTTATATATTCGTACTTGTTAGCTTATTTCATACATGTCCTGAATTAAGGTTTTCTTTACTCATTCTAGGTTGAGACAGGTCATATACAGAAGGCGCAGACACCCAGTGTGGATGATCCCTACGCCTCCGGTAATATTTATGCATCTATTTGTTCTTATGAAATGCACGTCATTAGTAATATCGCAGACATATTCTGTTTTCTTTTCTTGTACCTAGCTGATGGCCAGCTGAAACCCATATGGATAACTTCATGTAGAAGAAGGCCAAAAGACATGGCTTGAAGGTGATTAGGGCATCAGAGGGGGTGCTAACTATAGGCTAGTTCATTATATTGATAATAAATACATGCTATTCCATATTCCCGAAAAGAATACATTATATCCCTTGCATACGAATTTCTTGATGTGATCCCTAGGAAATTATATCTATATCTAATGAAACTTATCTCCAATACAATTTATATATCTTTTTGTCGAACACATATAAATGGCTGTCATTTCTATTAGAAGACCCCAAGATGGCACAAAGTGTTACAGCCAAAGTAGCGAGCAAAAAGAAAGCCTATAGCTAACTCAAGAAACGTAACCATACAAAAGCATAACTAGATACGCATATTCTAGTGCACCAGCTGCCAACAGTGATAACAAACCAACCAGTGGGTGAAAGGCCGAAGATGCATAATAGGGAAACTGAGTCACCTGATATTCCCAAGCCTCAAGCAGGAAAGTAGCTCAACTCTACTTTATAGGAAAAGGGAAGTTCTTTTGACGTAAAAGGGAAGTTTTTATACTGGATAGTGGCGGTCATCTGATCGCGATATTTTTATATACTACCTGAAACTCATATAAATTTTTGGCTGGACAATTTGAGGATGTTTCCCTTTTCTAGACAGTCTTGTGATGCTTTAGTTGAGTTTTTTGAAGGAAATTTTCTAATTTACTTTGCACTGCAGTGCCACAAGGGGAGAACACAAGTAATCATGCTCCTCCCGTTAACAGCGAGGCTACTGATGGTGGCTTAAACCCTTTTGCCTCTACTAATCCGGAGGGAGAAGGTGCAACAGGTACTAACCTAGGGGTTGAAGAAGTTGAACCCACAACATCCACATTCTCAGGACAGAAACGAGATGACACTGGAACGAAAGACGAGCAGAGTCAGACCGCGGGGGTACGTGAGACCAACCTAGAATTCAAGATAAAGAAAACACAAGAACTGGTGGAAGAAGTTAAAGTTAAGGAGACACCCAAGCAGGAGGATAGATTCACAATTGAGAACTGTGTGGCTGTGTTGGAGGCAATTAAAGAGCTCACTGATATGGAGAAGGCGAAGGCGTTAAAACTCTTCAAATGCAGGCTGAACCGCGAAATATTTATGACCACGAAGAGTGCAACTGTACGGCTCATATGGTTGAGAAGTGAAATTTATGCTTAGGTATGCTCACTGAATCCCTTCTTTTAACCGTCCTAATATAATTGCCATGCCTCTAAATTCATATCCAGTTGTAGATTTTTCATAACAAAGGGCCCTCAATGCAAGTACCTTCTTGGGGTTGTCATGGCAAATCAATGGAAAACGTGAGCTGAACTACTTTGGTAGTTGAGCATTTTAATTCAGCTCGGGGATAATAGCATGAACTTCTACTGATCTATTTTCGCTACAAACACACATTTGTATCTTGAATTTTTTATGCACAATGTCCATATGTTGGTGTAGAGTCTATTTGCTAGTATTTTTTTGTTAGCACTTGGGAATAGTCTCAAAGTGTTGTATACCTGTAGATAATTTAGCTATTCGTTTTTATAATATTTTCCACTAGTAGAAATTTTGGAACTTTGAAACCAAAACCAGCCCAGCTCATCTCATTTCAACTTCGCATAATTCATATCTATCCGATTTATTATATTGTAAATATATTTAATAGAACAAAGTTCAGGTTGTTTGCTAGTACAATACTAGTACATTAGTGTATATATAGCTAACTACGCCCAAGATTTTATAATGTTCTCAGATTGTGTACATCATCTGTCCCTAACTTCCTACTGATCTACTTAGGTAAGAAACATTCTGGCAGTCTTGTGTTTGTTTTGCACAATGTCAATGCTCAGATATTGGAAAATACTATTTTCTGATAATCGGTGCTTGAGAAACAGTTTTAGTCTGAGAAATAGTTTACTGAAACTGTTATATTCTGAAACAAATTGCTAATTTCTTCACTGTTTGTTGTAATTCAGCCAACGTCTAGCTGCAGTACCAGATGCCAATATGGAGACGGAAAGACCAGAGCATGGGTTCTTAGTGAAGCTTTACAGCTCACCTCTTCGGAAGTGTCGCCGGCTTGGACACGATGACTCCAGAATTCAAAACATTTTGTACTGAGATATATGAGCATCACAACCCATCAGCTGTTGTTGTATTTCTTGTACTGCTAAACTCCCGTTCTCCTGACAAGAGGAACCCATTTGTGTTGGCCTTGCAGTTCTAAAATTGAGAACCTGTTTGAGCAATTACGCAGCGGCATAAGTTGTAATATGTTTTGACACTAGCTAAATGAGATGTATGGTGTGGAGTAAACACCGGGTGATAGACGTGAAGGAGATGTATGGTATGGAGAATGCACTACATATATATGCTAAGAAAAGAGAGGAAGCGGAAAGAAATATTCTGACGTTCCTAGTGATGCATCCAGAAGCCACGCACGCATATCGTAAATGGCACAATCTATAACTAAAATGTCAATATTTTCTAGGAGCACACGTATATTTAGCAAGTGTCAAAACATATTGCAGCTGGAATCGATAATTAAGTAGTCACATATAGATCACCATTTGACTGCTATCAAGTGGCGGCCAGAACCCATTTTGCCTGCCAGAAAAAGAGCAAACAGGTTCTAAAATTGAGAAGCTGTTGTTGTATTACCTTTTTTTGTTATATATATTTATATTTATAGTAGAAACTAGAAAGTAGTACATGGTAGAGATACATAAACTTTCTCTAGCGATTACCAAATAAAATCTAAAAAAAAAATCAAATCTTTGAGGTCTTCAAACTCTTTCTTTTTGCATGACACAATCTTGCACTTTCCTAAAGGAGGATAAAGAAAAATAATATCAAACCACATACCTGCACATACAAACAAAAGTTCTCCCATCTAAAGATAACATTCTAGCACAGAAACGGGCGCTTCTCGGGATTCTAGCACGGAACGAGGGCTTCTCAGGTCATGTGTAGTCCGCGCCGTCGGATTGGGCGACGTGGCACGATCCTGGCCGTCGAAAACCTTCTCTTATCCATCGGTGACCTACCCCCTTCCTAGCTATCCTCACTGATTGGTGGGGGCATGCTTTCCGCGGGGCCTGGACATCAGCGGCTAGTGGTACGTGGCTATCTGTGGGTGTAAAACCGGACTGCATCGCTCGGTGGTTGGGTATGTGGTTTTGCTTGCTTGCTAGGGAAAATCGGCATTTCGCATCTCATTTCGTTCTCTTCCAACAACTCGTACGCTCGTGGCGGACGGTGAGGTGACGTCGGGTATGCTCGCAATAGCGTTGGCATCCCCATGGGTAGAGAGGCCTCCCATGCGTGTTTCCCCACTCGTCCCACACCACTGAAACCCTACGTTCTCTTGTTCCCCTCCTCTTCTTCCCTCATCTATCCCGTCGTATGGCGGTGCATGGAGGAAAGGAGCAAGAAGAGGGAGGAGGAGAGGAGCTGGCATTGGGAGCAATGGATCCAGCGGAGGAGGGAAGAGACGGATACGGCGGCACACGGCGCATGGCGACCAGCTAGGCAGCTGTCGTCCCCAAACCTTCTAGGGTTTCTAGCGCGGAGGCCAAGTGGAAGCCAGCCCGTGGCGACCACGGCTGCCTCCTCACCGCTCGATGCCAGCGGTTGATAGCTGCATAATCCAGCATCTATACTCCATGATTAAAGCTTATATTTTTCAAGAAATTGATAAAATATCTCTATATTTTTGCCATTAATGACTAATTACCACCGAGATGTGGAAATATTATTTCCTTTCAGGAATATGCACTTTCAGGGAAAAATCTCGATAATTAATGAAGAATCACAAGTTGCCAATACTTTCAAGTCAAAGCCCTCGCGGAGGAGGCCAACAGAGAGTTTAACGAGCTGGCATAAGGGCAGAGCCCGCCCATATCACCGCCCGTATCGGGTGCCACTACCTCTGCCAAGTCGTGAAGGGACCCCTATATAAATCAACCCCCAAACGCTGCAAAAGATAGAGACGTCCCCAACACATCGCATCTGAGGAGGAGATCCATCGCCAAGCCGCCGCCATCACCATCTCCACATCTATTTCTCCGCCTCCATAGCCATAGCCATCTACTTGTAATCTTGATCTCCTTGATTGTCGATACTGTAAGACTAGTTGATTTTTATATTGAATCCATTTTGACAATGTTTATGATCTTTGATCTCGTTATGAGTGAGTAGGCCTCACGGGCTGCGGGCTCGGGTGAAGCCTCGCAGCTATCATGTGCATCTTTTAATATGGGAATATTGTGTTGAGTTTGAGTAACATATTTTACTTGTTTATCATCTCTTGCATCTATCTAAAGTCTTGTTAGGTACCCAAGATTCGAGGATCGATCAAGATAATGAGGGGTTATGAGTGGTGCTTCAACCTCTAGATCGAACGCTAGTGATATAAGGGATTAGCAGAATAGAGGATACGAGATCCTCTTGGGATCACGGTAGCATCATCAAATGAATGCTTTAGTCTGTTTAAATACTTAATGACTACTTAACGTCCTAGGTTGCATAGGTGTGGTAGTGGATCAAACATCTACAGTATGACGAAGTCTTTAGAATATTAGGACGTACTGCCCACAATATGTATCTTTATTTGAACATGATTCATGTTGCACTTATTATTATCTTTATCAAATGTAGGGAAAAACATAAACGGTCTAAATGTGTAATTTGGCCATCAAACTTTCATAGTGTTTCATGATGGTCAATTAACCTCGATTTTGTAGCATTTTAGTAAAAAACTAGCCAACATTTTATGGCCGAGTTGGCTTGCTGACTCGCCTTAGCAAGTAAGTAGGTAGGTATGAGAGGGTGTTAGCGAAAAGTGTCTTTGGCTCCTGCGCATCCCGCTGTTAAAAAACATCCTAAATCATACATATTTATTTAAAAAATGTACAAATAAATCTGGACATAGTAAATGACGTAGCCTACAAGCGTGTAAAATTTTAATATGAAAATTTTTACATGTAGGCTACACAAAAAAGCCTACACAAAAAAGACAAAATCTGTTGAAATTTGGAGATTTGAAATATGCATACCCAGATTCACATGTTTGTCATTTTTTGTGTAGCCCGTAATATTTTGTATTTGAAAATGAAATTTTGTGCGTTTATTGGATAATTCATTGCCTACACCATGATTTTCTTTTCTAATTTTTTTGAAACGCAGAAATGTGATTTTTTTTTTTCAATAGCAGGAACACTGGGTGCGCAGAAGCCAAAAATCTCTGTCCGGGTGTTAGCTTCTTTTCACCCCAAAACAGTTTGTGGAAGATAAAATTTACAGAGATGCCATTTTTTTTCTACTTGACAACCCTAGTTTTGAGTACTATATATGTGTATGTGTGTTAAACCATGCCATTCTTTTAACGGTTTGACCGGTGGTCATTGTATGCCCATGATCAATGCTACTCCATCACGAATGAAAAACCATACGACTTATTTGCAGAAATTTTGAAAGAACAAGACTCAACCAGTAAATAATTTTGAGGAAAATTCAATACAATAATAATGTGAGTAGCCTGAGCATCGAAGTCGCAAGTTTTAGCACGTCGTAAGTTTTTCTGCCAAGGTGCCATGCTGACTTGGCTTAGTCGGTAAGCGCGGGAGGATGTTGGCGCCTTTTCGCGCCAAAACGGTTTCCAGATAAGAAATTTACAGAGAAGCCCTCGTTTATTTTCTACTCCTACTTGGCAATCATAGTTTTGCGAGAAAAGTTAGACCTCGATAATTTTTCGAGGTCATCTCGACCTAGTTGTGCAAAATGTTATCATTGCTTTTTTTTTTTGAGAATCAAAATGTTATTATTGCTTCAAGTTGTTAAATAATGTTATTAAAAAATAATATTTTTTAACAACACAACAGAAAATGTTATTATTGCTACGTTCCATGGACATGGGCAGATCTTGTGCATAAATTGCTGGCGCCAGGCAGGCAGCTAGACACATTATTACTGCATTGGATTGGATTGCAATTGAAACTTTGAGATCCTACACTCTGTCATGCACTGGTTTTCCAACAGGGGTTTAGGTTTCTGTCACTTTAGCAACCCCACAATTAGTAGCTAAATACACGATGCATTCTACTAGGTCTATAAAGGTGAAGTATCATGTAGTCGACGTTTACATGACACCACTAAAAGAATAACACCACAACTTAAATATCAAACCATTAAATATTACTCAACATAATTCCACTACTAACATCTTGACTTCTCTCATGTCCTCAAGAACTAAATGAACTACTCACAAGACATCATATGGATCATAATCAGAGGTGATATAATGATGAATAACAATCTGGACATAAACCTTAATCCAATGGTTTCACTCAATAGCATCAACTACAAGGAGTAATTAACACCGGAAAAGTTTCCCCTAGATAAGATCAAACCCAAGATGTTACAGCGGGACGGAGTGGAGATGGTGGAGATGATGGTGCTGGTGCTGGTGATGGAGATGATGATGATGATGCCGATGAAGACCAGCTCGATAACGGTGACAACGGCGACGATTTCCCTCCTCTGGAAAGGAATTTTCCCGGCAGATTTCTGCCTGCCGGAGAGTTTTTCTCTCTCTGTTGTTTTCCGCCCCGTCGCGGTGGCGGAATATTTCTACGATCCTCCCCTCAGTCTTAGGGTTCTCAGGAGAAGAAGTACGCAAAGGGACGCTGTCAGAGGTGGGCAGGGTCACCACACCATGCCTAGGCGCGGCCAGGGGCGGCCCGCGCCTAGGGGTGGTGTGGGCCCCTCCTGGCCCACCTCAGGCTCCCCTTTTGGCTTCCTCCGGCATCTGGCAAAATAGGAACTTCTGGGTATTTTCCGGGAATTGCTGATCTTCAGAAATATGATATCTTAATGGTCCTTTTTCGAGCAGAATTCCGACTCCGGCAGTTAATTCTCCAATAATCATCAAACATGCAAAAATAGATGAAATAACATAAGTATCATCTCCAAATGTGAAATATATCAATGAATAACAGTAAATTATGATATAAAATAGTGATGCAATTTGGACGTATCACACGCTCGCTGTCACTTGAGGAAGAAGAGACGGAGTGCCCCCACAACATGTAAAAGCGATAAAGCATCTCCAAAATTATTAATAAATTGTTAATTTTAAATAAAAATTGTTTGGGGGTCGCGTTTGGGGGACGCGGCTGGAGAGGTATGCCCTCCATGCGTGGCATCATGGTGCGGCGTCCCCAAACGACCGATCCGACGCTTTTTGCATACGCGGCTGGATGACGCGACCGAAGATGCTCTAATAATAAATTAGTAGGAGCAACTTTTTCGGACTATGTTTTGTTAAACTATGTCATTGTCCGAACGATATGGGGCCATTGTAAGTCCATGATCCATACCACTCCCTCAGAAATGAAAAATCAAATGACCTTTTTGTGGAACATCTGTGAACATTATCGAATTTGAAACATTTTTTAGTTTTGAGGGAAAAACATAAACTGTCTAAATGTGTAATTTGACCATCGAACTTTCATAGTGCTTCATGATGGTCAGATAACTTCGATTTTGTAGCATTTTAGTAAAAAACCAGCCAACATTTTTGTCGTCGTGGGGAACAAACAGATGCCATAGGATGGCTTATCTTGGGGCCGAATGGACGCTAGAGGATTCGGGGAAGGGTTTGTGACTAGATGGGACGAACTTCCGGATGGTTTCCTCAAGAACTTGGCAAAAGCCAGAGGTTGAAGAAGAAAGACACAAGGAAGAACTCGCTCTAGATCACCATTTTCATTGATCTCCACATGTTACAGGTTCAAGCTTAAAAGGTTCTCTCTCTATCTTCTCTATTGCTCCGCGCGTATGAAAGAGGCTGCCCCCTCTCCTTATATAGGGGAGAGGGTGGTTTACAGGACAAGAAACCCTAATGGGATCTTTGACTAGACAAACTACTTTACAAAGATACTTTATAAAGCTACTTTAATCATAGATGACACCGGGGTCTTCTTTAAACAGGGAGGCTGATGTCCTCCGGCTTCTTTGGCCGTCATCCTCTTCTTTGTCTTCAGGCCTTCGTTTAAAGCTACTTTGCTTAGCTCATCCTTGTCTTTTAGCTCTGACGGAATCTTTGACCAGCCAGCCGACATGCTCTTCCTTCCGGCGCTCCGGTATCTTTCCTTCCTGGTTCCGGTATACCCCTCTTGGGGATACCGACTTAGCTTACTTAGCCAAATTCCTATCTTTGAGTTCCGGTATAAATATTAAACCGGTATCTTGATGAATAGACCATCCGGTTTGGCATGCCTTTGGCATACCGGGGGTCATCCCCCCAACATTAGTCCCCGAAGCTGGTATAGTCTGGCGGATTCTATCCAACAGACCATGCCAGGTTCCCATGTTCTTGTATACCGGTTTAATATACCCGGCGCTCTGCTCGGCTCCGGCATCTTTGCCCGAACTGACGCCCTCTTTCTTTGCAAGGCATTCTCCGGCTGCTTATCTTCCGGCATCTTGTTCATTTAACACTTCCTCGGCGAAGTCGAGAATATATCGGGTCCCGCGCCTGTCAGAGACATGCGCACTGTGACTGACGCGCCAGTGTCAGTAGTCACTTCCGTTCGGCTTCCGCGCGCGCATTAATTGATCCACAGCGGATCCCAACCACTTCTCCGGATCCGTGTGTGCCTCCCTGTGGCCCTTCTCTTCCGCGCGTGTATCATCGCGCCACGTGGCGATACGCGGGGCGAACCGTCGCGGCCCACGGGCTGAACCGCTACGGTTCGGCGGTTTTTCAGCCCTCCTCATTTTCTTTATAAGGGCAAACCGCCCCTTCTCCTTCTTCTTCTTCGCATTCTCCCGTTCCTTGCGCACTGCTGCTCCTCGTTCGTACGCCTCCGCCGCTCCATTTGCTTGCTTAAGTTCCGCCGCCGAGCAAATCCTCGCCAGTGCGCCGCCGGACGTCGCCGGACTTCGCCGCGGGAAGAACTTTTGTGGCGCCTTCTTCTCGGACGCGACATTGGCGCTCCTTCAAGCTCTTCTCCGCCTCGCCATCGCCGGACCTCCCTGCCTACAGCAAGCTCGCCCAAACGCCGGCAATCCTCTCCCTTTGCGACTCTGCCGCCCCAGGTTAGGCCTTACTCGTGTTTTCTCCTCTTTTGCTTGCAGTTCAGATCTTGAGTTGAAAGCGTATTTATCCTTTCCTTTTCTTTGCTTTTTCTCTCCTTCGTAGATCTTCTCGCGAGGGTAGTTCTTGGGGAATTTGTTTTTCCGAGTAGATACCGGAAGCTCTCAAATCTAAATGTCTTCCGAACAATACCTTTCCACTTCTTCCTCCAGTAACCCGGAAGATCCCGCATCTGACGGGGTCAGCGCAGATCTAGCGCAGATGGAAACTGATAGCCGCCAAGAACAAGATGCCGGTAGCTCTAGCCAAGCTTCCGGCGCTGATTCTTCCGAGATCACCCGCGGAGCCTGGATGGGCTCCAGCGTTAGTCAGTACGAGATCGACTGGTTATACCGGTCCCGGAGGATTCCGGAAGGAGTAACCTGCCGGCTTCCTGGCGACGAGATTGAACCGGTGCTCGAACCCGGTGAACGCGTTGTCTTTCTCGCTCACTTCGAGCGCGGCTTCGGCCTCCCCGTCTCTTCTTTTTTCCGGGATTTTCTCGATTTCTACAAACTCCAACCTCACCATCTTCCCGGCAACGCCATCTTCTACCTTTCCTGCTATGTCACCTTCATGGAGGCATACATCGGCATTCGTCCCACTCGCGAGACGTTTGCTCGATTTTTCGCCCTTCGGATTAATTCCGTTCAGGGCTTAGACATTCCGAAACCCAAACCCCCCGTTCAATGCGGGTCTTGCATCATTGGCTCTCGTCAAGCGAGCCCCTTCTTCAAGTTTTCCGGTCTCGAGTCATGCCGGTTATGGCAAGGGACCTTCTTCTACGTTAGGAACAACGGCGCCGCAGATCTCATTGATCTGCCTCCTTTTGATCCGGCGCCGCCCACCAAGACTAACTGGAGCTACAATCCGAAGGAGTCTCACAACGAGACAAACCGGATTATACGCTTCATGAAACAGCGGATGAAGGACACCAACATCTGCTCTGACGACATCATCCGTACCTTCATTTCGCGCCGGGTGCTTCCTCTTAAGCGCCGCGCCCACAAGATGTGCGAGATGTATGGCCCCGGCGATCCTACCAAGATCACCGGCCTCCCTCTCAGCAAGAAGGACGTCGTCCTTAAGGCCAGGCAGGTCTGCCAGACCTCCATGCCGGAAGACTGGGAATGGGGCCTCCGGCCTCTTAGCTCTACTAACCCTCCGACCCAAGAAGTAAGAAATTACACAACTCGGGTCGGTTCTCCGGAAGCTTTTATTGCGGCTAACCTCTTCTTTCTTTTTTGTTTTTTCAGGCCAAGGACCGTTTCCCCGGCATCGAATCCGACAAGCGAGGCCGTTGCCGGAAGCGCGGTCTCGACAAGTTCGACCCCGACCCCGTCATCTTCTGGCGTGACTTGAAGATGGGCCGGACTCCAGCCGCGCGCCTTGGCAAAGCTCCGCCGGAACCTTCCGGTTCGTCTGATGAACTGACCATCCTTGAGGTAGCTTTTCTTTTATACTTCTCATATTCTTTTGCTATTGTTCTTCTGTAGATATGCCCTCAGCCAACCTCAACCCACAGGTCCATGAGCATGTGGCGCTGCTGCAGGCCGAGACAGGCCAAGAGTTTGTGGACAAACTCATGGCCCAGGGCCAGAAGAACAAGACGCCGGCCTCTGATGCCGGCTCAAGCCAAGCTCCTCCTGCCAAGCGCTTCCGGACCGAACCTGTCGCGGGTAAGGTCGTTGCCATGAGGCGCCACAAGGGCAAGCAGATGCCGACGGCTACCGGGTAAGGCTTTTCTCTTTGCTTGTTTTGTTTTCACCGAGTTCTTTTCCGGTTGCTTTTTTCCCAACCTTCTCCTTTTCTCTCTTTCAGCCCCGCGCTCAAGCTTGGCCCCAGGCCTGAGGGCTCTGCCGGCTCGGCCAGGACCTCGACTCCTCCTCCTCATTCCAGGCCCGGCACCATCCGGGTGCCGGCAACACCTCCGCCTCCCTCCGGGGGCACAACAAGTTCGGGGTGCGCGGCCCCTACACCGCCGGATCCCCGCGCGGAGGAGGACTTTGCCTCCCCTCCAGAGACCCAAGACACCGGCGCCAGCAACATGGGCGCCGGAAAAGAACCTGCCGGGCGGGCGGAACCTTCTGTTCCTCCCGTCCCTGAGAAGAAGAAAAGGAAAAAGACTTCCTCCAAGACCGCACCGGAAGCCTCCGCGTCGGCAACTTCAGAACCGACGCCGCCACCGGAAACCTCTGCTCCTGAGGCAACCGGGCCCACGCCAACGCCTCCGTCGACCCAAGGAGCTTCTGCGACCGCGCCCAAGCCGCCGCCGGCGTCCCTCAAGATCACCGACTATCTCAAGCCGGGGGCGTCCCGCGGAAAGGCCACGGATGGCAGTGCCTCAAGTGGCTCGCAGCCCTTAGTGCTGCACGTCGGGCCTGCCGCCGTTGTGGTCCAAGACAAACCTTCCGGCCTCTTGGGCCGGATCGTTGAGCTTAAGCGCGAGGGCCAAGACTTGGGGCCTCTCCTCCCTTATGCCCAGCGCTGGAATGATGCGGACATCTCCGCGGCTACCCGCGGCTTGGGGAAGGACCGCCTCCCAGCGCCAGATCCTGCCGGCCCTCGCTCTACTGAAGAACACTTCTCGCGCCTCAAGCGTGCCGTGAAGGAGTTCGACAGCGCGTGGTATGACGCCACCGCCAATGTGGTGGTAAGTCCTATCAACTTCTCTTGTAAATTTTCTTGATGCCGGTTTTCTTCTTTCCGGATCTTGTCTATCCTCCCAGTCCCCGAGTTTTGGGTTTAGAGTGCAACTCTTAGCGCAAAACTTTCTTTTAAAGAATTTCCGAAACCGGCATCTTTCTCACAGTAAACCGCAAACTCCCAGTCCCCGAGTTTTGGGTTGAGAGCTTGCTCTTAACGCAAAACTCTCTTTTAAAAGACGCCGCAAACTCCCAGTCCTCGAGTTTTGGGTTGAGAACTCATTCTTAGCGCAAAACTTACTAGAAATGCACGAAACCGGCATAACCAGTCCCCGAGTTTCGGGTTAAAATCCTTCGTTTTTCACTAACATCATTTCCTTAAACAGAGCACGGCCGACGCCCGGAAGGCTCTATTTGAGGAGCTTCTATGGGAGCATCGGAGCCTCGCTGAAGCACATAGCCAGTGCCAAGGTAATCTCTCGTGCCTTCGGCATCTTTTTACCGGAAAGTTTTCTTTTCTTTGTTACTTACAAGTTTTTCCATGCAACAGCTATTCCGGAAGCCTCCATTGAGGCCCTCAAAGCCCAGATTGCCACACTCCAAGGTACAACTTCTATCTTTCCGGTCAGCTTGCTTCTCTGTGTTTCATCTGTCTTTGTGTTTTTGCTAACATCTTCTTTTTCGGCTTTAGCTGAAAAGAAGCAGCTCATCCGGGATCACCAGAAGGCCCTGGAGGCCCAGAAGGAGATTTCCAGAGAGCTCAAGGATCAAGCTATCCAGGCCGGAGTCCCAGCATGCTGAGGAGCTGAAGGCCGCTGAAGCTGCCGCGGAGGCCAGGCTTAACGAGGCGTTGGAGGATGCCGGCAACGCCAATGTGGTGTTGCAGGCAGAGCTGGAAGAGGGCGCCAAGGCGCTAAAAGCAGCCGAGGGCAAAGCCGCAAAAGCGCACAAGGCTGCCGCGGAGGAGGCCAAGAAGGCCCAGAAAGCAGCCGAGGGCGAGGTTGCGCGGTTGAAAGCGGAACAGAAGGAGTACGACCTTCTGGTCACGCGGACTGATGCGCTTGCCCTTCGTATGTTTCTTCTTTTCTCTTTTCCGGTTTCTGCTTACAAGCTTATTCATTCCGGTATCATATACTTAGCTTTCGTTTGTCTCGTAGGGCTCTTTCCGGACTCCTAGGCTCATGCCATAAAGAAGGTTGCGGAACACCGGGCGCAGCAGGCCGGCAACAACTTGGGTGCACCTTGGGATCCCTATGATCACCTGGTTGCTTTAAACGCCCGGGTCTCGCACATGCGCTCGGTGGACCAGAATCTTTCCGACATCCCTGAGGTGGCCTCCCAGCTCTTCAAGACCCTCTGGCCCGGCGAAGTGGTGCCCGACACCTTCTCCCTTATCAGCGACCGCTTGAAAGGTGCTCGCCGGCGGATCCGGGAGTGGCGGTGCTCTCGCTGCCCGCGCCGGAGCGGACTCAGCGCTCCACATTGCCTGCTCCTGGTATCCGGAGCTGGATCTGGATGCTTTCGTCGGCGTGCGTGAAGGTGCTCCCACTGATGTGGACCCGGTTCTTACCGCGAAGCGGCATGACCGCGCGTACCTGATGTCTACGGGTGCTTCTATTCTTGTAGACAGTGTTGGGCCTCCAAGAGCAGAGGTTTGTAGAACAGCAGCAAGTTTCCCTTAAGTGGATTACCCAAGGTTTATCGAACTCAGGGAGGAAGAGGTCAAAGATATCCCTCTCATGCAACCCCGCAACCACAAAGCAAGAAGTCTCTTGTGTCCCCAACACACCTAATAGGTGCACTAGTTCGGCGAAGAGATAGTGAAATACAAGTGGTATGAATGAATATGAGCAGTAGTACGGCGCCAGACAATAGCTCGCTGGCGTGCAGTTGATGGTAGTAATATTGCAGGAAGTAAACATGCAGTAGTAACGCAGCAGTAGTAACGCAGTAAAACAGTAACAAGCAGCGATAGCAGTATTTAGGAACAAGGCCTAGGGATTAGACTTTCACTAGTGGACACTCTCAACTTTGATCACATAACAGAATAGATAAATGCATACTCTACACTCTCTTGTTGGATGATGAACACATTGCGTAGGATTACACGAACCCTCAATGCCGGAGTTAACAAGCTCCACAATTCAATGTTCATATTTAAATAACCTTAGAGTGCAAGAAAGATCGACATGACTAACCCAAGTACTAACATAGCATGCACACTGTCACCTTCATGCTTATGTAGGAGGAATAATACACATCAATACTATCATAGCAATAGTTAACTTCGCAATCTACAAGATATCATGATCATAGCATAAACCAAGTACTAACACGAGTGCACACACTGTCACCATTACACCGTGTAGGAGGAATAAAACTACTTTAATAACATCACTAGAGTAGCACATGGATAAATTGTGATACAAAATACATTGCAATCATAAAGAGATATAAATAAGCACTTCACTACGCCATTCATAAACAGTGAATAAGTATTCTGTGAAATATAGCCTAAGAGACCCACACGGTGCACACACTGTCACCTTTACACACGTGGGACAAGGAGTCTCCGGAGATCACATAAGTAAAACCCACTTGACTAGCATAATGACATCTAGATTATAAGCATCATCATGTGAATCTCAATCATGTAAGGCAGCTCATGAGATTATTGTATTGAAGTACATAGGAGAGAGATTAACCACATAGCTACCGGTACAGCCCCGAGCCTCGATGGAGAACTACTCCCTCCTCATGGGAGCAGCGGCGGTGATGAAGATGGCGGTGGAGATGGCAGCGGTGTCGATGGAGAAGCCTTCCGGGGCACTTCCCCGTCCGGCGGGTGCCGGAACGGAGACTCCTGTCCCCCAGATCTTGGCTTCGCGATGGCGGCGGCTCTGGAAGGTTTCGCGTACCGTGGCTTCCTCCGTAAGGGTTTTCGACGCAGGGGCTTTATATAGGCGAAAGGGCAGCGTCAGAAGGTCGAAGGGCGACCACACCATAGGCTGGCGCGGCCAGGGCCCAGGCCGCGCCACCCTATCATCTGGGGCCCACAGGGCCCTCCTCTGGCGGCTCTCGGGTGTTCTGGATGCTTCCAGGCAAAATAGGAACCTAGGCGTTGATTTCGTCCAATTCCGAGAATATTTCGTTACTAGGATTTCGAAACCAAAAACGACGAGAAAACAGAACCGGCACTTCGGCATCTTGTTAATAGGTTAGTTCCAGAAAATGCACGAACATGACATAAAGTGTGCATAAAACATGTAGATATCATCAATAATGTGGCATGGAACATAAGAAATTATCGATACGTTGGAGACGTATCAGCATCCCCAAGCTTAGTTCTGCTCGTCCCGAGTAGGTAAAACGATAACAAAGATAATTTCTGAAGTGACATGCCATCATAATCTTGATCATACTATATGTAAACATATGTAATGAATGCAGCGATCAAAACAATGGTAATGACATGAGTAAACAAGTGAATCATAAAGCAAAGACCTTTCATGAATAGTACTTCAAGACAAGCATCAATAAGTCTTGCATAAGAGTTAACTCATAAAGCAATAAATCAAAGTAAAGGATGTTGAAGCAACACAAAGGAAGATTAAGTTTCAGCGGTTGCTTTCAACTTATAACATGTATATCTCATGGATATTGTCAACATAAAGTAATATAACAAGTGCAATATGCAAGTATGTAGGAATCAATGCACAGTTCACACAAGTGTTTGCTTCTTAAGGTGGAGGGAGATAGGTAAACCGACTCAACAATAAAAGTAAAAGAATGGTCCTTCAAAGAGGAAAGCATCGATTGCTGTATTTGTGCTAGAGCTTTTATTTTGAAAACATGAAACAATTTTGTCAACGGTAGTAATAAAGCATATGAGTTATGCAAATTATATCTTACAAGTTGCAAGCCTCATGCATAGTATACTAATAGTGCCCGCACCTTGTCCTACTTAGCTTGGACTACCGGATCTTTGCAATGCCATGTTTTAACCAAGTGTCACAAAGGGGTACCTCCATGCCGCATGTACAAAGGTCTAAGGAGAAAGCTCGCATTTTGGATTTCTCGCTTTTGATTATTCTCAACTTAGACATCCATCACCGGGACAACATGGACAGCAGATAATGGACTCCTCTTTAATGCATAAGCATGTGGCAACAGTTATTATTCTCATATGAGATTGAGGATATATGTCCAAAGCAGAAACTTCCACCATGATTCATGGCTTTAGTTAGCGGCCAATGTTCTTCTCTAACAATATGCATGCTCTAACCATTAAAGGTGGTAGATCTCTCTTACTTCAGACAAGACGGACATGCATAGCAACTACATGATATTCAACAAAGAGTAGTTGATGGCGTCCCCGAGAACATGGTTATCGCACAACAAGCAACTTAATAAGAGATAAAGTGCATAAGTACATATTCAATACCACAATAGTTTTTAAGCTATTTGTCCCATGAGCTATATATTGCAAAGGTGAATGAATGGAAATTTTAAAGGTAGCACTCAAGCAATTTACTTTGGAATGGCGGAGAAATACCATGTAGTAGGTAGGTATGGTGGACACAAATGGCATAGTGGTTGGCTCAAGGATTTTGGATGCATGAGAAGTATTCCCTCTCGATACAAGGTTTAGGCTAGCAAGGTTATTTGAAACAAACACAAGGATGAACCGGTGCAGCAAAACTCATATTGTAAACATTATAAGACTCTACACCGTCTTCCTTGTTGTTCAAAACTCAATACTAGAAATTATCTAGACTTTAGAGAGACCAAATATGCAAACCAAATTTAGCAAGCTCTAGGTGTTTCTTCATTAATGGGTGCAAAGTATATGATGCAAGAGCTTAAACATGAGCACAACAATTGCCAAGTATCAAATTATTCAAGACATTTTAGAATTACTACATGTAGCATTTCCGATTCCAACCATATAACAATTTAACGAAGAGTTCAACCTTCGCCATGAATACTATGAGTAAAGCCTAAGGACACATGTGTTCATATGAACTATGGAGCGATGTCTCTCTCCCACACAAGCATTTATTCAAACAAAAACAAAAACAAAAGCACACAGACGCTCCAAGTAAAGTACATAAGATGTGACCGAATAAAAATATAGTTTCAAGAGAAGGAACACGATAATTTGTCGATGAAGAAGAGGATGCCTTGGGCATCCCCAAGCTTAGATGCTTGAGTCTTCTTGAAATATGCAGGGATGAACCACGGGGCATCCCCAAGCTTAGAGCTTTCACTCTTCTTGATCATAGTATATCATCCTCCTCTCTTGACCCTTGAAAACTTCCTCCCACCAAACTGAAACAAACTCATTAGAGGGTTAGTGCATAATCAAAAATTCACATGTTCAGAGGTGACACAATCATTCTTAACACTTCTGGACATTGCACTAAGCTACTTGGAAGGTAATGGAACAAAGAAATCCATCCAACACAGCGAAAGAGGCAATGCACGAAATAAAAGGCAGAATCTGTCAAAAAGAACAGTCCGTAAAGACGAATTTTATTGAGGCACGAGACTTGCTCAAATAGAAAATGCTCAAATTGAATGAAAGTTGCGTACATATCTGAGGATCAACTCACGTAAATTGGCAGATAATTTTCTGAGTTACCTACG